>NC_064863.1:81647116-82251616 GCF_024139225.1 Suncus etruscus | reverse complement strand
CACATCTGAGTTAGATTGTCTGGTAATTGTGTTTGCAGCAAGCTAACTCTACAAATCATTGTTTCAGAATAATTTTTTTCACTCCATATAACAAAGGTTTCAAGAGACCATTTTTAAAGCTGTAAGTTTCTTAACCTTTTTATTTTAATCAATTATGACACAGGGATGATTTACTTGAAGATTTTTGAATAAAACCTTTTTTTTTTTTAAACGGACTGCTTTTCCCATATTTTAAAATATTTCTTACATATGTACTCAAGGTCAAAAAATTTCTTAGATGTAAAAGTAGGACATAGGAGTCTGCATAAACCAACCTAATTTTTTTTTCTTTTTGATTCTAGGATTGTGAGTCAGAAACAGCTACATAAGCTTGGGAACTCTTATTTCCCATACTATATTAAATAGTTTCTTCAAAGTAGACATATATATATATATATATATACATACACACACACACACACACACACACACATATATATATATATATATATATATATATATATATATATATATATATATATATATAAAACCTTCAACAGTGCAACATTCCCATCACCAATATACCAAGTGTCCTTCCTCCACACCCCACAGTGGCCTGAACTCTAGACAGGCTTTCTACTTCCTTCATTTAGTCACATATTGTTATGACAGTACTCAGTGTAATTATTTCTGTGACTGCACTAAACAATCCCTGTGGTGAGCTTCATGTCAGGAGCTGAACCCTCCAGTCCTCCTCTATTATGTCTCTGAGAATCATTACACAAATGGTTTTTGTTTTTCTCAAAACCCATAGATAAGTGAGATCATTCTATTTTTATCTCTCTCCCTCTGATTTATTTCACTCAGCATAATAGATTCCATATACATCCATGTATAGGAAAATTTCATGACTTCATTTCTTCTGATGGCTGCATAATATTCCATTGTATATATGTACCATAGTTTCTTTAGCCATTCATCTATTGAGGGGCATCTAGGTTGTTTCCGGAGTATGGCTATTGTAAAGAGTGCTGCAATGAATATAGGTGTGAGAAAGGGATTTTTGTATTGTACTTTTGTGTTCCTAGGATATATCCCTAGGAGTGGCATAACTGGATTGTATGGGAGCTCAACTTCCAGCTTTTGGAGAAATCTCCATATTGTTTTCCACAAAAGTTGGACTAGATGGCATTCCCACCATCAGTGAATAAGAGTTTCTTTCTCTCTAAATTCCCCGCCAGCACTGCTTGTTCTCATTCTTTCTGATGTGTGCCAATCTCTGTAGCCTGAGATGGTACCTCATAGTTGTTTTGATTTGCATCTTCCTGATTATTCGTGATGTGGAGCATTTTTTCATGTGCCTTTTAGCCATTTGTATTTCTTTTTTGTCAAAGTGTCTGCTATGTTCTTCTCCCCCCCACACCCCCTCCCCCCCAAAAAAAAGAAAAGAAAAGATAAGGCCTCCCAATGCTTACCACAGGGTGTGTTCTTTACACTGACTGTATAGAAAGAGGAGGTACAGTAAATGCTCCCCATATACACCTCAAACCAGGCCCTTTGCCTGGTCTGTATTGTGAATGGGGGAACAAAAAAAGTAGACATAATAGAGGCCAAAGCGGTGGCACAAGCAGTAAGGTGTCTGCCTTGCTTGTGCTAGCCTAGGATGGACCGCAGTTCAATTCCCTGGCATCCCATATGATCCCCCAAGCCAGGAGCGATTTCTGAGCGCATAGCTAGACCCTGACTGTCATTGGGTGTGGCCCATAAACCAAAAACCAAAAAAAAATTAGACATAATATATCATTCTAGACTTCCAGTTGCTTAGTCATTGAATTTGTTTTTCTGCCTTTTCCCTACCTGTGTCCCTCCATAGTGATGTTAAATAAGGAGTGTATAACTACAAGAATTAAGATTTATGGAAAAAACTATTTAGGATAGTTGGCAGAAAATACTCATTTTATATTTGGCTAAGAATATTAAAGGAGATCTGGGCTTATTTTTGAAGTGACATTAAATTCCCAAATATAAAAGGAAATAATCACAAAACAAAACAGTTTTTCAAACTGAATTGAGTAAACATTTGTCTAAATAGTTCTAATGTATTTATGTGTTAATGTATTCAATGAATTGTGGAACATATACGCAGAGCTGGTTTCTACCTATGGAAAGAGATGGAAAGTTGGCAATGAAAATAAAAGAATTATATTTTGGGGCAGGTAATGTAATGGTATCTAGGAAGTTGAAGAGGAAGTATCCAGTTATGTCTTAGTACTATTATTGACAACAGAAAAAATTTAAGTTATGCCTTGAAGAAATTGGTGGGGAATGAATAGTACGGGAGTTTGGCAAAGTAAACATAAGAATGTTGTAGAAGGTGAAGCCCCTATTTATATTTATACTTCAACTTTGACATCTTAAAGCTTGGGGGCTGACTCAGGTTTTATAATTATTATTCTATGGGTTTAAAAATGGGTGTTATTACTAGACATCTGGAATTATCTGTAATCCAAACATGGGCAGCATTTACCTATGTAACTACGGCTCATTTCACTCTACTCAGGAACGTTGTTTCTCATAGTAACATAGATAAGTAAGATTTATATAAAACAGATGACTACTTATCACTCTTTTAGTTCTAAAAGTTTATGCTTCATTTCTTTTCAGTTAACAAGGGGCCCATAAAATTTATATTAGTATGCAGTGAAAAACAATTAGGAAGATAACACTAGGCTTATGCTAGGATAATGTTTCACTGTTTAAGCAAAGAATATAGTAATACATTTTCAAGGGAAGTAATAAACTTTTGTAAAATCATTTTATTGAGAAAAGAAAAGTGATAGCAATGTTTAATTGTAATAAGATAAACCCCATCGCTAGAGATAGGCTTATGTAAAATTCTGAAAGATTTCTATTTGAAATACTAGTTAAAATTTTTTGGGAATGACACTTTCAGTGGTGCTCAGGGTTTAATCCTGGCTTTGTGCTAAAGGGATCACTCCTGTCACATCTCAGAAGAACATAAGTAGTTCTGGGAATAAGGTTGGCATGCACAAGGCAAGTGACCTATCTCCAGGCCACACAACTCCTCTATGCCTTAAAGTAGAATTGCCACTAAGATGGCTTCCTCTGTCTCAACTTTGGAATGAAAATCATCTATATTGAAGCTATAGAGAGCTGTAGTCAATCTGAAGTTTGTAACATAATTTAATAAAATAGCATATATATATAAATATATATATAATGTGTGTGTGAATGTGAATATATATACATATATGGCCACACCTGGTGATGCTCAGGGGTTACTCCTGAAAGTATGTTAAGCTGTGACTGAAAGGAAGGATGTTGGGTAATCTAATTAATGTCATTGCTCATTTTTAAAATTTACTGGAATTAAGGTATCAAAATGGATAATGGATGAATACCTGAAAGGAAATAGTGAGAAATAAAAAGTAGTCCCTGCTGGGCCACTCTCTCTTTACTCCCTAAATCATTCCTGGTTTGTGGGAGCTTCTTCTTACCCCATTCTTATGCCTCAGCTGTCTATAGGTTAGCAGGATCCTCATTCATGGCACATGTCTTTGACTGGAGAATGAATAAAAGAAGAGGGGACAGGGAGAGACTGGACACAGACCTTTAGAGGTAGGTGGTGCTGTTCCATTGACAGATGACAACACAATAGTGAGAGAGCAATATAGATTTGAGAGATAGAACCAGGGACACAGCAGCATGGATTTGGAGGGGTACTGTGCACAGAACCAGGGTGAAACCAGTGCAAGGCAGCGATATAGAGTACCAGGGAATCAAAACTAACTTCTTAAAGCTGCTAAATAAGTAACTTAACCTCACAAGCTTTTGAAGTTTTGCATTCAACCTTACAGACCACTTAAGGATCCATACACTTAAGGAATAAGTATACTTCCTTGGTTCTTATTATCCTTATTATTACTGTGTGGTTTAGTCTGTTATAACTTTAACTTGGTATAAAGATGTTAGGTATTTTTCCTAAATGAATTTAATTAATTTTTTGAGATTTTTCATTCACAGTATTTAGAGACTAACCCCTTCAATGAAGTCCTAAGGAGATTCTTAACATGCTCTTTTTTATATCAATTTTAGAAGTAAAAACAGCTATATTGTAACACTTCCCCTTTTTATGTAAAAATTATACTTCACTCTATGCTGTAGGTAGGAAGTGATATCTTCTTGAGAAGCCACTCATAACCCTCTTGTAGTTATTGTGCACATGATTCTCTAGACAAAGAAAACAATGTGATGGAAGTAACTAAGCAATTTTCTTTTTCTAATCTTAAATTCTCCTCACTTAGACCGCATACAAATCTTACCTTTGGGAAAAAATATCTCTGTAAGGGCTACCATGTTGCAATGCAATTCCATATCCCCTGTCTGCAACAGTATTCCCAATGGTATAGAATGAGCAATCTGGGTCATTGATAGCCACATATTCCAGGACAGCTGCATCCCAAACAAAAGCATAGTTTCCATATTTGACCTGAAAAATATGGAGAACAAAAAAATAAAACATCATTATGATTATAACTTTTTATTAATATAGAGAGAATAGAAAAAAAGACGTTGGTGGAGCTGGAGAAATAGGACAGTAGGCATGGAGCTTGCCTTGCACACAGCTGAACAGGTTTTATTCCCAATATTCCATAGAGTCCCCTGTGTCTGACAGAAGTGACCCCTAAATGCAGAGACAGAAGTAAATTCTAAGCACTTCCAGATGTGGATCTTAGAATAAAAACAAAAAAAAATGACATTTTTGTCATTTTTAAATTGTGGCAAAGTGGTAAAGATTTAATTGGCAGAAAATATTTAGACTATATTTAGAACCAAATTACAAATTGCTTTTTGGTTAATTCATAGTTCTTTTCTGAAAATGTGATAAACTTTTTAGCGTTAGCAATGTTTTCATGAAACTTTTCTTTTAGAATTTTGAACCATTATTAATTAATATTACCTGAATCATGAGAACAATAAGTACATAGAAGAGAACTATGTCTTTGTGCTGCTCTGATAATTTTTATAACTAGACTCATTTTTAAATTTTGTGATTGAAGAGTTATTAGTTATAGTTAGTTATAAAAATATTGGCTCCACAGAAAAGTGGTATGGGAGTCCTTGATTACATTATATAAAAATAAAACTTTGAGTGAATTAAAAGCATAAAATCTAAAACCAGAAAAATCATAGAATATACAGAGCAAAAACATATTAACATAGTTGTGGTTAAAACATTTTGGATTTATGACCCAAAGCACAGACAACAAAAGGAAAAGAGACTGAGACTATCAAATTACAAAGCTTTTGCCTGAAAAATGAAATAATCAGTAAAAAGGTAAGTCATGAAACAGAAAATAAAATGGTAGCTCATGTATAAAATAGGGACCTATCAATTTATGCAAGAAACTATACAAGAGAGATTTTCAACTTTACATCACAAATACAGTAAAAAGATTAAAAGCTATGTGGATGGAGAGATAGTATAGCAGGTGGGGCGCTTGTCTGGAACTATCTCATCCAGGTTAAATCTCCCACATATCATATCGCTCTCTGAGCGCCCCTTGAGTAATTCCTAAGTACAGAGCCTACAACCCTAAGACAGGCTACAAACAAAAACAATACGTTCCAAATGAGCAAGCATTATATCTTAAATAAAAATATCTAAAAGGCCAAAAGTACATGAAAAGTGATTTTAACATTACTAAGTGTGAGTAAAATGCAAATCAAAGTCACAACAAATCATCATCTGATACTCATTCTATTAGCTACTATAAAAATGATAGGCATTCAAAATTATTTGTAACAATGAGGGAATAAAGGAATTCAATGCATTTAAAAGAATAAAAATTTTCTTGATAGTGTGAAAATTTAAAAATAAGAAAATCCAACAGTCATATTGCTCAATCATTCTACTTTGGGGTTTATATACAAAATAAAATAAATCTCTCCAGGAGACTTCATTCTCTATATATTTCTATATTTACTATAGCCCAGATAGGAAAACAATTAAAAATTGATTGCGATATAGATGACTAGATAAAGACAATATATTATGAAATATAGCTCAATTTAAAAGAAGTTAAAAGGCCATTTACAGCAACATGGAAATAATACATTATGTTTAGTGGGAATCTATAGAATAACAAACACCAAATGCTCAATTTATATGTAATCTAAAGTAACCATTCTCAGAGAACAGAGTATTTAGTGGTTAAAAGGGACAACAGGAGTGTTGATCAAGAGCTAATACAAGATGCAAGATGTGATGTACAGTATGTTAATTTATAGTTCACAACAAAGGTACTGCATTATTAAAAAAATTTCAAAGGTTACCTTTAAAATATTCTCATGACAAATTATCTGTGGTGAGTGAAATATATATTGACTAGATAGCAAATTTTCAATGTATAAACAAAGTATCAAATTAAATTACTGCCTTAAATATATTTTTATATATTTTGGCATTATATCCACATTTTACAATTAGTGATATTTAGAACTTAGAAATGAAGTATTCAAGAAATATGTTACAAAGAACTTTATGCATGATTCTGTGGGAATAACATTTATATACCAATAATATTATTTCCTGCATATATTGAAATCCCTAAATTTCATAATGAATAAAACTCCTCTAACATAAAGAAATAGCTAATATAACTTCAGTGTTAACTTTTATTAGAAAATTCTAACTATTCCTGCATTGTTCTCCAGAAGTATCAGCAAAATTAATAGAATATTAAAAGAATACTATTGCATTTTAAACAGAGAAACACAATTTTGGTTTAGTATTAGTATAGCTGATAAGATGATATAGCTTTTAAAATGTATTACTAAAATTAAATTATCTTTTAATAGACATGAGACACTTGATGAAATTAAAAACCATTATTGATATAGAAATAGGAATAAAACATTCTTTCTTCATCAGGTATAAAATGAGCAAACATATTAGAAACCAAAACACCAGTTACATTAATGTCAAGAAAATGGTACCTAATATGTCTCTCTAAGCTCAACATAATTGCCATCATTTTAGCTTATGAATAAATATAATTAGAGCTTTAGGATAAAATGATTATTTGAAGACATACTTATAAAACTCAGAAGAACAAAGAAAATATATGAATTTCACAACAGATTGCTTGTATATGGATATCTGCATCTGTTTTTGTTATGCATCAATAAAATATTACATAAAACTTGAAAAATGTATATATAAACTAAAAATACTAGGAATAAGTTCATCAACTTATGCATATGTACCACATAATATACTACATACTCCTTTACTTAAGGAGACTTGAATTTGTTTCTAGGTAGGATATAACAAATTTCTAAATTAAAGTAAGCACAATCATGAAATAAATGCTCTTTTCTCAGATTATTTGATATTTAATGCATGCGAAACAAATGTCTCACTAATTTACTTGAAATAATACATATAATAGAAGCAAAACAAAAAAAAAGGCAAGCCTGGAACTAATGTTTTGATATGTAGAATATCATGTAGTTAAATATATTCAGAGTAGAGAAACTAGAATAGAATTACATGGAAATCAATAGAGAGTCTGGGCGTTTGGGGACGAGGTAAGATATCAGAGCATATGTCCTTTAAAAGCAGGACTTTTTGCTCAAATTTTCCACACTGTGGGGTTCCTCTGAGCACCTCACAGTGTAGGATTGTGGACACGATTTTGGTGGCCCTGGTGACCTCAGGGTTGAGCAGTGCCACATCACTGAGTCTTAGCATTAAACTGATTAGTCTGGTGATTTGGTATTTTTAGGAGCATTCTTAAGGCCCATGAGCATGGCTTTTAGAATTAACACATCATGACATTTATGCTACAGTTATCCTCAAGGATGAAACATCACTGGCAAACAAGTGGAACAGACATAAACAAATGGGACTACATTAAACTGAGAAGTTTTTGCACTTCAAGAGAAATAGTAACTAGTATACAAAGATTATCCATGAAATGGGAGAAACTGTTTACTCAATACCAATGTGATAAAGGGTTAACATCTAAAATATACAAGGTACTGGTAGAACTCAGGAAGAAAAAAAATTACACCCATACCAATTATGGGGAAAAGAAATGAATAGATATTTCCTCAAAGAAGAAATACAGTTGAACAAAAGGACCTGAAAAATGCTCCACATACCTAATCATCAGGGAGAGGCAAATCAAAACAACAATAAAATATCTCATGCCACAGATATTGGCATACATCACAAAAAAATAACAACCATTGCTGTCACAGATGTAAGGAGAAAGGTATTCTCATTCACTGTGGTCAAAATGCTGATTAGTCTCAGTCTTTTTGAAAAACAATATTGATATTTACAAATAAAAAACTAGAAATTGAGCTCCCATATGATCTCCCTTTCTTCTTATCTTTCTTTCTTTCTTTCTTTCTTTCTTTCTTTCTTTCTTTCTTTCTTTCTTTCTTTCTTTCTTTCTTTCTTTCTTCTTTCTTTCTTTCTTTCTTTCTTTCTTTCTTTCTTTCTTTCTTTTCTTTCTTTCTTCTTTCTTTCTTTCTTCTTTCTTCTTTCTTTCTTTCTTTCTTTTTCTTTCTTTCTTTCTTTCTTTCTTTCTTTCTTTCTTTCTTCTTTCTTTCTTTCTTTCTTTCTTTTCTTTTCTTTCCTTTCTTTCTTCTTTCTTTCTTTCTTTCTTTCTTCTTTCTTTCTTTCTTTCTTTCTTCCTTCCTTCCTTCCTTCCTTCCTTCCTTTCCTTCCTTCTTCCTCTTCCTCCCTCCCTCTTCTTTCTTTCTTTCTTTCTTTCTTTCTTTTTTTTTCTTTCTTTCTTTTTTCTTTCTTTCTTTCTTTCTTTCTTTCTTTCTTTCTTCTTTCTTTCTTTCTTTCTTTCTTTCTTCTTTCTTTCTTTCTTTCTTCTTTCTTTCTTTCTTTCTTTCTTTCTTCTTCTTTCTTTCTTTCTTTCTTTCTTTCTTTCTTTCTTTCTTTCTTTCTTCTTTCTTTCTTGTTTCTTTCTTTTCTTTTCTTTCTTTCTTTCATTCTTTCTCGTCCTTTTCTTTTCTCATCCTCTTTCTATATTTTTATTTCTCCTCAAGATCAGTTTCACAAATAAATGCCCCCTGGAAAAGCTACATTTTCACAACTATCAAGATTTCTTGGAAGACTTTTTGGCTTTCACAAAGGGGCATTTTGAGGCTATTTGTGACTGTGCTTCTTCTAATGACATGTAGGGAACTATAGGTGAAAATATTAAACCAGGGTCAGCCACACGCAAAGAAGCAACATAACCCCTATATTATCTCTGTGAACCCCAATAGATTAATTTCTATTCCTGAAGAAAGATAATATTTTCTTTTACATAAATAAAATTTTTTTTTGCTTTTTGTTTTTATTTTTGGGCCATGCGTGGTGGCACTCAGGTGTTACTTTTGGCTTTGTACTCAAGAATTCCTTATAGTGGGCTCAGGAGACCAAACGTGATGCTGGACATTTGTTCTTTGTGATAATGGATATCAAAAGCACCATTTTCACTCTTTCCTTTGTGTGCAGAGCAAGACAGTTTTTACTGAAACTTAGAAAGATATGAGAGAGAGAGAGAGAGAGGATGTTTGTGTCCAAAAGAGAACAAGGCTTCTCTAGAGTGGAAATAGCAAAATAACATTGAGGCAAGCAAGTGACATACATGTTCAAAGGGGAACATGGGTTTGAGAAACAAAACCATTATTTTACTTTTAAAAATATCTTTACACGCAAAGTTTTAACAACAGTGAAATATTTTATTCATGATAGCTAAATAAATGATTCCTTAAATTTGGTAATGGAGCTTATTCTAAGACATTCAAATAACTAGTTATGGATTTCAAATTTGAGCTTAGGTAATAGTTTATATTTCTTTTTGTTAAAAGTGAATGCACATTGTATATCTGCCCTAAGACTTAGGTAATCTTTGTCTTTCAGCAGTGTGCTTAGACTGACAATATTTTGTAAATAAAATGATGCATCATAGTGTATGAAAAAATTGCAAAGTTAACATCTTTAATAAGTAGCAAAGACAAATTCTTTAATATTTGAATATTAAAATAAATAACAAAACAGGTACCTTTCTTTATCAAAACTATGGTAATATATGAATATCTGATTTAAATAACTAAGTTTGTGTTGTCTGTTGATTTTATGACCATTTCAATTTACATAAGAACTTTGATCTAAGTTTTTTTAGGATTCAAATCAGAATTTTATTTATAGTTCTCTATAAGCACTGTGTTGAGAGTAGCCCCTGAGTTGGGTGTGGTTGAGGGAAGGTAGAGAGAGAAATAGAGGGGGGAAGGAGTGAGAGGAGAAAGGAGTGGTGAGGGGAAGAGAAGGTAGGAACAGAAGAGGACAAAGAGAAGGGAGAGAAAAAGGGGGAAATAAGAATGGGGGAAAGGAGGAGAGAGATAGGCCTGTGGACAGAGAGAGAAGAAGGAAAGAGAGAAGAAAGGAGAGAGGAAAGGAAAAGAGAGGGGGAAATTCAGAGAGAAAAGGAAGGGAATAAAAATGGGAGAGAGGTGAGAACAGGTGTAGAGTTACCTTGCACAGTGCTTCAAATCAGAATTTTAATGAACTACAATAAATTGGAACTTTCTTTATTGTTACCAAATTGAACTATAATACCTAAGAACAATATGGAAGAAATAAAATTTTAACCTTGCATACTGAAAGCTGCCAATTTCTTCATAATTTAAACTCATGGTCTGGGAGGCTAAAGGTATTATGAGTTATCAGTAAAATGACTTATGATTAACCCAGTATTGGTCTATTTTAGTCCTTATAATTCATTGTCCACATAAGTCTGTAAGCTATGATGGTTTTTAATATTTATTACATAGTTCAACATGGTGGCCTCTCTTATATTAGAAAAAAGTAATATTTAAACATTATTAATCATTTCTTCTGTCTTTATTAGGCACAATAAATTGTATTCGTGTCCATATTTTAGCATTTAATGCTGCTTTAAAATATAGATGTTTATGCATTTATGTTTATTTATAACTGCTCTAATTATTGATTGAACATATTTCACCTGCTATTTATTTAAACTATGAATTTCAAATAGTCTCATGGAATTTTTCACAAGAAAGATATGAATAGTTTTAAAACAAATTTCAACTTAATTCTATTATTTATGTATTTTAACCCAGAAGTAAAATGGCATGTCTACCTATAAATTAAATATTTTCCTTTTTTCTTTGAGGATATTTGTATACTACATATTTTGAAAAGATGTTAAAGCACTCAAGGAATGTAAAAAAGTACACACTATTTTGTCCACTTTTCTGACAACTTGTTTTTGGAAGAAATAATGGCTTGCTCTAGAACAAAGATTTTTCAAATTTGACCTCCCGATACTTTTTCAAACAAAATAATCACTAATGTCTAAGAGTTTTGGCACAGGAGTTAAGGTGTTGTCTTTGCATATGATAGACCTCATTTTAATTCATGGTACGACATTTGCTCCCCAAAGTCATCTTGGGTACAAAGAGTAATCCCTGAACATCACCAGGAGAAACCTAAAACCAAATAAATAAATAAATAAATAAAAATAAAAATCATTCAGTACCTCACCATAGAAATCTACCTGCTTTAAAAATAGACATAAAGGGGCCGGAGAGATAGCATGGAGATAAGATGTTTGCCTTGCATACAGAAGGACGGTGGTTCAAATCCTGGCATCCCATATGGTATTCCGAGTCTACCAGGAGCGATTTCTGAGTGTAGAGGCAGGAGTAACCCCTGAGCACTGCCAGGTGTGACCCAAAAACCAATATATATATATATATATATATATATATATATATATATATATATATATATAGACATAAAGTGTCAACCACCTCCCAATTACCAAAGTTCATTACAACTCTGGTGAACCTTTGAGTGCCTCTTGATTATCTCTGAGAATGGTATTGCCCACTTTGAAAAACACTAGTTTAGAACAGAACTTGATAGCTATCTCTGAGAAGTAACACATGGGTTGGATTTCTTGACTTATATTGACTTGATTGATCCCTAATACCACAAATGTTCTCCCAACACTATTTTCCTTAGATAGTTTCTCCATATATGTATGCTATATTTGCTTAAATTGTCTAGAAAGGTGCTGATTAAATTAGCAGAATATAAAAAGTGCATTGTGTAATAAGAAGACTATAATTTAAAAATAAATATGAGAATATTTTCAATTGTGAATCTAATAACTATTTTTATGGCCACAAATTAAGAAACAAATTTTAAGCTCACAAGCTAAATCCTGAACAAATTAATTAAAAGGGAAAATGTACTTCAGTTTCAAGTGGTTGAATGAGGATCACAAATGACCCATTTTGCCAAGGTAAATCGTGTGGAAGAAAATAAAACAAAAAAATAAATCCAAACAAAGAAAAGGACTATGTAATGTGGAAGGAAGCTTGTGGGGAAAGTGAAAAAATTCATACAGCAGTTTAAAGGAAAGCAGAAAGAACTGCTCATAAGCAGACATATATTATGTAGATAATATTTCTTCTACACCTGCTTTTGTGCTTTTCCCCGATCACTGATACTGTCAAGTCAGTCTTGTTTTGTCTTGTTTTGTTTTACACTAATAAATCCACACATATTGTTGTATCACTATAAGTAGTGAGTCTTAACTGGAAAGTATATAGGATTGCTAACATACATCTCCTTATTCACTATTTACTATTCATTGTTCATTATTGAGTTAATTTAATTTTTAACATTGTGAATACTATGATTATCTTTTCCTTAATGAGTTCAGATGAGGAAAATAAAAATGATTATAATATTAATGTAAGCATGTGGAAGGCTAAATGGCTTTCCTACCTTATTAGGAAAGGCACAAATAAATTAGTGTGGTAAAGAACCAATATGACATATCTCAAAACATGAAAAGAAAAAAAATAAAATAAAAATGATACAAAAGGGGATGTGGAAGTACAGATGGAGATAGATTCTCACAATTAGGTGATAAGGCAAATAAAACTCCAAGTCAATTATTACATGCATCTCCAAAAGACATCAATGCTCAATTGAAAATAACAGCTGCTGAATTAGTCTTGGCATTTGATGTGAATACATATACATCATTGTACTGTTCCCCTGATAGCTCTATAAAATTGAGTAAAGTTACTTTTCTTTTCTTTTCTTTCCTTTCCTTTTCTTTTCTTTTTTTTGTTTTTGTTTTTTGTTTTTGTTTTTGGGCCACACCCAGCGGTGCTCAGGAGTTACTCCTGGCTATCTGTTCAGAAATAGCTCCTGGTAGGCACGGGGACCATATGGGAGGCCGGGATTTGAACCAACCACCTTAGATCCTGGGTCTGCTGCTTGCAAGGCAAACACTGCTGTGCTATCTCTCTGGCCCCAAAGTTACTTTTCTTAATTTTGGAGGTTTCAAATAATATATGCTTTGGAAATAGATTAGGTGCCCTTTAGTAGAATTGATTCTTAATATTTTTACTCAAATAAGTTCTTCCTTAGTAATGTTATCTATCACATAATGACAACAAAAATGGTGAACTTGGTCCCCCATAACCCTCCTTGTTGGAGGACATTCCACATATGGGCACCAAAGCCCTGATCTACTGATCATGCCTTCACCAGAGAGAGATGGGTAGGATTGGACCAAAAAATCTCCCTTACACCCCAATCTCATGGATCCAAGCTCTGTGGGAGTAGAGCACAGGGACTCTAAGGACACCTTTTAAAGTTGCAGCACATGCAAACCAGGCTCTCCCTCCTCACAGCTTTCCTATTCATAGGACATTCCACCCACAGGCACTGAAGCCCGACAAACCAATGGAGAGTGGGCCATAAAAATGGCCCATAGTCTGCTGCCACACAAATATACCAGACATTGTAATTTATACCAGATGGTTCAAGGCAGATATGACCTACTGTTTCTTTTCCTTAGAAAATATACAGCACCCCCAAATAGAAGAACAACCCAACAAACTAGTTTGGAACATATAGAGCATACTTGGGTAACCTCTCTTACCTAGAATGAATAAAACCCAAAACATATACATCTCCAACCATGTCTTATACAATTAAACAAACTACTTTTTAAAAAAGCTCCCTGAAACTCCAGCAATCCAACCCACCCAATGTAAAGAACAATGGGGGAAACTAAGGAAGACACCAGTAGCTGGGGATATGACGAACGACCCTAGCAAATTTCCAAGAACTCTAAAGTGCAAAACACTATAGATGGGCACCTAAAATCAGCATTTAATGTCTTAGCAGTGGAATTCAAGGAGTCACAAGCCAAAGAAATTAGGAAATCCATAGAAAAATTTAGCAAATACAAAGAACTCCATCAGAAGATTAGAAAATCCATAAAATAAAACTAAGAGAACTAAAAAATGCTAGGAAGCCATAATAGTAGACAGAATTACACACATAGAGAATCATATAGATGAAATCAAAGACCAAATACAAGCCAGCAACCAAAATAGAAGCCCATAAAGAAACAAGAGACAAAACATTGGAAGAACATGTAAGGTACTTAATGAACAGAGACAAAAGAAATGATCTGTGACTTACAGGAATACCAGAAAGGTAAAAGGGAAAGGAGGAGAACAAGTAGTGAACGAAATAATAGCAGAAAACTTTCCCACTGTCTGGAAAGAGGCTACTCTGAAAATCCAGGGACAAAAAGAGTACCAAACAAAATACACTCTAACAGAATAACACCAAGACATACAGTAATCCAAATGGCAAAAAACAAAAAGGGAGATGAACTCTTTAAAGCAATAAGTACAAAAGAAGAAACATAAAAATCAAAGCAGATCTTCCATTTGAAACAAAATGGGCAAGAAGAGAGTGGAATGACATATTTGAACTACTGAATGAAAGAAACTTCCATGAACTACTCAGGGACCATTTACACGAAGCAAAAACCCCATTGCAAAAATAACTATACACAAGATAACAGCACAACTCTCTCTGTCAATTTTTTATTTTATTAAAATAATTTAATAAAATTAAATTTTAAATTAAATAATATTTATAAAATAAATTTAAATTAAATAATAAACTTAAATTTTATTAGTAAAATAATAAAATAATGAAACTCTCACTTTCAATTAAATGTTAATGTACTCTCTCATTAAAAGAACAGAATACACAATTGGATCAAGAACCAAAACCCAGATATCTGCTGCCTACAGGAAACAGAATTAAAAGCTCAGGATAAACACAGGCTTAGAGTAAAAGATAGAAATCAATTATACATGCCATTGGAAAACAAAATAAAAATTTGGAACAGTCATACATATATCAGACCACATTACATTAAATCTCAAGAAAGTACTAGGAGACAAAGATGAACACTAGCTGTTGTTCAGGGAAACAGAAGAAGAAATACTAACTCTGATCAACTTTTATGCACCAACAAAATATGTAAGGCTTTTGCTTGCAAACCTAAAGAAAAATATGGATGGAACTGTGATAGTAGTGGGAAATTTCAGCACACTATTATTGCTACTTGACAGATCCACTAGGCAAAACACTAGCAAAGACATAAGATCTCTACATAAGAAACTAGAAGAACTAGGACTAATGAATTTATACAGGGCCCTCCATTCTCAGAAAGCAGAATACATATTCTTCTCAAGTACACATCCTTCTCTAGAATAGATCGTGTCTTAGGACAAAAATCTAACTTACATAAAGACATATATAAGAATTTTTCAAAGCACCCTATCACACCATAACACAACAGAGATCAAGACTGACAGGAAAAGAGAAGATGTAAAGAAAATCTAAGACCTGGAGATTTAACTACATGATGTTCAACAACAGGTGATTCAAAGAAATCAAGGAAGAAATAAAAGATTCCCTGAGTTAATGTCAATTAAGAAACAAATTAAAAAATTCTGGGACACAGCAAAAGCATTAATTAGGGGGAACTCATAGCAACACAGGCCTACTTAAAAAAGGGAAAATAACAAAATCAACAGCTTAAAAGGACATCTTATGCATCTGGAAAACCATCAGCAAAGGAACCCTAACACAATTAGAAGGAAAGAAAAGAAAAAAAAAAACCAGAGCAGAAATAAAGAACATAGAAACAAAGAAAATAATACGAAGAAACAATGAAACTGGGAGCTGGATTTTTGAACAAATAAACAAAATAGACAAAACTTCTGGCAACACTTATAAAGAAATAAAGACAAAACACTCAAATAAATCAATCTCAAATGAAATAAGAGATTACATCAGAACATCAAGAAATACAATACATCATGAAGGTTTATTATGAACATCTGTACTAATTTAAGTTAGATAACCCTGGAGAAATGGACAGATTCCTGAACAAATAAAATCTCCCAAGACTTAATAAGGAAGAAGTAGAAAGCCTAAGCAGCCAATCACACATAAGGAAATTGAAACAGTAATTAATAAACTCTCCAAGAAAAAATTCCGGGTCTTGACGGTTTTACAGGTAAATTCTATCAAGCATTCAGAGAAGAATTACTACCATTGATCTTTAGACTTTTCCAAAACATCAAAAAGACAGGGATTCTTACTAATACTTTTTATAAAGCTAACATCATGTTTATTCCTAAAGCTGACAAAGATAACTACAGGCCAATCTTACCACTGAACAAGGATGCAAAAACTTTCAACAAAACTTAACAAACCAAATCCAGCAACACATCAAAAATATTATACATCTTGTTCAATTGGGTTACATCCCAGCATCCAAGTATGGTTCAACTCATGCAAACCAACATCATACACCATATCAACAAAAAGAAAGAAAACCACATGATCATATTTATTCATGCACCGACGGCTTTTGATGAAATCCAATACACATTCATGATGAAAAGACACAGCAAAATACGGGTGAAAGATAGTTACATCTATTTATAAGAAGCCCACAGCCAAGATTATCTTTAACAATGAAAAGCTAAAAGCATTTCTACTAAGGTCACACACTAAGCAAGGATGTCCACTGTCCCCACTTTTATTCAACACAGTATTAGAAGTCCTAGCAATAGCGATCAGACAAAAATAGGGAATTAAATTAGAAAAGGAGGAAGTAAAACTATCTTTATTTGAAGGTAATATGATGATATATATGGAAAAGACTAATGAGCCCACAGAAAAACTTCTAGAAATAAAAACCAATACAGCAAAGTGGCTAGCTAAAAGTCAATACACAAAATACAGTTGCATTCATTGATATAAATAATGATTTAGAGGAGAAAGAGATAAATCCATCCCATTTAAAATCGTATCTAAAACTATGAAGTACCTAGGAATAAATCTAATGAGAGAGATGAAAGACCTATACCATGTAAAACTTCAAATACTTCAGAAAAAAATTGAGGACCTAAGGAATTGGAGGAACATCCCATGCTCGTGGGTTGGAAGAATCAATATTATTAAAATGACCATCTTACTTAAACTACTATATAGATTCAATGCAATCTCTATTCAAATTCAGTCATCATTATTTAAGGACTTAGAACAATCATTTATACAGTTTGTGTGGAACCACAAAAGACCTGTTAGCCAAATCCATATTTAAAGAAAATCACAAAAAATTGGGAGGTATCTCTTTATCTAACTTGAAGCTTTACAACAAAGCCATAGTGATCAAAATAGCATAGAACTTATAGAAAGAGTCTCAGACCAATAGGTCAGAACAGACTATTCAGTGACATACCTCCAAATATATGGCCAACTAATATTTGACAAAGAAGCCAAGAATTTGAAATGGAACAAAGGCAGTATTTTCAACAAATAATGTTGGAACAATTGGATAACCATATATACAAAATTAAGTATTGATAACTATTGATTTATACCTCCATCTTACACAAAATTTAACTCAAAATGGATTAAAGACCTTGAAATTTTATTTTGAACAAAGTGAATTACAAATGTTTCACAGTAATATTTTAGGTACATAGTGATATTGAATCAGGGGCATTTCCACCACCAGAGTTTTAATGTTGTTTTTTTTTTTAATAAATTTTTATTGTGATCAAAGTGTATTACAAGTCTTTCAAGAAATTATTTATGGTACATAGTGACAATGAATGAAGGGCATTCCCACCACCAGTGTTGTCCTCCCTCCACCCTGTTCCCAGCATGTATCCCATATGTCCCTTCTTTACACTCCAGAATACTAGTGTAACTGGTCTCCACTTCACTGCCTGTTGCAGATTGGGCATCTGTTCTGTTGTCATTGACTTTGGGTTGGTGTTCAAGTTTGATCATTTTTTATTTTCACTACATGTTCATATAACTGGTCCCGGCATTATTTTCCCCCCTCAATTTATGAGGATGAATGATTCAAGTTATGTGATTCTGTTGGAGATAAAAAGGATAAGAAAAAGAGAAGAAAAATTTGGTAGCAACTACAAAAAAAAAAAAGAAAAGAAAAGAAAAAAGAAAAAAAGAGAGGAGTCCCTCCTGCCTCACGCGGGAGCCTAGCTGGGCACATCCCCCGGAGACCCCAGACGCCGGCCCGAAAGGCCTGCGCGGGTCCCTGCCCTTTACACGGGCACCTAGAACGCCACATCCCGCGGAGACCCCAGACGCCGGCCCGAGAGGCCTGCGCGGGTCCTTGCCCATTCTTTTTTTTTTTTTTTTTTTTAATGCATAATTTTTTTTTATTTAAACACCTTGATTACATACATGATTGTGTTTGGGTTTCAGTCATAAAAGGAACACCACCCATCACCAGTGCAACATTCCCATCACCCAAGTCCCAAATCTCCCTCCTCCCCACCCAACCCCCGCCTGTACCCTAAACAGGCTCTACATTTCCCTCATACATTCTCAATATTAGGACAGTTCAAAATGTAGTTATTTCTCTAACTAAACTCATCACTCTTTGTGGTGAGCTTCCTGAGGTGAGCTGGAACTTCCAGCTCTTTTCTCTTTTGTGTCTGAAAATTATTATTACCAGGGTGTCTTTCATTTTTCTTAAAACCCATAGATGAGTGAGACCATTCTGCGTTTTTCTCTCTCTCTCTGACTTATTTCACTCAGCATAATAGATTCCATGTACATCCATGTATAGGAAAATTTCATGACTTCATCTCTCCTGACAGCTGCATAATATTCCATTGTGTATATGTACCACAGTTTCTTTAGCCATTCGTCTGTTGAAGGGCATCTTGGTTGTTTCCAGAGTCTTGCTATGGTGAATAGAGCTGCAATGAATATAGGTGTAAGGAAGGGGTTTTTGTATTGCATTTTTGTGTTCCTAGGGTATATTCCTAGGAGTGGTATAGCTGGATCGTATGGGAGCTCGATTTCCAGTTTTTGGAGGAATCTCCATATCGCTTTCCATAAAGGTTGAACTAGACAGCATTCCCACCAGCAGTGGATAAGAGTTCCTTTCTCTCCACATCCCCGCCAACACTGTTTATTCTCATTCTTTGTGATGTGTGCCATTCTCTGGGGTGTGAGGTGGTATCTCATCGTTGTTTTGATTTGCATCTCCCTGATGATTAGTGATGTGGAACATTTTTTCATGTGTCTTTTGGCCATGCGTATTTCTTCTTTGTCAAAGTGTCTGTTCATTTCTTCTCCCCATTTTTTGATGGGGTTAGATGTTTTTTTCTTGTAAAGTTCTGTCAGTGCCTTGTATATTTTGGAGATTAGCCCCTTATCTGATGGGTATTGGGTGAATAGTTTCTCCCACTCAGTGGGTGGCTCTTGTATCCTGGGCACTATTTCCTTTGAGGTGCAGAAGCTTCTCAGCTTAATATATTCCCATCTGTTAATCTCTGCTTTCACTTGCTTGGAGAGTGCAGTTTCCTCCTTGAAGATGCCTGTAATGTCCTGTAGTGTTTTGCCTATGTGCTGTTCTATATATCTTATGGTTTTGGGGCTGATATCGAGGTCTTTAATCCATTTGGATTTTACCTTTGTACATGATGTTAGCTGGGGGTCTAAGTTTAATTTTTTGCAAGTGGCTATCCAATTGTGCCAACACCACTTGTTGAAGAGGCTTTCCCTGCTCCATTTAGGATTTCCTGCTCCTTTATCAAAAATTAGATGGTTGTATCTCTGGGGAACATTTTCTGAGTATTCAAGCCTATTCCACTGATCTGAGGACCTATCTTTATTCCAATACCATGCTGTTTTGATAACTGTTGCTTTGTAGTACAGTTTAAAGTTGGGAAAAGTAATTCCTCCCATATTCTTTTTCCCAATGATTGCTTTAGCTATTCGAGGGTGTTTATTGTTCCAAATGAATTTCAAAAGTGTCTGATCCACTTCTTTGAAGAATGTCATGGGTATCTTTAGAGGGATGGCATTAAATCTGTATAATGCCTTGGGGAGTATTGCCATTTTGATGATGTTAATCCTGCCAATCCATGAGCAGGGTATGTGTTTCCATTTCCGTGTGTCCTCTCTTATTTCTTGGAGCAGAGTTTTATAGTTTTCTTTGTATAGGTCCTTCACATATTTAGTCAAGTTGATTCCAAGATATTTGAGTTTGTGTGGTACTATTGTGAATGGGGTTGTTTTCTTAATGTCCATTTCATCCTTATTACTATTGGTATATAGAAAGGCCATTGATTTTTGTGTGTTAATTTTGTAGCCTACCAACTTGCTCTATGAGTCTATTGTTTCTAGAAGCTTTTTGATAGAGTCTTTAGGGTTTTCTAAGTAGAGTATCATGTCATCTGCAAACAGTGAGAGCTTGACTTCTTCCTTTCCTATCTGGATTCCCTTGATATCCTTTTCTTGCCTAATCGCTATAGCAAGTACTTCCAGTGCTATGTTGAATAGGAGTGGTGAGAGAGGACAGCCTTGTCTTGTGCCAGAATTTAGAGGGAAGGCTTTCAGTTTTTCTCCATTGAGGATAATATTTGCCACTGGCTTGTGGTAGATGGCCTTCACTATATTGAGAAAGGTTCCCTCCATTCCCATCTTGCTGAGAGTTTTGATCAAGAATGGGTGTTGGACCTTATCAAATGCTTTCTCTGCATCTATTGATATGATCATGTGGTTTTTATTTTTCTTGTTATTGATGTTGTGTATTATGTTGATAGATTTACGGATGTTAAACCAGCCTTGCATTCCTGGATGAAACCTACTTGATCGTAGTGGATGATCTTCTTAACGAGGCATTGAATCCTATTTGCCAGGATTTTGTTGAGGATCTTTGCATCTGCATTCATCAGTGATATTGGTCTGTAATTTTCTTTTTTGGTAGCGTCTCTGTCTGGTTTAGGTATCAAGGTGATGTTGGCTTCATAAAAGCTATTTGGAAGTGTTTCTGTTTGTTCAATTTCATGAAAGAGTCTTGCCAAGATTGGCAGTAGTTCCTCTTGGAAAGTTTGATAGAATTCATTAGTGAATCCATCTGGACCTGGGCTTTTGTTTTTCGGCAGACATTTGATTACTGTTTTAATTTCATCAATGGTGATGGGGGTGTTTAGATATGCTACATCCTCTTCCTTCAACCGTGGAAGATTATAAGAGTCCAAGAATTTATCCATTTCTTCCAGGTTCTCATTTTTAGTGGCGTAGAGTTTTTCAAAGTAGTTTCTGATTACCCTTTGAATCTCTGTCATATCAGTAGTGATCTCTCCTTTTTCATTCCTGATACGAGTTATCAAGTTTCTCTCTCTCTCTTTCTTTGTTAGGTTTGCCAGTGGTCTATCAATCTTGTTTATTTTTTCAAAGAACCAACTTCTGCTTTCGTTGATCTTTCGAATTGTTTTTTGAGTTTCCACTTCGTTGATTTCTGCTCTCAACTTTGTTATTTCCTTCTGTCTTCCTATTCTTGGGTCCTTTTGTTGAGCATTTTCTAGTTCTATTAGCTGTGTCATTAAGCTACTCAGGTAAGCTCCTTCTTCCTTCCTGATGTGTGCTTGCAAAGCTATAAATTTTCCTCTCAGTACTGTTTTGCTGTGTCCCATAAGTTCTGAGACTTTGTGTCTTTATTGTCATTTGTTTCCAGGAACCTTTTTATTTCCTCCTTGATTTCATCTCGGACCCACTGGTTATTGAGCATGAGGCTGTTTAACTTCCAGGTGTTAAAGTGTTTCTTCTGAGTCCCTTTGGAGTTCACAAATAATTTCAGAGCCTTGTGGTCAGCGAAGGTAGTCTGCAAAATTTCTATCCTCTTGATCTTATGGAGGTATGTTTTATGTGCCAGCATGTAGTCTATCCTGGAGAATGTCCCATGTACATTGGAGAAGAATGTGTATCCAGGTTTCTGGGGATGGAGTGTCCTATATATATCCACTAGGCCTCTTTCTTCCATTTCTCTCCTCAGGTCTAGTATATTCTTGTTGGGTTTCAGTCTGGTTGACCTGTCCAGTGTTGACAAAGCCGTGTTAAGGTCCCCCACAATTATTGTGTTGTTGTTGATATTATTTTTCAGATTTGTCAACAGTTGTATTAAATATTTTGCTGGCCCCTCATTCGGTGCATATATGTTTAGGAGAGTGAATTCTTCCTGCTCTATGTACCCCTTGATTAATATAAAATGTCCGTCTTTGTCCCTTACAACCTTCCTGAGTATAAAGTTTGCATTATCTGATATTAGTATGGCCACTCCAGCTTTTTTATGGGTGTTGTTTGCTTGGATAACTTTTCTCCAGCCTTTTATTTTGAGTCTATGTTTGTTCTGACTATTCAGGTGCGTTTCTTGTAGGCAGCAGAAGGTTGGATTGAGTTTTTTGATCCATTTAGCCACTCTGTGTCTCTTAACTGGTGCATTTAGTCCATTGACGTTGAGAGAAAGAATTGTCCTGGGATTTAACGCCATCTTTATTTCAAAATTTGGTGTGTCTTTTGGGTAGTCTTGTCTTAGATTAGGTCTTTCAGTTTTTCTCT
Organism: Suncus etruscus; assembly: GCF_024139225.1. Taxonomy (NCBI): domain Eukaryota; kingdom Metazoa; phylum Chordata; class Mammalia; order Eulipotyphla; family Soricidae; genus Suncus; species Suncus etruscus. Next base: position 82,228,776 of record NC_064863.1, on the reverse strand, counting down.
TAAGACTGGTTTTGTGTCTGTGAAGTTTCTGAGCTGTTTTTTGTCTGTGAAACCATGTATTCTTCCATCAAACCGGAAAGTGAGTTTTGCTGGGTATAGTATTCTGGGTGAAGCATTCATTTCATTCAGTCTTGTCACAATATCCCACCATTGCTTTCTGGCATTGAGCGTTTCTGGTGACAGGTCTGCTGTAAATCTCAGGGAAGCTTGCTTGAACATGATTTCCCCTTTTGATCTTGCTGTTTTCAGAATTCTGTCTCTATCTGTGGGATTTGTCATTGTGACTAGGATGTGTCTTGGGGTGGTTTTTCTGGGGTCTCTTTTGGTTGGTACTCTTCGGGCATGCAGGATTTGATCACATATATTCTTTAGCTCTGGAAGTTTCTCTTTAATGATGTTCTTGACCATTGATTCTTCCTGGAAATTTTCTTCCTGGGTCTCTGGGACTCCAATGATTCTTAAGTTGTTTCTGTTGATCTTATCATAGACTTCTATTTTCGTCTGTTCCCATTCTTTGACTAATTTTTCCATTGTCTGCTCATTTGCTTTAAGTTTTTTGTCCAATCTCTCCTGCTGTATGGAATTGTTATGTATCTCATCTTCCACAGCACCAAGTCTATTCTCAGCTTCTGATACCCTGTCCCAGAGCTTATCCATTTTGTCATTCACTTCGTTTACTGACTTTTTTAGTCCTGTTAGTTGACATGTTATTTCAGTTTGGAGTTTTGTCATTTCTGCCTTCATATTTTCTTGGTTCTTATTAGTGTTCTGTTCAACTCGATCCATGGTTTCTTGGAGTCTGTTGAGCACCTTCCATATTGCTAGTCTAAAGTCCTTATCGGAGAGGTTGATTAGTTGTTCAGTCATTATCTGGTCCTCAGAATTGTCATCTTCATTCTCTATGTCTGATGCTGGCCTGCGTTGTTTCCCCATTGTCACACTTGTATTGTGGGTTTTTCTACGTGTTGTGGTGGTATTCATTGTCTATATGATGTAGGCAGCACACTCCTCTGGCTCCTCCCTTTCTGGATGGGCTGACTTGCCTCTAAGGGAGGGGAGTCCTCCGTGGATGAAGCCTCACACTGGGTCAAATCTTAGGCCCGAGCATGCAACAGAGAAGACAGTCCAGAGAGAAATGTTTGCTTCTGTGATATAGCGCCGTTCTTAGTGTGATTTTTCCTTGTTGCAATGGAGTTCTTTCCTTAGAAAGAGTGCACGGCCGCGTAGCGAAGCGGAGCGGCCGTGCTCCTCTGAGCCTCTTTTTGCCCCACTCGCAAGAGTTTCACGCAAGAGGACAGTAGACAGACATAGACAGGTCACACTCACAGTCTTTCACAGCTGAGCCCCACTGGGCCGGTGTACTTTCGCGGATTTTCCCCGCCTGGTGTCACACACATGGAGCCAGCTTTTGCAAAGGATAGCCGGTTTTTATGCTCTGAAGTCCCTCCCTGAAAATGGCGTCTGGGCGACCGAGGTTTCTGGAGGCTCTTTTTGCCCCACTCGCAAGAGTTTCACGCAAGAGGACAGTAGACAGACATAGACAGGTCACACTCACAGTCTTTCACAGCTGAGCCCCACTGGGCCAGTGTACTTTCGCGGATTTTCCCCGCCTGGTGTCACACACAGGGAGCCAGCTTTTGCAAAGGTTAGCCGGTTTTTATGCTCTGAAGTCCCTCCCTGAAAATGGCCTCTGGGCGAGCGAGGTTTCTGGAGGCTCTTTTTGCCCCACTCGCAAGAGTTTCACGCAAGAGGACAGTAGACAGACATAGACAGGTCACACTCACAGTCTTTCACAGCTGAGCCCCACTGGGCCGGTGTACTTTCGCGGATTTTCCCCGCCTGGTGTCACACACAGGGAGCCAGCTTTTGCAAAGGATAGCCGGTTTTTATGCTCTGAAGTCCCTCCCTGAAAATGGCGTCTGGGCGAGCGAGGTTTCTGGAGGCTCTTTTTGCCCCACTCGCAAGAGTTTCACGCAAGAGGACAGTAGACAGACATAGACAGGTCACACTCACAGTCTTTCACAGCTGAGCCCCACTGGGCCGGTGTACTTTCGCGGATTTTCCCCGCATGGTGTCACACACAGGGAGCCAGCTTTTGCAAAGGATAGCCGGTTTTTATGCTCTGAAGTCCCTCCCTGAAAATGGCGTCTGGGCGAGCGAGGTTTCTGGAGGCTCTTTTTGCCCCACTCGCAAGAGTTTCACGCAAGAGGACAGTAGACAGACATAGACAGGTCACACTCACAGTCTTTCACAGCTGAGCCCCACTGGGCCGGTGTACTTTCGCGGATTTTCTCCGCCTGGTGTCACACACAGGGAGCCAGCTTTTGCAAAGGATAGCCGGTTTTTATGCTCTGAAATCCCTCCCTCGGGTCCTTGCCCTTTCACACGGGCGCCTAGCCCGCCACATCCCCCGGAGACCTCAGACGCCGGCCCGGGAGGCCTGGGTGAGTCCCTCCTGCCTCACGCGGGAGCCTAGCTGGGCACATCCCCCGGAGACCCCAGACGCCGGCCCGAAAGGCCTGCGCGGGTCCCTGTCCTTTACACGGGCGCCTAGCCCGCCACATCCCGCAAAGACCCCATACGCCGGCCCGAGAGGCCTGTGCGGGTCCTTGCCCTTTCACACGGGCGCCTAGCCCGCCACATCCCCCGGAGACCCCAGACGCCGGCCCGGGAGGCCTGGGTGAGTCCCTCCTGCCTCACGCGGGAGCCTAGCTGGGCACATCCCCCGAAGACCCCAGACGCCGTTCCGAAAGGCCTGCGCGGGTCCCTGTCCTTTACACGGGCGCCTAGCCCGCCACATCCCGCAAAGACACTATACGCCGGCCCGAGAGGCCTGCACGGGTCCTTGCCCTTTCACACGGGCGCCTAGCCCGCCACATCCCCCGGAGACCCCAGACGCCGGCCCGGGAGGCCTGCGCGGGTCCCTGCTCCTTTACAAGGGTGCCTAGCCCGCCACATCCCGCGGAGACTCCAGACGCCGGCCCGGGAGGCCTGCGCGGGTCCTTGCCCTTTCACACGGGCGCCTAGCCCACCACATCCCCCGGAGACCCAAGGCGCCGGCCCGGGAGGCCTGTGCGGGTCCCTGCTCCTTCACGCGGGCGCCTAGCCCACCACATCCCCCGGAGACCCCAGACGCCGGCCCGGGAGGCCTGCGCGGGTCCCTGCTCCTTTACAAGGGCGCCTAGCCCGCCACATCCCGCGGAGACTCCAGACGCCGGCCGGGGGGCCTGCGCGGGTCCCTGCTCCTTCATGCGGGCGCCTAGCCCACCACATCCCCCGGAGACCCCAGACGCCAGCCTGGGAGGCCTGGGTGAGTCCCTGCTGCCTCACGCGGGAGCCTAGCCCAGCACATCCCAGGGACCACGAGCGCCTGCGAGAGTGATTTGGGCAAGTCCCTTCCCCCAGGTGGGCACCTGGAACGGCAACTTGAGCAACCCGAATAGACGGGGGGAGATAGGGCCAGCCTTCTGGACTCGCAGGCGACCTAGAGCAGTCCACCCCCCTGGACCCTGGAGTGGACCAGGGACTCCCCAAGGGCGAGGGCAGAGCCTGAAGGGTCGGACTGAGGGAACTCATTCAAGGGAAACTTGGAGGGGGCAGAGCTCCATTGACTCCCAGAGAAAGGAGGGGGGATTGGGAGCTAGGCTCAATAGCGCCAGCAACCAGTGTGGCCAGGAGTGGAACTGCACCGCCGACAGAAATAAGGAGTAGAAAAGCAATAATACCCACTGCAGGAGGGCTGAACTCTAGGTAGCAAAGGGGAGGAGAAAGAGCCAGGTTCAACAAGCCCACCCAACAGCATCCTCTAGAATCACCTTCAGGAAGGGGACCAAAGCAGGCCGAAATTAGAAGCCACAGCACTCCAAAACACACCATTAAATACAAAGAATTATGCGTAAATCAAGGAAATCCCTAATATCTGGAGACAACATGACAAACCCTATTAAATTTCCAAGTCCACCAAAACGCACAGATCCATGGGAAGAAGACCTAAAAGCGGTCATGAGGAAGGAAATGCAAGAATTACTAAAACAGATGAAAGAAACCCTAGCAACCGAGTATAAGAAAGCCATGGATGAAAGAATCAGCCAAATTAAAGAAGAAATGTCAAAGAACATGAGAGATTCCATACAAAAAGAAGTGAAGGATTTAAAAGACAAAGTAACAAGCCTTACAAGCAGAAACACAGAGTTGGAGAAGCACATCGAAGAACTCGAAGGAAAACTGCAATCAAAAAATGATCAAGAAACCAACAAAGAAATAAAAGGCAAAGCACTGGAAGGAAAAATCCAATATCTAATGAATAAAGACAAAAGAAACAATCTAAGAATTGTAGGTATACCAGAAGGAGAGGAAATAGGGAAGGGGGAAGAACAGGTAGTCAGGGAGATAATAACAGAGAACTTTCCCACCCTCTGGAAAGACAATTCAGGACAAATCCAGGAAGTCAAGAGAGTCCCTAATAAAATAGACCCTAATAAACCCACACCAAGACACATAATAATCCAAATGGCAAAAAACAAAGAGAAAGAGGAACTCCTGAAAGCAATAAGGGAGAAAAAAAACCTCAAGTACAAAGGAAAAGACATAAGAATCAAACCAGATCTCCCATTTGAAATAATTCAAGCAAGAAGACAGTGGAATGACATATTTAAACGACTGAATGAAAGAAATTTCCAACCCAGGGTCCAATACCCAGCAAAACTATCATTCATATGGGAGGGCAGACTAAAAACATTCTCAAATATGAACGAACTTGAACTATTTGTGCAAACTAAGCCGATACTAAGCGATTTACTCAGAGACGAATTACACAATCCAAACCCCCGATTGTAACAACAACCACCCCACACAATACAACTGCACAACAGTCCTCTCTATCAATAATTTCCCTAAATGTAAACGGACTAAACTCTCCAATTAAAAGACACATAGTAGAGAACTGGGTTAGGAAAAATAAACCGGACTTCTGCTGTCTACAAGAAACACACCTACAGTTACAGGATAAGCACAGGCTTAGAATAAAAGGATGGAAAGTAATCATCCAGGCCAATGGAAAACAAAAAAGAGCAGGGACAGCAATTCTCATATCAGATCAAATTGTATTCAACCTCAAGAAAGTGATCAGAGACAAAGAGGGTCACTACTTACTGATCAGGGGAACATTAGATCAAGAAACACTAACCCTGGTCAATATATATGCACCTAATCTAGAGTCAGCAAAATATGTGAGGCAACTACTGGCAAACCTGGAGAAACACATGAAGGGAAATGTGATAATAGTAGGGGACCTGAATACTCCACTATCACCACTGGACAGATCCACCAAACAGAAAAATAGCAAAGAAATAAGAGCTCTAAATGAAAAATTAGAAGATTTAGGGCTGATAGACTTATATAGAGCCCTCCATCCCCAGAAAGCAGAATACACATTCTTCTCAAGCCCACATGGAACCTTCTCCAGAATAGACCATGTCTTAGGATACAAAGCCAACCTATATAAGACCACAAAGGTAAGGATCATTAGAAGTACCCTTTCAGATCACTATGCAACAGAGGTTAAAATTGATATCAAGAAGAAGCAATGGAGAAAAACTAATACCTGGAGATTAAATAACATGCTGCTCAACAACACCTGGATCAAAGAACAACTCAAGGAAGAAATAAAAAGATTCCTTGAGACAAATGACAATGAAGAGACAACATGTCAAAATTTATGGGACACAGCAAAAGCAGTAATTAGGGGGAAACTCATAGCAATACAGGCCTATGTCAAGAAACAGGAAAATAACAAAACCAACAGTTTAAAAGATCACCTCAAAGAATTGGAGCAACAGCAACAGAGAAATCCAACCACAACCAGAAGGCAAGAAATAATAAAAACCAGAGCAGAAATAAACAACATCGAAACTAAGAAAACAATACAAAAAATCAATGAGACCAGGAGTTGGTTTTTCGAAAAAATAAACAAGATAGACAAACCATTGGCAAAACTCACCAAAAAAAAGAGGGAAAACACCCAAATCAATAGGATCACAAATGAAAGGGGAGAGATTACAACAGAACCCCATGAAATACAACATATCATGAGATCATATTATGAACAACTATACTCAACTAGGCTAGAGAACCCAGTAGAAATCGACAGATTCTTGGACAAACACCCTCTGCCAAAGCTGGAAAAGGAAGATCTAGAAAGTCTAAACAATCCAATCACCTCAGAGGAAATTGAAGATGTAATTAAAAAACTCCCTAAGAACAAAAGCCCAGGCCCAGATGGATTTACAGGTGAATTCTATCAAACATTTCAAGAAGACTTACTACCACTTTTCCATAGGCTTTTCCAAACCATAGAAAAAACAGGAATCCTCCCCAACTCCTTTTATGAGGCTAATATCACACTCATTCCCAAAGAAGGCAAAGACACCACTAAGAAAGAAAACTACAGACCAATCTCACTAATGAACATAGATGCAAAAATTCTCAACAAAATCTTAGCAAACCGAATCCAACACTTCATCAAAAAGATCATTCATCACGACCAAGTGGGATTCATACCAGGAATGCAAGGTTGGTTCAACATACACAAATCAATCAATATGATACATCACATCAACAACATGAAAGACCAAAACCACATGATCATATCAATTGACGCACAGAAGGCGTTTGACAAAATCCAACATCCTTTCATGCCAAAGACACTCAGCAAAATAGGATTAGAAGGAACCTTCCTCAAGATAGTTACAGCTATATATGAAAAGCCTATAGCCAACATTATACTTAACGGCGAGAAACTAGAAGCATTCCCACTAAGGTCAGGAACTAGACAAGGCTGTCCACTCTCTCCACTCTTATTCAATATAACTTTAGAAGTCCTAGCAATAGCAATCCGACAAGAGAAGGGAATCAAAGGAATTCAAGTAGGGAAAGAGGAACACAAGCTATCTCTATTTGCCGACGATATGATGATCTACATCAAAAACCCTAAAGAGTCCACAGTAAAACTCCTAGAAACAATCAACCAATACAGCAAAGTGGCTGGATACAAAGTAAATACACAAAAGACAGTAGCGTTTCTATATACAAACAATGAAGTTGAGGAGAGAGAGATTAAAAATACAATTCCATTCAAGATAGTATCAAAAAATATCAAGTATCTAGGAATCAACCTTACAAGAGAAGTGAAAGACCTATACCAGGAAAACTTCAAAACACTTCAGAAAGAAATTGAAGACGATCTAAAGAAATGGAAGAACATCCCATGCTCATGGATAGGTAGAATTAACATAGTCAAAATGACTATCTTACCCAAACTTCTATATAGATTTAATGCAATCCCTATCCAAATCCAGACACTATTCTTTAAAGAAATAGAACAATCAATCAAAAAATTCATCTGGAACCACAAAAGACCCAGGATAGCCAAACACATATTGAAAAACAAGAAGCTGGGAGGCATCTCCTTACCTAACTTGAAACTATACTATAAAGCCATAGTAATTAAAACAGCATGGTACTGGAACAGAGACAGGACCTCAGACCAGTGGGTCAGAACAGAATTCCCTGACATAAACCCCCAGATATACAGCCAACTAATATTTGATAAAAGAGGCAAGAATCTGAAATGGAACAAAGAAAGCCTATTCAACAAATGGTGTTGGTACAACTGGAAAACCACATGTAAGAAAGTGAAAATCGACCCATATCTCACCCCTTATACAAAAGTCAACTCAAAATGGATCAAAGACCTTGAAATCAGACCCGAATCTATAAAGTTTATCGAGAATAAAATAGGCAGAACACTCGAAGACCTATATATCAAAAAGGTCTTTGAGAATGGAGCACCAATGGCAAGAACTTTAGCATGTAATATAAACAAATGGGACTACATCAAACTAAAAAGCTTCTGCATGGCAAAACAAACCCTACTTAACGCAAGAAGACAGCTAACAGAATGGGAAAAAATCTTTTCACTCGACATATCAGATAAAGGCCTGATATCTAGAACATACAAAGCACTCAGAAAGCTGAGACCCTCAAAACCAAATAAAGCCATAAAAAAATGGGGAGATGAAATGAATAGACACTTCTCTGAGGAAGACAGAAGGATGGCCAACAAACACATGAAAACATGCTCACCTTCACTCATCATCAGGGAGATCCAAATCAAGACAACAATGAGATACCACCTTACACCAGTGATGATGGCTCACATCAAAAATAATGGAAACAACCTTTGTTGGCGGGGATGTGGTATGAAAGGAACTCTCATTCACTGCTGGTGGGAATGCCCCCTAGTCCAACATCTATGGAGAAAAGTCTGGAGAGTGCTCAAAGAACTCAGAATTGAGCTGCCATTTGACCCAGCAATTGCTCTCCTAGGCATATACCCCCAAGATGGAAGGGCATTCATTCCAAAATACGTATGCACCCCACTATTTATTGCAGCACTCAGTATAATAGCCAAATCGTGGAACCAACCTCGATGTCCAACAACAGATGAATGGATCATTAAGATGTGGTACATATACACAATGGAATATTACATGGCAGTCAGAAACGATACAATCACAGACTTTGCAGCAACATGGATGGACTTAGATCATGTTATGTTAAACGAAGTAAGTCAGAAGACAAAAGATAAACACAGAATGGTGGCACTATTCTGAAACACCTAGAACATATAGTTTAAACACAAGTAATACCTAACAATCAAATAACAGGGTTTAACAGGGTAGAAACTTCGAACACTGTAATACTCAACATATACGTGGGAGCAGTGTCCAAAATTCATGAAAAAGGAGCAACACAAACACTTGACAACACATTATACCACAAAGAAAACAGCAACAACAGAAACAACAGCATTAAGAGAACAGGTAAGTAATCAGACTTCCAAAACAAAGGCCCACAATAATCCCTTAGAGTTCATATACAGGAACACAAGTATAGAACACCAAGGGAAATCACGACTGCAATGGCAGCATACCATAGCACTATGTTTTAATGCCTTTATCTTACTATATTTTAAATAACCTCTCAGCTTTTCTGTCCACAGGCGCCCTTGGATACAAAGGGCGGACAAACTAAGATGGCAACTCGGGATACCACACGAGATACCATACATAGCATGCACTACGAGAGGGCCACGAGAAAACTCTCTAACATATACTTTATCTCTAGGTTATTCCTTCTTTTAGGAATTGAAGCAAGTGACCAGTCAGACCACCGAAGCAGTGCCTGTGATGTACAGACTTAAACTACAGGCTCTATTCTTCGAACACATTCAACCTAACCAGCATTCCCTTGCTATTCTCCCCTCTCTTCTCACTACTTTTTTTTTTTAATTCTATTCTTCTCTTTACTTTTTCCCCTTTCTCTTCTCCTTTTCTTTCTAAGGTATTTTCTCTTTCCTCTCCCTGCATACCCCTCCCATATACCTTCCCCTGTCTCCCCTCTGGAAATCCAACTATCCCTTCACCCCTCAATTCCATCCAGATCTCCCACCATATTAAAACTCTTCACCCTCAATCCTTAATCTATTAGGCATCAAGGCCGACCTCCTACCCAACGAAACAGTACCCAGCACCCAGGCGAGGGGACACCCAGTCAAACCCACACCTCGTCTCCTGCAAGAAAAGACAGCCAACTCCCTGCGGACTCATGCTGTGCGGCCTTCCCTACCAACTCCCCCTAACGTGGACTGTTTCTTGAAACCGGATCTAGGTCCAAAAGTATCCCCAACGCAAGAACTCTTCCAAGACCTCCCTGCCACAAATTTTTACCAATCTGAAGAAGGTCAGGGGGTGGGATAGGAAGATGCCTGGGAACCCACACACCACAGGAAACACCCAAAAGACAATGGGAAAAACTGTACCTCCAACATAGGCATAAGACTGGTAATACACCACCTCTTTACCTACTCTCCCCCAAATGTAAGGTAGTCTTTTGCACCACTTTGGTCCTTTAAAAAACCTCACTAACTCACCTTAAATTTTTTTTTTAATTTTTTAATTTTTTTTAATTAATTAATTTATTTTTTAAATGTTTGTCCTACATATACATTTGTGAGCGCATACATTTTTATTTCCTTTTTTTTTTTCTTTTCCTCGCTTTTGGGTATGTGACCTGTTTCTGTTATCCCCTCTGTCCACCCACAAATACACAGACATTATAATGTAGCACCACTTCCCCCTGCAAAGGCACACCAAATAAAGGGGAAATCTTACACATAAAAAAAAAAAGAGCTCTTGTCTACTAGAGATGGGAACTCATAGTTGTTTACAAAACAGGGATATCTCCTACCTTGAAAATATGTCATGTGGAATCAACTTAGACCTCAGGTGATTAGATACCATTCATCCAGCCTTGAACCCTGGATCCCAGACATAGAAACGGCACAGTTCCTCACAACAGTGGCAAGAAACAAATCCCAGCCGGGACAGCCTTAATACTGCGGGGTCAACAACAAGGGCCAACTCTAACATGATTTCCTGACAATGAGGAAAATCTGAACATCCTGACCTTAGAGCAGATTAACCTACCTTACCAGCTAACGACAAGACACAACCAGAAGTCTTGGCACCCTTTGGTAGGTCCAAAAGCCAAGATCGTGATTTATAGTTGACTGGCTGCTAGAACTACGACCAGACGGTATACATCTTGGGACCAAAAAAAAAAAAAAAGCCCTAGTTTAGGGTTTGAACTATGACCTGCACAATAACCAGGATCCCCAGTCCCAAAGGTCCGGCAGAGAAAATTGTAACGGAACAGGGCTTTTGGAAGCACAAAGAAAGATGCTATCCTAGGTGCCACCCTAGGATCAGGGCAAAGACCAAGATCACCAACCACAGAAGATGGATTAAAATGATACGGAGGTAACAGAACCTCTAGAACCACAAAGACTGACTTCATCATAAGTCCCACTTCAGGAGCTGTGCAGAAACTGAGACCTCTAAACACAGAACAGAAGTCTTCCACACACCAAAAAAAAAAAAAAAAAACCACCACCGGGAGAGTAAAGGCTCCTGAGCAAAGTCTAGTGTTGATCCCATGACAGTATGCTCCAAGGACGGAGAAACCCCATATCTCTTAGGCCAAGTGAATTCCTTTTCGAATGACCCCAATATTTACTGTGCCAGGGCAGGAGGGAAAAAATAAAAATACAAAAAGCACAAAACCTTGGTTATTATCTATATATTTTTTACCTCCATTTATTATTGTTGTTATTATTTGTATTCACCTATCTATTTTGGTCGATTTCTCTGTTTGGGAGTGATTATTGAAATTGTCCCCAACCATACTTATATTTTCTCTTCCTTTCTTTTCTTTCGTTATGTGCTATGCCATGTTTCTCATTTCAAGACCATGGCGTGTTTTTTTTGTTTGTTTGTTTTTGCTGGTTTTGCTTTTTGTTGTTTGTTTGTTTGCCTGTTTTTTTTTTTTTTTTTTTTTTTTTTTGTGGTGCTTATCGATACGGCTCAAGCCCTCACTAGATATTTGACACTTCTTTTGGTACTGGTGGAGTGTTTCACCTTCTTTTTCTCCATCTCTCAAATCGATGATGAGAGCCTCTAGAAGGATTCCGCCCAGTTTCGGGGTATTAGATCCTTACCCCAGTTTATTACTTTTCTCTTTTTCAAACAAAACCACGCAAATTGAACTAGCTAGTCCTGCCTCCAGTTAGAGGGGGAACTAAGGGAGGCATCAAGACCAAACAGGTGCAAGACTACTAAGTTGTGGGTTAGATACAGAGGGGACCACATATTCTAGCCGACCTGGGATGAGGGAAGAGGAAATGGGAGGTAGGACAGAAACGGAGGTGTAGGGAGGACAATTTGGTGATGGGAATCCCCCCTGATTTTATGTAAGTATGTACCTAAAATATTATTGTCAACACTATGTAAACCATTATGATCAAAATAAAAATTAAAAAAAAAAAAAAGAAAAAAGAGAAAAAGGAAAAAAAAGAAAAGATAAATGCACCCAGCAAAACAAACAAACAAACAAACAAACAAACAAAAATACCAAATAATATCCACAGGAGTGAAAAAGTAAGAAAAAAGTGGAAGAAAAAAGAGAAGAAAAATAAGATTAAAAACAGACAAAACAAAACAAGAAAAAGGAGTGCTGGAGTGGCAGAGTTTGGTGTCCCCCCCCCTTTTTTTCTTTTTTTGCATAGACACAGTAAGTATTGGGGAATAAAGGGAATTCCCGTGGCCTAAGAGATTCAGGGTTTCTCCCCTCTTGAAGCATACTTTTATGGGAACAACCACTGGCTCCATATATACTCATTACCATATCCCTTTTTTTTTTTTTTTTTTTATTTGTGGTGCCAGGAAACTTTCCTCTCAGTTGTGGATGAGAAAATCAGGCCACTGTAGCTAGCAATCTTGGTAATTGCGCAGGTCATAGGACAAGTTCTAGGATAGAGTCTTTACGGTTCTAGAGGTTCTATTCCATATTTGTTGTTGTGTTCAGTCTTCTGTATCTTGTGCTCCCTGTTTTTGCTCAGTCCCTAGGATATTATGGTTCTAAAGGTTCTGCTTAGTCTATATTGTCAAAGTTGGGCCTCTGTACTAGGAAATCTTAATTTTTGTAAGAGTCCTGGGCTATAGCCTAGAGTAGGGTTTTACTTATTGGTCCCAAGGTAAGCTTTGCCCAGTCATGGTCGTCAGAGTCAGTTTTCTGTAGTTAGTGCTCTTATTTTTCGCAGTTCAAAGATGATACATCTTCTGATTTCCACTTAATGTTAGGTGATGTGATAGGACCACCTGGTCTTAGGTCAAGTTGTCCTTTCCACACTGTCCTCATTGTTATATTAACACTGGCACAAGTTGGTGTCAGAGAAATGTTATAAATCTCCCAACAGAGCTTAGTTCCTGGTGTTGTTGCAGAAAGCTGTATAGTTTTATGTCTGGGATTTAGGGTTTGAGATTGAATTAACACTGTTCAATCTCATGGAGACTGAGTTGTATCCACATGACATATGCCCAGGATGGGAGGCACCCTTGTGTTATAAAAAGTTGAGTTCTCATCCTGAGAAGATAAGATGTGGTTTCTATATCTATGATTTCCCCCCCCTTTTTTTTACACATATGGTGTCATATTGTATTGCTGATGCTATTCTGGATAAGGATGACAGATCACAGATACTGGGGTTTGGTTTTGATCTGAGCTTTTATCCCAGGCAAGACCTTTTCTTGGTTTTTGTACCAAGCAGCACCTGAAGATAGAGAAAATATGTATATATAAAAAAGAACAAATAAATAAAACTGAGTTAATGAAAGAAAAAAAAGGTATTTGATGAAAACAAATGATGGAGGAGGCTACCTGTATGTTTAGGAATACACATCTTAAGATGCATTATTATATCGATATTAAACTTACAAAGGCAATATAGGTCTCCCAATTAGGTCTTTTGAGATATTCTTGTGGGGAGTTAAAGCCAAGGCACTTTTTCATATCACAGACCTTGGTCTTGAGTTTGAGCTATGATTTGAGGCATTACAGAATCATGTAGTGTCCTTGAACTGGGGTTTTTGCTGAAGGTGGTTCTGGTATAATGTATCTGGTCCATGATTTGATGGGATTGAGAGGGGCCACAAAGCTTGAGTCAGCAGGCATGTTGGTTGTGGTTTCTTGGCAAGAAATAAGATAGGGAATCGAGAGGGTGTCTTTCATTGAGGAGCTGGATGGTGGTCTGTTGGGGCAGGAGGTCAGTCTTGGTGCCTAACAAGTTAAGAACTGAGGGTAAAGAGGGTTAATTAAGGGGAAGATAATGAATCCAAGTTGGGAGATGAGGGAGTAGAAGTGGGTATGGTGTGGGGAAGGGGCAATATATCAGAAGGGCTATATACATTGTATAGATGAATTGTTTATTAATTAGGCTTGGTAGTCAGAGAGGAATACTGTATAGAAGTCACGTCTACATATAAACTGATTTTAGAGATCTATTTGAATGTTATCCTCCAAATCTAGAGCATTCCATTTTCTTTCCTAGAAACAGTCAATAACTAAGAACATTTTTTGGTGATAAAAAAAGTATATTTGTATTGCAGGAGCAAATGTGCCCTGTGTGCTTTTGAAAATGAACACTCATAAGAAAAGAACCCCTGAATGGGGTCCAGTATACATACCGGAGGAGTTTTTCTCCCCCCAGGGCCTGAGTTACCAGGCCTGGCCCTGAAGGCCAGTCTGGCATGGGGGATCTCAGTCCACTGAACTAAGTGATCAGCCCAGGGGGGCTATGGCTAGCTGTCTTTCCCAGAGCCCCCAACATACCAGTCGAAGAGACACAGAAGTCCTCGCATGTGAAGTCTTCTAGTTTTAATATTTTTATCTACAGAAACAGGTACAGAATGAGGCAGGAAGACAGAAACTCCCACTGAAGTGCTCACTATCAGAATGTTTTAGTGCTTTTATTTTATTATGTATAAAGGAAAACATAGAAATAATACAAAACATAATCAACCCCCGTAAAAACAAAAACAAACAAAAAACCTGAAAAGCACCACAGCAATAAAGACAAAAATGAAACACTGGCCACAGTCCAGAAATAAAGACGAATCAAAGCACAAGGGAAAAAGGCAAATAAAAGAAAAAAAGCAACAACAATAACAATTACAAAAAAGATAAAAAATTAATTTGTGCTATTTTATTTGCATAGGCACAGTAAAAATTGGGGAGATTAGAAAGGGAATTCCCCTGGCCTAAGAGATACAGGGTTTCTTCACCCTTGAAGTATACTGTCATGGATATAAATACAGGCTCCGTACATGCTCTTTTACTCTCCCCTAGGTCCTTTTGTGATGTCTAGAAGTCTTCCACTCTGTTGTGGATGATAAGGTCAGGCCTCTGTAGCTAGTGATCTTAGTATTTGCACATGTCATAGGATGGACCTAGAATGGAGTCTTTCTTGTTTGTTTGTTTTTTGTGGGAGTTGATTAATATTTTGTATTATTTTGTTTTCCTTCCTTTTTTCAAGACCAAACAGTCATATGAACATTTAATAGAAATAAAAAATATGATCAGACTTAAACACCAAAACCAAAGCTAACTACAACAAAATCAATACCCAATCTACAACAAGCTAGACACTGAAGGGACCACTTATACTAGCAGCCCGGGATGCAAAGGAGGGCTATATAGGATGCATGCTGGGAACAAGGGTGGAGGGAGGACAACATTGGTGGTGGGAATACCCCTGATTCAATGTCACTATGTACCTAAAAACTACTGTGAATGACTTATAATCCACTTTGGTCAAAATAAGTTATTAATAAAAAAATAATAAAAAAATAAATCTTCAAATTCTTTGTCCACATAGGTTTATGGAGATATAGCTTGGTTGCCCTAAATTTTGCATTTGAGTACTTTATCATATCATGGGGACTTGACATAGTCATCAATCAATCATACATTGACCATGACCCCAAATCCCAACATTAGAATTGGCACATTTTTCTGTACCAGCATTAGAAATAACACTCCCCCCATTCCAGATGAAGCCCTAATACCACTCTGGCACCAACTTTCTCCATGGTAAGTCCATATAAAACCCTGACAATGAGGAAACAACAACAACTCAATCATCTAAGGGCAGATTGCTCTACCTCACCACCTCACAATGAGAAAAAATGAGAAGATGTTCCATACTAAGATCTGTGAAAAAAACAACAACAACAAAGATATCTAATAACAGAAGATGGAATATGACAACTGTGACTGAGCAGAACTTTTTCTGGGACCATAAAGAAAAACTTGACTCTAGGTTTTGTCCCAGAATCTGTGCAAAAACCAAGATTTCTTTGAGTTCTGTGAACATCCTCCACATTTCTTCTCTAAACTCCATATCTGAGAGGCTAACTAGGTGGTTGGTCATTTTCAGGTTATCAGAGTTGTCATCTTCATTCTCTATGCTTGGTGCTGGCCTGTGTTGTTTCTTCATTGTCACACTTGTATTGTGGGTTTTTCTACGTGTTTTGGTGGTATTCATTGGCTAAATGAAGTATGCGACATAGAGAAGTGGAGCTATCGTGCTCCTCTGGTACCACCCTTTGTGGGTGGGTCGACTCACCTCCAAGGAAGGGGAGCCCTCAGTGATGAAGCCACACTGGATTAAGTATTAGGCCCAAGCAGGCAGAGTAGACCGTTGAGAGAGGTCTTCTGAGCTTCAGAGACCCAGCACAGTTCAGCTGGCTCCACCCTTTGTGGGTGGGTCGACTCATCTTCAAGGAAGGGAAGCCCACCAGGAGATATTCTTGAGCAAAGTCAGGAGTAAGCTGCTGTATGTGGCCCCTCAGGGCTTTTTACAAGTCAGTTGATCTGGGAATTCTTAGACAAAGAACCTAGGGTGGTGAGAAGAAGCAGAAACTAGGAGTTTGAAGGGACAAGTTCAGGACCACTGAAATACATGCAGCACTTGTCTTCTTACAAATTAATTCAAATTCCAGCTCCTGATTCCAGACTGCAAAAACGAGAATTCTCAGCCAGAACTGGTTTCAAAGAAAGCTGCTTCTTCAGGTGGTAGTAATGGTGGACTCAGGAAACTTGAATTATTCCAATTCTCCTTCATTCTTCTCTTCACTTGAGCAGGACCATGAAAAACCAAGTTTTCTTATTACAGAATACCAACTTTGACAACTGTAACTGAATAGAACTTCTCCTGGGACCATACAGAAAGACCTTGGGGATGGACAACCAAGATGCCTGGAGCCTGTAATAAGTCTTATGACAGAATGCTTTATAGGTGGAGGTACAATGTTTATTGTACCTGTGGAAAAAAATTGTCAGACCTGCATTCCCTTTTATTTATATCTTCTAGATAGGGACTTCCACCTTTTTCATAGAACCTTAGAACTTGAATCATTTTATTCCGCCTCATTTTTTTTTTTTGGTTTTTTGGCCACACCCGGCATTGCTCAGGGGTCACTCCTGGCTGTCTGCTCAGAAATAGCTCCTGGCAGGCACGGGGGACCATATGGGACACCGGGATTCGAACCTACCACCTTTGGTCCTAGATCGGCTGCTTGCAAGGCAAACACCGCTGTGCTATCTCTCCGGGCCCCTGCCTCATATTTCTATATCTTTTTACAAATTGAGAAAAGAAAAAAAAGTGGATGAGACTTAGGGGCTGTGTGGTCTCAGGAACATGGAGTAAAGAAAACAACTTAAGATCTAAATATTCAAGTCAAAGTCAACAAAATAGAATCAAGAAACCTAAACTCTAAAAAGTTAAACACAGTATGGACCTGTTACACTAGTAGTCTATTGGCCTAAGGGTATAGAGATGGGATGTATTCTGGGAACTATGGTGGAGGGAGTTCAACACTGATGGTGCAAATGGCCCTAATCCATTATCACTAAATACCTAAAATACAACTGTGAAAAACTTGTAATTTACAATGGTAATGAAATTTTTAATAATTACATGTATTAAATTAATAAATTAAATATATTGTAGAAATTAAATATATTGTAGAAAACATAAGACTAAATGTTCTGATAGCTTTTTCAAATACAAAAATATTTAAGAGTACATTAGCATATTCTGTACATAGTTTAATATAGATTTTTGATAAATTCCACTCAAATGATAAATTTATTAATTGTTTTTAAGACATTTAGGAACCAATATGTCTTCCTGCATTAATAGATATAGCCATGGACAGCACACCCCCACTAAAATAGCCATGCTGACCCCACTAATCCCTGGAACCATAGAGGCCAATATTTTTTTATTTTTGTTGTTGTTGTTGTTGTTTTTTCGGACCATACCCATTTGATGCTCAGGGGTTACTTCTGGCTAAGCGCTCAGAAATTGCCCCTGGCTTGGGACCATATGAGACACCGGGGGATCGAACCGCGGTCACGGTCCTTCCTTGGCTAGGGCTTGGAAGGCAGACACCTTACCTGTAGCGCCACCTCACCGGCCCCAATAGAGGCCAATATTATAATCTCCTTTGGCCTTTGTATTGAATTGCTCATTTGACTGATGAGATGACTTTTCATTTATCTGGAAGCACTAAAGTGTATTCACTTTTTGGTCATTAACCATAATGACCTTGAATTTCTAATTAACTCTTTCATTTGTATGCATTATGATTATCAATTATATCAAAAGCACCTTGAAGTAGAGAACTTTTTCTAAACTCACTGTACTGCATTAATCCTTAATTAATAGTTTTGATCAGGAAATTTATGTGAGGGGGATTAGAAGAATAATGAGCTTTAATTTTTGTTTAAATAATAAGATAGAGGAAAATACCCTCCTAAGAACCATAATACTTACTGGAAAATAAATGACATTGTTATAAAATGAGGCATCAAAGAAAGAAACTATATCTTCTGATTTGATTATTGCTATATCTATTCACAATCGTGGTAAATTTTCTGTTATTAAATTTTGTATTTTTACATGAGTACTTTGTCATTTTGTGAAAATATGATGACATTTCAAGATGGTCTAATTTACAGTCTATTACACATTATAGAAGAGCATTAAAAAAGAAATTTACATCAGTTGTCAACTGAGTATTATATGAACTTTATGGACTAGAAATGAGGAAATAAAGAATTTGCTTTTCTCTTTGGAGCCCAGGGGGAAACCTCTGACAGAGAGAGAGAGAGAGAGAGAGAGAGAGAGAGAGAGAGAGAGAGAGAGAGAGAGAGAGAGAGAGAGAGAGAGAGGAGAAGAGAAGAAAAGAGAAGAAAAGAGGAGAGGAGAGGAGAGGAGAGGAGAGGAGAGGAGAGGAGAGGAGAGGAGAGGAGAGAAGAGAAGAGAAGAGAAGAGAAGAGAAGAGAAGAGAAGAGAAGAGAAGAGAAGAGAAGAGGAGAAAGACAGAGAGAAGAGGGGTAAGACAGAGATTGAGGGAGTGAGAGAGGGAAGAGAGAGGAGAGCGAAGAGAGAGAGAAAAGAGGGGAATAAACAGAGAACGAGAGAAGGGTATAGAAAGAGGAGAAAAGAGAAAGGGGAGAGAGAAAGAGAGAGAAAGAGAGGGGGAGAGATAAGATAGAAGGAGAGAGAGGAAAGGGGAGAGAGAAAATAAAGACATTATATAATGGGCTTATACTATTTATACTATGGCTCTTTCCAGAAGAAGAGAAGCTTTTCAAAAAAAACCTAACAATCAGTTTTTGCCTCATTTTGACTAATTTTATAAAATGACTCAATGAAAAAAATGTTCTATTAATATCAATGTTTCAGAAAATGCAGATAAATAATTAAATTTTACTTAGAAATGTAAAAGAACAAATTTTAGTAAGCATCGTACAAGAAATAGTTATATTTTTTTCACTGGAGTCTTAAAAAGTCTGTCTTAGGTTAGTCTTTTAGAGATTCAATTAGTGTTCTTTTTTTATAGATAGATAAACTTATGGTAATTACCAACATATAAACAACTTAGTTTTGGTTAAAATTTGTACTTAGGGTTGCCTTTACTAACTGCCCCTCAATTACAATAGTTGTTCCTAAGTTATAGAAAAAGTCAACAATGAGAAAAGTATTTAGATATAGAGAATAAAAATAAAATATGAAAATAAGACACAGGTCTGAAATAGCCAAATATTTAATGCAGGGTTGATCAATTATGTGAAGAGAAGGGTGTAATCCCACCCTTCATTCTTACCTACAAGAATGACCCACCATTTTGGGGAGGGGTTTTGGGGAGGTTAAAGAAGGTTTGGCCTCAGGGGCAAAAGGGAATTAGCATGGATGGAGGAAGGAAAAGTAGCTGGTGGGGAGATGGCTGAAAGACAAAGTACAATGCAGGGCTGAATAGAAATCCAGAGTAAAAGGTTATGAGAGAAGCCACATATGTTGGCTAGGGCATGAATAAAGCTAATATTTCCTGAAGCCTGCCTGTGAGTTAGTTCTCTACCTGTCGCTATTCAGAAGTTGGGGACCACCGGCTGGAGAGGAGTTGGATACACGTGGTCCTGGGCTGGAGGAGAAAGGCCTCCATCTCCATCCAGCTCTATCCAAAGGGCTGTTTATTACTTTGTTCAACAAAGGGATACCAGGAATTTTTTAGTAAATGTATATTGCATTAGCTTTCAATTTGTTACCATGTTTTCAGTTCTTATAAGCTAATATTCTATGCTACAATTTCCCTGATTTACAGTATTGTTAATGATAATTTCAGAAATACATCATCTATCGCCATGCTCCTCATAAGAATGCCCGATTCTCTCTTGCTATGTTCTTTAGAGCACCTCTATTCCCATGTAATCTCAGTTCTTGTAACCTGAGTTCTGTAAACTTACCCTCTAGTTCTGTTTCCTTTGGTAATTTGTTTTTACACTATTTAATTCAAATGACTGAATTTAAGCTACACGATGCTATATTTTGTTCAATTCTAACCCACATAGTAGAGTACTACCACATGCAACAGTTTTAGTGGCAAAATGTATACACTCTGTAAGCTCAAATCTATTTAAATACTTTTGGGGCTCTAAAGAAGCATTTAGGAGTTTGGGGGCCACTGCCAGTGTCAATTGGGCTGATGATGCTAGAACCCAGCTATGTGGCACTGCTCATAAATAGTAGTTTTAACCATATAGTAGAATACTACCACATGCAACAGTTTTAGTAGCAAAATGTATATACTTTGTAAGCTCAAATCTAAATAGTTTAGATTTGGGGTTATTGTCAATGATAGTCAATTGAACTGATGATGCTAGAGCCCAGCCATGTGGCACTTCTCAGAAATACTAGTGCTTGAGTTGACCAGGCAATAAGAGCAATACTCCGGCAACACTCAGAGCCCTCTAGAGATACATTCTGGAATGTTCAGGGATGAATAGTTTAAAAAATATCAAATGTTTCTTTCTCTCTCTCTGACTTATTTCACTCAGCATAATAGATTCCATGTACATCCATGTATAGGAAAATTTCATGTCTTCATCTCTCCTGACGGCTGCATAATATTCATTGTGCATATGGACCACAGTTTCATGCAGAATGTCTCATTCATCTATGGGTTTTAAGAAAAATAAGACATTTCTCAACAATTTTCAGAGACAAAAGAGAGGAGGGCTGGACGTTACAGCCCACCTCATGAACCTCTCACCACAATGAGTGATGAGTTAAGATAGAGAAATAACTACATGGCGAACTATGCTAACAATGAGAATGTATGAGGGAAATAGAAAGCCTGTTTAGGGTACAGGTGGAAGTGGGAGGGAAGGAGGGATATTTGGGTTATTGGTGGTGGGAATGTTGCACTGGTGATGTGGGGTGTCCTCTTATATGATTGAAATCCAACCAGAATCATGTTTGTAACCAAGGTGTTTAAATAAAAATATTAAAATAAATAAATAAATACCACTAAAAATATCAAATGTAGGTAAAACTTGTTACCTGAGCTCTTTTTAGAGTACTAAAGAGGCTGGAGTGGTGGCGCAGAGCAGTAAGACATCTATCTTGCCCACGCTAGCCTAGAACGGACCGTGGTTTGATCCCCTGGCGTCCCATATGGTCCCCCAAGTCAGGAGCCATTTCTGTGTGCATAGCCAGGAATAACCCCTGAGCGTCACGGAGTGTGGCCCCCCAAATTGAATATTAAAAAAGATTATTAGATAAAATTGACTTACAAAATATAAATGGGTGCATTTTTGGGTGTAAAATATTACTATGCCACATTCAAAACCAAAGTTGTTATATCTTCTATCAAAATGAAGATGATGTTTTTAGCCATTTCCCACCTTCACATGTCCCCTTCTTAGTAGCCTCAGTTCTGGGGTCATATTTAGGGGAATCTCCTAAATTCTATTCTATTTCATTTCTATTATTATGATAGATCAATTTTCCTGATAATAAACATCCCTTGATGACATTTAAGGCAAAGAATTTGTTGTCTCTAGATTATTTTGAACAATACAGTAGTTTTTTTTTATCCCCACATTAATTTGTATTTAGCTTTTTTGTTTGTTTTATGTATTTTTGGAATCTAAACACTTTTTCTCCACATACATATTAAACATTTGCTAATAATTTGGAGTTATTCAAAATTAACAGCAGTAAACACAATTTTTGGATGAAAAATTTCATACTCCTGGATAAAAACATAGAATTCAACTTATGGTTCATAGAATAAATATGTTTATGATTTAGTAAGAAATTGACAAACTTATTTTCAAATGTACTATTGAAAAGTGTCATATGTTATTGAAAGGTACTATCTCTCTAGACTTTCTGAAGAAAGATTTATTTTCCTCAATCTCCTTCATATTATCCTGATTCCTTTTTTTTGGGGGGGTGCGAAATGCCTAGCTCCCAAACCATCCTCAATGAGCCTCTCTATCATCTCTCCTTTCAATACTTTCACTCACATGTCAGTCCCATGCCTACTATCATTTAAATTGTGTTATTTTGTTTTGAACCACTTTTCTGTGCTCAGAGCTTACTTTGGTACTTTTTTCAAGGATCTCTTTTGACAGTGTTCAGAAAGCCACATAGCTGAATTAGCTGTATAAAAGGCAAGTGCAACATTTTATAAAAAAATGTAAATTAAAATATAAATAGATAAAGAAAGAGCAATACTAAGAGAAATGTTATTTTTTTCTCTTCTTTCATTGAATCACCATAAACTACAGAGCTACAAAGTTTTTATTATTAAGTTTTAGTCATACAATATTGCACCATAATTTTTTTTATCAGTGTTCACTTCTTTACACTAATTGTCCCAGTTTCCTTTCTGCTGCCAGCCTGCTTCTATGGAAGGCAGATTTTCCCTCCACTGTTAAATAAGGGAGAAGTTTATAGAAATAAAGTGTTGTTATCAAGAAACAATTAAAAAAACCCAAGTAAACAATTAAACTCAATAGCTTGCAGAAACTAGAAAAGAAAATTAAGTATTTTCTAGAATAAGTAAAAAGAAGGAAAAATAAAAATTAGAGGAAAATCAATGACTCAGAATAAATATTTATTTATTAATAAGCAAATGAAAAAACTTTTATTTTTATTTTTATGAATATACTTATTTAAGCACCATGATTACAAACATGTTTGTAGTTAGGTTTAATCATAAAAACATCCACCTCCCTTCACCAGTGTAACTTTCCCACCACAAATGCCCCATCTCCTATCTACCCCACCCCCTGCCTGTCTTCAAGACAGGAATTCTATTTCTCTCACTCACTACCAACATCATGATAGTTGGTGTAGTTATTTCTCTAACTGTGTTAACCAATCTTTATTGCAAGCTTCATATCATAGGCTGGTCCTTTCAAACCTCACCTTTATTTTCTCTGGGTATTATTACCATACTATTTTTTATTTTTCTTAAATCCCACAAAAGAATGAGACTATTTGAGATACTTATTTTTTAAAGTAGCAATAAGATTGTTAAATCCTTAGCTAGACTCATGCAGAAAAAAGAACAAAAACTCAAATGAGCTGAATAAATCAGAAATGAGAGAGAAATAATAACATCCACTTCTGTAATATCATAGAGATTAATTAGACAACTCTAGGAACTAATATGGATAACATAGAAGAAATTGACTTATTTGTAGAAATATACAAACTAATAAAATCAAATTATGAGAAAGTAGAAAACATAACAGACCAATATCAAGTATGGAAATTGAAACACCAATTTAATTCACTTTAAGAACAAAATCCCAACTCCAGAGAGTTTCATTGATGGTCCTATCAAACCTTCATAAACTTATTACCTGAACTCCTAAAGTTGTTCTAAAACTTAGAAGAAACAATAATCCTTTCTAAGGATTCTTCTATAAAGCAAACATTACCCTAATAAAATAAATCAGAGAATACTAAAAACATGGAACATACATGCCAGTAATTTTTGTGAATACTGATTCAAAGTTTCTCAACAGAATCTGAGCACAGTACATTTAATAACTTAGAAAAGAATCTTTCAAATAATCATGTAGGATTAATTCCAGGATACAATGATGTTTCAATATATGCATACCAAATAATATAATACACCATATCAACAAAAGGAAAGATAAAATACAGATGGTCATATAAATAGATGAAGAACAAATATTTTGATAGCATTCATCATTCATTCATGATAAAAATAAACAAAATAGAAACAGAAGGAATAGACATAAGGTATTTTAAATCTATATAAGTAAAACGTACAAAAATACTGTAAGGTAAAACAGTACAGCCTTCCTTCTGTGAGCAACACATAGTAAGAATGTCCATTTGAGGTGGGGGACTAGAGTGATAGCACAGCAGTAAGGCATTTGCTCTGCACGTGGGCAACAGAGGACAGACCCCGGTTTGAATCTCGGCATCCCTTATGGTCCCTCGAGCCTGCCTGGAGTAACTTCTGAGCACAGAACCAGGAGTAATTCCTGAGTACTACTGGGTGTGACCCCAAAACAAAACAAACAAAGAAACCAAAAAGAATGTCCATTTTGTTCTCTACTATTAAATATAACCACGAAATCTTTGCCACAGCAATCAGACAAGAATAAGAACATTACTATTGTCAATAACAATAATGGGGCAGAAGTCCCAAAAGTCTGCAGTAGAAAATAAATAAATCAATGAAATAAATCAATGAAACAGCAGTTAAAAAATCAACATACAAAAATTGTCTGTGATTTTATTTGCAAAGACCAAACTATAAGAGAGAAATTTGAAAGATAATACTATTTAAATGATGTTCATAAACAAAAGTACATAGAATCAGGTTAACAGAGGATATGAAAACCTATAAATCAAAAGCTGTAAGTAGCAGGTGAGAAAAGTAGAAGAAGGTAACAGAAATCAGAAGTATAGACTGTAAGTTATGTTCATGAATTGGAAGATTTACTAATATTAAAATAAACATCCTACCAAAAGCAGATTCAATAAAATTCTTCTCAAAATTCCAATGATGTTCTTTAAGGACTTACAAAAACAGACTTTTCCAAAGAGAAAAAAATGGTTTACTGTCACTTATCAGAGAGAAGCAGATTAAAAATTACAATCTTAGCTTTAAGAATGACATTTATAAAAGATACTGGAATTTACCAGTTTATGTGGATAGGTGATGATAAAGAAAATCCTCATTCTTTATTGGGAATGTTCTCTACTTCAGGCTTTATGGGAAAAAAATGATTGAAAATTTCCCTGAAAATAAGAACAGAGCTTCCACGTGATTTAATTATTCTATTTTACAGCATCATTGCAAATATTAAAAATATTAATTTAAAAAGATCCATATTTAAGTACTATAGATAGGATAGGAAACAACTAAATGTTCAATGCCAGATATATGGATAAAGAAAAAATGGTACCTATTCTTCTATTTTATATATATATATATATATATATATATATATATATATATATATATATATATATATATTTCTTTAATTTCACCTCTTTAGTTCTGCTTGGTACAAAAATCTAGAAGAAAAAGTCTTGCCTGGGATAAAAGTTCAGGTCAAAACCAGGGCACAGAGATTGTGTAGCCTGTTATTCTTACCTAAAATGCACCAGCAATATAATATGGCACCATTCTTTTTTGCATAGGCACTCTAAAAAGGGTGGAAATCTTACACACAGGGAGAAGCTCTTATCAATTAGGGATAAGAACTCATACATTTTACAATATAGGGGTGCCTCCCACCTTGAATATGTGTCATCTGGACCAAATTTAGACTCCATGTGATTGGAAAGTGACCATTCAACCCAGAACCCTGGATCTCATATATAGAACCCACAAAATTCCCTGCAACAGCACCAGGAACTAAACTCAATTTCCTAATACCGCTCTGGCACCGATTTGCACCAATTTTGATATGACATTTTGAGAAGGAGGAAATTTCAACAACTTGATCTAAGAGCGAGTTGTCCCCTATCTCATTTCTCATCACCTTTCATCACAGTAAGTAATCTCATCAAAATAAAATGAGATTAAAGGACATGTTGTCCTTTGCTCTGTGCAAAAACCAAGATAGCTAACTACAGAAGAATGACTTTGACAATCATCACTGGGCAGAACTTATCATGGAACTAATAAGAATCCTAGTCTAGGATTTGGCCTAGGATTTGTACAAAAACCAAGATCTCTAATTCCTGAGGTCTGATTGACAACTGGGACTGAGAAGAATTTCTGGAACCATAACAAAAGATGCCATCCCAGCTTTGTCCTAGGATCAGAGCAAACGCCAAAACCACTAATTACAGAGACTGATTACAACAACAGTTATGAAACAGAACTTCTAGAACCGTAAAGAAAGACTTTATCCTAGAACCATAAAGAAAGACTTTATCCTAGCCTTTGTTCATTGACCTGTGCATTTACCAAGATCTCTAGGTACACAGGCCTGATTTTATCATCCAACAACTGAGCGGGAAAGATTCCTGCAACCATTAAAAGAGCTTAGGATGTGAAAATGAGCTTGTGTCGAGCCTGTAGTTGTTCCCATGGCAGCATGCTTCAAGGGCAGAGAACCCCTGTATCTCTAAGGCCAAGGGAATTCCCTTTTTAATTTCCCCAACTCTTACTCTGCCTATGTAAAAACAACAAACAAACAACAAACAAAAACACAAAACCTTGCCACACCAGCCCTCCTTCCTTCGTTTTTTCTTCTTTTTATTTATTTTCTTTTCCTTCTCTTTTATATTTTTCTTTTTCTTTTTATTATATTTTTATTTTTTATTTTCTTCCATTCTCTGGTTATTATATGTTGGTGGTTGTTCTTAGTACCTGGATGCTTTTTTTTTTTTTGTAGTTTTAGTTGGTGGGTTTTTTTGTTTGTTTGTTTTGTTTTTCTTCTTTTTTCCCTTTCTTTTTTAAATTGATATTTATATCCTCTAAATAAAATCCTCCCAGTTTTTTTTTCCTTTTTTCCCACAGAACCACATAACTTGAATCATCTTGTTCTGCCTCATGAATTAAGGGGAAAAATTGAGGGTACCAGGACCAAACAGTCATATGAACATTGAGTAGAAATAAAAAATGATCAGACTGAAACACTAAACTCAAAGTCAACAACAACAGACTCTATACCCAATGTACAACAAGCTATACACAGAGAGGAGCAGTTATATTAGCAGTCAGGGACACACACACACACACACACACACAGAAATACGGTACCTATACACAACATATACAACACAGACAAAAGAAAGAGTGATGCAGTTCATAGCACTGTTGATGAAATCTGAGGGCAAAACATAACACAACCTAAGTGAGAGCTAGAGCACAACCCTGATGATTTTATTCCTCTGTTTTAAATAATCAAAGAAAAAAGAATAGTTAATACTTAGGAGTTGAAAACAAATATGATATTAATACTAATAAGTGGAAGGGATGTGGAAGAACCAGTGTAGATCATAATATAAACACTAGTGAAGGCACTTTGATTGTAGTTTATAATATAATGTTGTAGCTATTATAAAATCTCTCTTTTGTTAGCTTTGTTGAGTTGTAAAATCTCACTCAGACTTGATTAGGGACACAACTGGTTTTTATTAACGTAAGTACCCTTAACTACATCAAACAAGCCCCTCAGGTCAAATACCTTTGTACTATTAATTTTGGCTAATAAAAGATAATATATAATTGTTGTTTCAATTTGCATCTCCCTGATGATTACAGATGTGGAGTAGGTTTTGTGTGTGTGTGCCTTTTGGCCATTTGTATTTATTCTTTAAGAACTTGTATGTTCATTTCTTCTCCCCATTTTTTTGATGGGGTTAGATGCTCTTTCCTGTTAAGTTCTGTCAGTACCTTGTATATCTTTGATATTTGCCCCTTATCTAATGGGTGTTGTTCCATTTTGTGGGTGACCCTTTTACCTTAGTCACTGTTTTCTTTAAATTGCAGGAGCTTCTCAGTTTAATGTAATCCATTTATCTCTGATTCCACTTGTTTGGACAATGGTGTTTCCTTCTTGAAGATGCTTTTAGTTTTAATGTCATGAGGTGTTTTGTCTATGTTTTCTTCTATATACTGTATAGTTTCAGGTCTGATAGCAAGGTCTTTAATATATTTAGATTTAACTGTGTTATCTCATGCCATAGAGAATAGAACACATCCCAAAGAACAAGAACAACCACTGCTGGTGTGAATGAAGAAAAATGGAACTCTCATTTACTGCTGATGGGAGTGCCATCTAGTCCAGCTTTTTTGGAAAACAATATGGATATTCCTTAAAAAACTGGACATTGAACTTCCATATGAACCGACAATACCACTCCTATGGATACATCCTAGGAACACATAAATACAATACAATTATGCCCTCTGCACTCCTATGTTCATAGCAGCAATATTTACATTAGCCAGAATCTGAAAACAACCCAGATGGCCAACAACAGATGAGTGGCTAAAGAAATTATGGTACATCTATTCAATGGATTACTATACAGCTGTTCCAAGAAATGAAGTCACAAAATTTGCTTGTATATGGTTGTATTTAGAGACTATTATGTTCAGTGTAAAAAGTCAGAGGGAGAGATATAAGCACAGTATATTCTCCTTCTATGTGGGATTTAACAAAAATAAAATACAATATAATAATAACACCTAGAGACAATAGAGATGAGATCTGGAAGAATCAGCCCATGATAACAAGCTTATCACAGAGTGGTAAGTGCAGATAGAGAAATAACTACACTAAGAGCTACCATGACAACTATATAGAAAGAAATACAATGCCTGTCTTGAAGACATTTTATGGCTGAAACACAATAGTAACATGTTTGTAACCATTGTGCTTAAATAAATAAATAATATGTATTTAAAATAATAGCAGGGATTTACAGGGGGAGCTAGCTCAGTTAATTCAAGAGGTTTCTCAACCCCCTGGCTCTTTCTCCCTTGAATCAATCTGTTCCTTGTGCTACATTCTTGCTACTGACCCATCTATTCCAGGGTAGGAATGAATATACAAATTGTACAGCCAACATTACATAACAAAACAATAAAAGTCATTAGTATTTCAATTTTCTTACTTAAAATACAGTAAAACATAGGCATTAGAAATAAAATATTGTTAAAAATGCATTAATCACTAATATATCTAGTTATCCCTCATTATTGCTAATATTTGGGGTGTCTTAGTTATTCTCATGGTATAAAATAAAAATATTCAAATCTTTGTGGTGACTTGACTCTTTAAGTGATCATTAATGATGTTAGTTAATCATGTTAATTTTAATATGTTTTACTAGGAAGTGACTAAGTGTTGTTAATTCATTATAAGTTGGTCGTTAAAGTTAATTTTAAGAATATTTTATATATTGAGATGCAATGTTGACCACAGAGAAGATACTTTTCTTCCTTGTATTACTTTCATTTTCTTTTTGTTGTTGTTTTGTTTTGATATCATACTGTTATTTTAGAGCTTAATCCTGGTGAGGCCTGGATAACAGAGATCTAACCATGTCAGTTGTGCGCAAGGCATTAACCATTGCACAGTCTCTTCAGCTGTACTTTTGATTTTCTTTCTTTCTGTTTCTTTTACACACCCAATGGTGCTTTTTATGCTTTGTGCTCAGGGATCACTCTTGGTGAGTTTTGAGAAACCATATGTAGTACTAAGGATAGAACTGAGGTGGCTATATGTAAGGCTAGTGTCCTACCCTCTGTATTATCTCTTTACCAAAATATTATATCTTTAGATACTTTTCACTTAGTACTTTTCATTTTCTTCTTAATTAAAACATTTTTATTGAGATCTGTCAATTAAATAATATTAATAATAGTTTTTTTGCATATAGTGTCAACTCCAAAACCATTACCTCTCTCCTTAAGGACCCTAATACTCCTTCCCCTTACACATACCACCACTCCTACAACTCAATACATTGAATAGTTCTCCCCAAAAAACACTATTTTGTTTTCTACAGCTCCTTTTTAATAGAATCATGGGGAGTTACAAAGTTATAAAGCCTACTTTCCATTTTCTTGATAGTACCTCTTATAAATGGAAATCTTATGATAAAATTTGAAGTGTCAATATATGCGCACAGTGTACGTTTTCACCACACCAATGTCAGTCTAATGCCCATCTGTAACAGATATGATGTCTATGTTGTATGTTGTACTCCACCCTATCATATATAACTCCTCCTCCCTGCTTTTGCTTACCACCTTACAGACCCATTTTTAGCTCGACAGGTTAACTCCCCCCTCCCATATAAACCCTTTTATCCCCAGTTCTTAACTCCACTTGAAGCAGAATGTGCCCCCCACCCCAGCCAGCTGCCAACCAGCTCCCAAAGCAAAACGATGGATTCTTTCTTTTATTTATTTATTTATTTTTTTGGTTTTTGGGCCACACCCGGCAGTGCTCAGGGGTCACTCCTGGCTGTCTGCTCAGAAATAGCTCCTGGCAGGCACGAGGGACCATATGGGACACCGGGATTTGACCAACCACCTTTGGTCCTGGATCAGCTGCTTGCAAGGCAAAGCCGCTGTGCTATCTCTCCTGGCCCAAAGATGGATTCTTAAGCTGAGAAGAAACCGACCATCTGCTATTGAGTTGCTTTCTGTGGCCCCTTCTCCTCCACCTCCCACACTGTGGACTTTTGCTTGTTACCAAATTTGGTTGCTCAGAATTCTCCCCAACTGAGAACGTTTTCTGAAAGGTGGCTGCTGGGAGCCATTTTACTCAGATTCCACAAAGCCAAACCACAGGTTGAAGCTAAGCTCTGGACTTTACCCTCCCCTGATTATTTTAAAAAACTTAAAGGGGACACATACATCCTCTCTGAATATTTCTTTATATGTATTCATTTAATAAACATAACCTTAATTGAGTATCTTCTTATGTAGCGACAACTTCCCCCCACCCTTGGGATCTGTTTAGTATGAATTCTAGTAGTTAATTCTCTGTTTAGAGCTCATGTCAGAAATATGTTAAGGGAATTGTTGGGCTTATTACCTCTGCCCCCACATATACCAGTAATACCTTGTGACATTGCTCATGTCTGCATAGGTACATTAAAATGGGGCAAGCATATATTTGTGTATATATAGATATATATACATTTATATATATATATATATATATATGCAAACAAGTTTTTAATCCAATAGAGATAGGAACACACAAATTTTATACTGCAGTGGGGCCTTACACCCTGAACACTTGGCTTAGTGACTTGGCTTAGACTTCAGCAGACTGGCCATTGACCATTCACCTCTAAACCATGATACTATCTGCAGAAACAATCACAATTTTCTACACCATCACCATAAATAAAAAAATCACACTGCCAGGAAGGCCCTACTACTCCAAAGAGGATTCTTAACTACACCCTGATGACTTGGTAGCAGCAACAGTCTGCTTTATAGGACATGATTCTTTGCATTGTTACCTAATGGTGAGATAAAACCATAAGATGCTACATGTCATCTGAATTTCAACATAGGATTTGTACAGAAACCAGGACTTTTAACTACAGAAACAACCATGATGACAGCAACAACCATGATGGTGAAGAGCTTATTGGGACCATTTACAATGACTATAGGCTTGGACAACCTAGTATGCCTAGAGCCTGAAGTTGGTCTTATGCCAGAATACTTCATGGGTAAGATGTCCCTTTTTATAGGTCAAAGGTTTTTTCTTTCTATTTCTCCCATATTTCGTTGTGTTTATGTAAACAATAATAACTGCCACACACACTCACCTTTTTTAGTATGTTCTTGTATCTCCTAGCTTAAGAAAACGGGGGATTTGGGCTTACTAAATCCTCTTATTGTAATAATGGCTTTACTGGAGGCAATAATTTCAATAAATATACTTGCTGATTAATTTTTCTTTCTTTTTTCAATATTATTTTATTTTATGTTTTAGTTTTTCTATTTTGTTTCTAATTTTTAATAACTTCATTTCTGCCATCCTGAAACAAATGTACTATGACCAGTTATGTCAACTATGTGATACATTTTATTTAAATAAAATAATTAAAAAAGAGAAATACCTGTAATTTACTTCTAATCTATTTACATGAAGTATATCTAACATGAATTGATCTAGTAATGCTTTTCAGGTGAAAAACATTTAATATTTTGTACTCATATGTGTATAATGCAGTGCTTTACACTTTCCCTCTATTCTAGATGTGCTTCTATTTTATTTTCTTGAGAAACTGATACTGAACCATAAAATATAGTACTACAGATCATTTCCATTCAACAAATTCAATAATGTGTGTCACGTACACTCTATAATGTCACCTTCTAAAAGAAAATGGAATTGTGAAAATATTGTGCACGAGTACTGAAATCTTTATCTTATTATTTTAATAGTAATAAATATATACATACCTTTTGAAAAACAAGTTATCA
This sequence comes from Suncus etruscus, assembly GCF_024139225.1. Lineage (NCBI taxonomy): Eukaryota > Metazoa > Chordata > Mammalia > Eulipotyphla > Soricidae > Suncus > Suncus etruscus. The sequence continues at coordinate 82,196,488 of NC_064863.1, read as the reverse complement.
TAAAAGATTGAGGTTGTTTAGCAATTAATTAGAAAGAGCAATATTTTACACCTTAAAATTATAAATAAAAATATAAATGTACGCGTTCTTCACCAACTTCCAAAAAGAAAATAAAAAAGTAAGATTTAAGAGATAAAACAATAGGCAGGGGACTTGTCTTGCATGCAGGTGACCTGGTTTAATTCCTGGTGCATCACATGAAATATTTTTTAAGAAGGTTTAGCAACAGAAACAGAAATCTTCTTAACAAGTTAAAGAAAAAACAGAAACTAGATATAAAATATGTTATAAATTCACTGAGCAAGTGAACTTAATTAGAAGAAACAAAAGTACATAGAAGCAAGGTATATAATTAATTGTAAATATAAATAATAATATTATTAGCACACACTGGATACAGCTACCCAAAACTATCTGTGGGAATAAGCCAAATTAATCAGAAGAAATCAAATGGAAAAAAGCACAAATCAGGAAGTTAATAAAGGATGATTATTTTTTAGCAAAAGATCTATTTAAAATTTTCCTATTTTAAATTTTTAAGGAGTGCCTTAAAATCATTTACCTTTTGATATAAGGGCAATATCTACTTTAAAGGGAAGTAGTTAGATGAGAAAAATAAGAGTAGAGAAGTGAGAGAAATGAGACATGTTTATGGGATGAAAGAGTACAACTAATTGAAAATGATTTCACAAAGTAACAAAATAAACTATGGAGTTTAAATTATAACAATTATACTGTTCACTTTCTAATAAAATGCAGTTAGGGTCTGAGTGGGAAGAAATCTGAACTTAAACATTATCTTATTATGCCATGGAGATTTTGACGAGCTTCAGTTTTCATAGTTGAATATAATACCTAACAATATTATCACAGACTACACAAGAGGGCACTTATGTGTGTTTGTTCAAAGTAAAGTATTAACCTGTCTTTTGTATTATGCCAAAGTTAGGGACAAACAATCAAAAGCTTTCAATGCTACTTATATTTGAGACAGGATGTCTCTCTTCATAGAAGTAAAAAAACTATTATAATGTAGTGGATACCAGATAAAGTTTAAAACAGCAAAGGAATAGAATATCACAGAAGAAAGTGGCTAAAATGTGATTGTAAAATAGAGCCAGAGTGATGATACAGCAGATAGGAAATTTTCCTTTTACCTGGCTTCCTTGAGTTTGATCCCCGGTATCCTGTATGGTCCTCAAGCCCTGAAGGACTGAGTTCTGAGTACAGAGTCAAAAGAAAGCCATGAGTACAGACAACTTAAAAATATATATATATATAGCGATAAATAAGAAAAACTTTTGTGAGGGTTTTCATTGAGGCATAATACATTTAAGATTGAAAGCTGCTAAACATGTAAGTTAACAATTTTTGTTGAAAAGAAGAAAGAGTGCCTTAAGATTTGGGGGTTTTGTGACGCAGAGATTATAGGAAATGTTCTTCCTAAGAATGTGAAAACCAGAATACAGCTATTCAAGAATTTCAGAAAGTTTTTTTCCTAGGAAAGAAATGGTCAGTGCATTTCATTCTAAAGGCGAGCTACACAAACAATCTTAACATAATTCTAAACTGTATACTCTCAATGTGTCCTTGAATAAGTGGGTATTTTTTTATTATCAAAATTAAGGTTAAAAAGACATTTTTTGTCCATCTTGGTGTTTCAGTCCCTAGAGCTCTAGGGACAGAGTGAGTGCAGGATCCAGGGAAAAGACAGGAGAAATCATTTAGCAAAGTTTACCCCTGTCAACAATGAAATTGAAAAACCTTCCCACTCTGAGGCATAAGTCCAATTTTTTGTTTATTTTTCTTTATTTTTTCTCTCCTCATTTTTCTTTCTTCCTTTTCCCCTCCTTTTTCCTCTTCTTTCCTTCCTAATCCATATTTTAGCTATTTATCTATCTTTTCTTAATGCAATTATTTCTTAACCACCCAGACCCAACCTATGAAGGTCCAATAACAACTTATGAAAAGATCTCTATTGTCTATCTATAAGTGGGTATGAATTTGTATAGATTCCTCTTTGTCTGCCCCACCTATACTGTAAACAATCTATGCCTATACTGTCTATAGCCTCTCTTATATATTATCCCTTACCCCTTTCAGTACTTAATATATCTTTTCATTCACCAATCCTGATTCATTATCACTCTCTATTTAACCCTCTTCACCCTTAGTTCTTAACTCATTAGGTCCCGAGACTGACCATCAGTCCCAATAAGCCACTACCCAAACCCCAAAGCGATAGGACACCCTCTCTGTCCCACGTCTTAGGACCCGGCAAGAAACTGCAACCACCACTCCTGCAGACTCATTTTCTTTTTTTTTTTTTTTTTTTTTTTTTTGGTTTTTGGGCCACACCCGGTAATGCTCAGGGGTTACTCCTGGCTATGCGCTCAGAAGTTGCTCCTGGCTTGGGGGACCATATGGGATGCCGGGGGATTGAACCGCGGTCCTTCCAAGGCTAGCGCAGGCAAGGCAGGCACCTTACCTCTTGCGCCACTGCCCGGCCCCGCAGACTCATTTTCTGTGGCACTTCTTCTCACAGACACCCCCTAAATGTAGATTGTTGCATCTACCAAAATCAACCCCAGAAAAAGCCCCAGCTCAAGGACAGTACTGGATCCCTGTCACTGCAAACCATTTCTCAAACTCAACAAGACCACATGTGGATGGAGATGGACCCTGAATCTTACTAACCTCAAAGAATATATCAAAAGACTTCATGGGAATATCTATATTTTCTTTGTATATTTAATACATCAATAGTTATGTCTCTTACTATGTTCATTTTCAAAAGTAAATGTAGCTTCCTCCATCCCCCTTTTTCCTCACTTTTTCTTAAATATTTTTAAGTTTCTTATTTTTCTCATTTTTTTTTATTTTTGGGTCACACCCAGCAGTGCTCAGGGGTTACTCCTGGCTCCATGCTCAGAAATCGCTCCTGGCAGGCTTGGGGACCATATGGAAAGCCAGGATTTGAACAAACATCTGTCTGAGTACAAGGCAAATGCCTTACCTCCATGCTACCTCTCCGGCTCCATTTTTCTCATTTAAAAAAAATTTCTCTATATATAATTTTTAAATTGTATATAAGTATATAATTAATTTTACTTGCTTAAGTTCCATTTGGTATAAAATTCTAGAAGAAAATGCCTTGTTTGGAATAAATGCTCAAGTCAAAACCAGGGTACAGTGATTGTCATTCTTACCACCACATGCATCAGCAATATAATATGACACGGTTCCCTTTTCCATAAGCATACTAAAAAAGGGGGAAATCTTAAGTATAGAAATAAGCTCTTATCTACTCGGGATAAGAATTTATAAATATTATCATACGGGGTGTCCCCACCCTAAACATTTGTCATGGGTCTCGACTTAGACTCCATGTGATTGTACAGCAACTCTACAACACCAAGCCCCAGATCCCAACTGTAGAACCAAAACAGTTCTCTGCAACAGCAGCAGGAATGAAGCACCCTCTGGGGATCACATAATACCCTCTCACCAACTTGTGCCAGGTTAATACAACATTCTGAGGACAAGGAAATAGCAAAAACTAGATGTAAGAGCAGGTTGCTCTACCTCATTACCTAATGGTAAAATGAAGTCAGAAGACACTTAGTCCTTGTTATATGCAAAAGTCAAGATCACTAATTACAGGATCCAGAGCGGTGGTGAAAGTGGTAGGGCATTTGCTTTGCATGCACTAACCTAGGACAGATCGAGGCTAGATCCCCTGAGTTCCATATGGTCCCGCAAGACAAGAGTGATTTCTGAGAGTATAGCCAGGAGAAACCCCTGAACATCACCAGGTATGACCCAAAAAGCAAAAACAAAACAAAACAAAAACTTAGATCACTAATTACAGAAGACTAACTTTGACAACCACAACTGGGCAGAACTTTTCCTAGGTCCAATAAGAATGACTCTAGCCTAGGCATGAGACTAGGATTTGAACAAAAACTGATATCTCTAATTCCAGAGGTCTGATTTTGTAAACTATGCCCAAGCAGAACATCTGGAACCATAAAGAAAGTCTATATCTTAGATTCTTCCTAAAAACTTCGTCCTTAATACTAAAAACTTAGTACCTAAACCAAGATTACAGAAAACTGACTACAACTGTTTTGGAGCAGAACTTCTAGAACCATAAAGAAAGACTCTATCTAGACTTTGTCCTACAATATGTGCAAGTACCAAGATCTCTAATTACAGAGGACTGATTTTGTCAGCCACAGCTGAGCAGAAAGTTTCCTGGCACCATAAAAAGACTTTGGGGTTTGATAATAAGCATATCTGGAGCCTATAATTGTTCTCATGACAGCATGTTTCAAGAGTGGAGAAACCCTGTACCCTGTATCTTTTAGGCCAGGGGAATTCCCTTTCAAATTTCCCCAATACTTACTGTGTCAATGCAAAAAAAAAAAAAAAGGTACAAAAACTCACCACACCAACCCTCCTTCCTTTTTCTTTTTCTTTTTTTTTTTGTTGTCATTTTTTGTCTTTTTTATGTTGTTGTTTAGAAGTTGTTTATTGTGGTTGTTTTTTTATTCTGTCGTTGTTTCTTCTTTTTATTAGGGGGGGCGTTCGGCCACACCCAGTGATGATGCTCAGGGGTTACTTCTGGCTATTTGTTCAGAAATCGCTCCTGGCTTGAGGGACCATATGGAAAGTTGTGGATTGAACCGAGGCCTGTCCTGGGTCAGCTGCTTGCAAGGCAAATGCCTTATACCACTGCTCTAACGCTCTGGCCCCTTCTTCATTTATTTCCTCCCCACTTTTTCTTCTTTGAAATTGATATTGATGATGCCTCTCAGTTTTATTTATTCTAAAAGAACCACTGAACTTGAATAATCTTGTTCTGCCCCATAAACTGAAGGGATAAAACAGGAGCAAAAAGCCACATGGACATTGAGTGGAAATAAATAATGATCAGGCCTAAATATCAAACCAAAAGTCAATGACAACACAATCAAGATCTACAACAAGTTACATACAAAGGGAAAGGGTAACACTAGCAGTCCCAGTGGCACAGGGGGTGAAACATAGGATGCACGGAGGGAGCAGGGATGAAGGGAGGTCAACACTGGTGGTGGGAAATTTCCCTAATTCACTGTCACTATGTACCTTTAATATAACTGTGAAAGACTTGTCATTCACATGGGTCTCAATAAAAATTATTTAAAAAAATAAAAGAAAAGCATTGTTTATGATGTTCCGAGGCTGGAAATTTTTAACGTGGAAACATAAAGTATTCAAGCAATAAGTTTGTTTCATTCAAGTAACAGCTGATAAAAACCTGAATTAGTTCCTAATCCATAAGGAAAATATTTAATAAAAGAAATTACAATAATATTTTAAGATAGGTGACTTTGTTAGGCCTTATATTACTACTCTTTTATTTGTTTAATAAAATGAAGCTGAGAAACCTATTTATCTAAACAAAACTTAACATATCTTTGCAAAACATATTTTCAATTTTGATTACTGCTGTAAGAATGTGATTATTTCTGCATAATGTTCTATCTGTCTACAAATAATTTTCCTTTTAAATTTTCTTTATGCCCAAGAGCAATACTTCTTATCAATTCATGTACTTAAAACATTAAAGAGAATGCCAACTAACAAACCAAACACAATAAAGTGTACAGATAATAATTTTAAAATGAAATATACCAGCCATAAGTTTCAGCACATTATTCAATGATTTTATATTTTATAAATATTGTATATTACTTTCTAATTATATAATTTTAAATTATTATTTATAATTTTTAAATTATTTTATATTACATATATAAGTTTCACAAGTGTCTGTGAGATTTACTGAATCTGTTTGATTTGAAGCTCTCATTTAGTTATGAGAGATCACATTTTCCAACAGTAATAATATCTGTGATGTCAAATTGAACCATTACTTAATAAAACATTAATCCAAGCTGCTGAAAATCATGGGAACACAAGCATTTGGGTTGAAAATTCTGGGGTTCTATTGAGAAGTGGGTGGATAGAGTCCCTGCTCTGCCATAGCCTCAGCAGCTATACCTCCACCCACAATAGAATCATGCAAATGGCTCAACCTCACTGCTTTAGTACTAAACACTACAGAGATGAATGTTGACAAAAATTCCAAGTACACCAGTTTTAGAGATGAAAACTCTGGGGTCTTTTTAGAGTGTGGACAAGCAGCCTTCCCTTACCCAACTGCTGGATACCTCGGCAGCCACACTCACATTTAACAGCTGTCATAGAAACAGTCGCCTTATTTCCAACAACTTCACAATCCACGCCAGAAGATATGTGAGCCAAGGCGTGTTCTGCCTTCCTCTTTTGTCTGTGTGCCTTATGGTTTCAGGTCTGATATCAAGATCTCAGGAGAGATGAAGTCATGAAATTTTCCTATACATGGATGTACATGGAATCTATTATGCTGAGTGAAATAAGTCAGAGAGAGAGAGAAAGATGCAGAATGGTCTCACTCATCTATGGGTTTTAAGAAAAGTGAAAGACATTCTTATAATAATAATTTTCAGACACAAAAGGGAAAAGAGCTAGAAGTTACAGCTCACCTCATGAAGCTCACCGCAAACAGAGATGAGTTTAGTTAGAGAAATAACTACGTTTTGAACTATCCTAATAATGAGAATGTACGAGGGAAATAGAAAGCCTGTCTAGAGTACAGGCGGGGGTTGGGTGGGAAGAAGGGAGATTTTGGACATTGGTGATGGGAATGTTGGGTGGTGTTCTTTACATGACTGAAACCCAAATACAATCATGTATGTAATAAAGTTGGTTAAATAAAATAATAAAAATATTATTAGCCAAATAAAAAAAAGATCTTTAATCTATTTTTATTTGACTTTTGTGCATGGTGTTAAAAAAGTTGTGAGTTCACTCTTTTGCATGTAGCTGATAAGTTTTCCCAGTACCACTTCTTGAAGAGGCTTTCCTTGTCCTATAATTTATTTCTTATCCCTTTATCAAATATTGATTGATCATAACCTGTGGTGAGTCTCAGAATATTCAAATTTATTCCATTGATCTGAGGATCTGTCTTATTTCCAATACTATGCTGTTTTAACAAGCAGCTGTTAGGAAGATAAAGTCATAAAATTTGCTTAATGGATGGATATGTCAACATATGTCAACACATTTGCCAAACAAAATGTATCAGAAAGGGAGGGAGAAGCACTAAATAATCTCACTCATTTGTAGGATATAAAAATAAGACAGTATGATAATAATATTGTCCAGAGATAATAGAGGTGAGAGCCAGAAGTAACAGTTGATGGTAGGAAGCTTACCAAGAAGCAGAGGAGTGCAGTCAGGAATCACTCACTACGACAATGATAGTATACTGAACTGATCATGTTGGACAAGAGCTGAGTGATAAAGAAGATAAAGTGAGATGCAGTGATAGTTAAAAATACAGGTCTAAAAGTAAAAGAAGGGAGAGAGTGAGAGATAAAAAGAAATATAGATAAATAGATAAATGATAGATGGTAGATAGATAGATATAGATAGATAGATAGACAGACAGATAGATAGACAGATAGATAGGTAGACAGACAGAAGACAGACAAAATATCTGCAGAGAAATTGAGGATATTGGTGGTGGGAAATGTGCACTGGTGAAAACTGTTGAAATTATATGACTGAAACTCGATTTTAAACAATTATAAATTTTGTAAGCATGGTGCTTAAATAAAGTAATTAAAAGGTCAAAACAAAACAAGAGATTCAAGTTAAGCCACTTTTATACATATATGAAAGAGAAAATGTCTTTCTTTCATTTGATATGTCTGGGAAATATCTGAGAGCAGGAGAGATCCAAGACTTCACATTTAATCAAGATCTATTTGTGAAAAATTATCAAATCTTATGAGGAATCTAAGAGCAGCAATTTAATTAATTTTTTATTTAACTTTAGGGCCATATCATTGTTGTTGAAGAGAACTCTTGGGTCTATGCTCAAGGGTTATTCTTTGAAGTGCTAAGAGGATTTGATGCAGTGCTAGGGATTGAATTGTGGTCTTTGTCGTGTATGGCAATAGCCTAACCCCCTGTACTATATTCCTATGCTAATTTTATGTGAAATGTTTAGCTACTTGAATTCTGCATTTTTAAATTTTACATATATGTAAAATGAGAGAGAGCAAGAGTGAGAAGCAGGAGAAGGTAAAAGAAAGAAAAGAAAATGCCAGGCAAAAGAAAGAAGAAAATGAAATACCAAATAACTTGTTACTATTGAAATAACTGCATGCCTTGTATATTTTGGAGATTAGCCCCTTATCTGATGGGTATTGGGTGAATAGTTTTTCCCACTCAGTCGGTGCCTCTGTGTCCTGGGCGCTATTTTCTTTGAGGTGCAGAAGCTTTTCAGCTTAATATATTCCCATCTAGCCATATGACCATTCCAAATCTAGTGAAGATTACTTGTGCAACTAAATGACAACTAATAGAGGTGGTCGATGAGAAAGCAATATTTCCAGAAGATGTATTTATAGATAAATAAATTATTTAGAGATGGATTTGTAAATTTTAATGAAAATTTATATTATCCTTTGTTGCTGTAGCCTAAGGCCTACAGGCACGATGACTGGATTACAGCGGATTGCTGTGGTGAAGGCTCAGCCTCCCCCTTGAGAAAGGGGTTGCATCCCTGGCATACACTGCAGAGAAAAGGCCAGTTGTGGCCTATGTTAACACTTGACAGGATAGCAACCATGAACTTACTAAATATTAATGTATGATGAGAATTAATAATGCTGAGTACATAATATAAAAGCGAACTGTGGTGTCTTTGCCCCTTGAATTAAAACAAGAATTGCTGGAACATACCTTACTTACACTAAGCTGATAGGATAATCTACAATAATATTTATCTCAATCTGGTAAAATCAATAATAACATATTTTAGTCAGTCAGTATTTCTGTAGGCTGCAGGTTTGTTTGGTCCTTTAATTATCTTCCCTTTCTTCAAAATAGCTCTTTGGTATAATATTAAATGGACAATGGGATTGTACTTTGTCAATTAATAGTTGACTAGCTAGTATCATATCTAAGAGGAAAGAATAAGTATTTTTCTGATCTCTGTTGACTACTAAAATCATACTTATGAGTACTTTTCTGATGTCTCTTTATGGTAAATGAAACTGATTACAAAGAATTTACAATATACATATAATATTTAGATGATTCTCTAATTATTATGCTGACATATAATGTGTATTCTGTAGCAAAAAATAACATGTTATACTTGATTTACCCAACTTCCTAAAATTGACAACTTTTTGCTTAAATGTGAAGCAGAACTCCCAATAAATTGAACTCAAATACTAAATATATATATACATATATATATGTGTGTATATATATATATATATATATATATATATATATATATATATATATATATTCCCATCTGTTAATCTCTGTTTTCACTTACTTGGAGAGTGCAGTTTCCTCCTTGAAGATGCCTGTAGTCTCAATGTTTTGGAGTGTTTTGGGTACGTGTTGTTCTATATATCTTATGCTTTCGCGTCTGATATCGAAGTCTTTAATCCATTTGGAATTTACCTTCGTACATTATGCTAACTGGGAGTCTAAGTTCAATTTTTTTTGCAAGTGGCTAGCCAGTTGTGCCAACACCAATTGTTGAAGAGGCTTTCTTTGCTCCATTTAGGATTTCTTGCTCCTTTATCAAAAATTAGGTGATTGTATGTCTGGGGAACATTCTCTGAGTATTCAAGCCTATTCCACTGATCTGAGGGCCTGTCTTTATTCCAACACCATGCTGTTTTGATAACTTGCTTTGTAGTAAAGTTTAAAGTTGGGGAAAGTAATCCCTTTCAAAAGTGACTGATCCACTGACAGAACTTGACAAGAAAAGAACATCTAATCCCATCAAAAATGGAGAGAAAAATGGACAGACACTAGGACAAAGAAGAACTATGAATGGCCAAAAGACATATGAAAAGTGCTCCACATTACTAATCATAAGGGAGATACAAATCAAAACAACGATGAGGTACCACCTCACATTAAAGAGATTGGTACACATCACAAAGAATGAGAACAAGCAGTGTTGGTGGGGATGTGGAGAGAAAGGAACTCTTATCTACTGTTGGTGGGAATGCTATCTAGTCCAAACTTTATGGAAAGTGATATGGAGATTCCTCCAAAAACTGGAAATTGAGCTCCCATAGGATCCAGCTATACCACTCCTAGGAATATACCCTAGGAACACAAAAATACAATACAAAATTCCCTTACTTACACCTATATTCATTACCACACTATTACCATAGCAAGACTCTGGAAACAACCAAGATACCCTTCAACAGATGAATGGCTAAAGAAACGGTGGTATACATAATGGAATATTATGTAGCTGTCAGGAGAGATGAAGTCATAAAAATTTTCTATACATGGATGTACATGGAATCTATTATAATGAGTGAAATAAGTCAGAGTGAGAGATGCAGAATGGTCTCACTCATCTATGGGCTTTAAGAAAAGAAAAATGAAAGACATTCTTGCAATAATAATTTTCAGACGCAAAAGAGAGAAGGGCTAGAAGTTACAGCTCACCTCAGGAAGCTCACCACAAACAGGGTAGAGTTTAGTTATAGAAATAACTACATTGTGAACTATCCTAACAATGAGAACGTTTGAGGGAAATAGAAAGCCTGTCTAGAGTACAGGCGGGGGTTGGGTGGGGAGGAGGGAGATTTGGGACATAGGTGATGGGAATGTTGCACTGGTGATGGGTGATGTTCTTTACATGACTCAAAACCAAACACAATCATGTATGTAATCAAGGTGTTTAAATTATATATATATAATTTAATATATATAATATAATTTAATATATTATATATATATATATATATATATTCTATATATATATATAATATAATTTAATATATATATATATATATAGAAAGGGCCAGAAATTGTGATCATCAAGAGCTTCATGTGGGGCCGGAGAGATAACATAGATGTATGGCCTTTGCCTTGCATGAAGAAGCATGGTGGTTCGAATCTTGGCATCCCATATGGTCCCCTGAGCCTGCAAGGAGTGATTTCTGAGTGTAAGAGCCAGGAGCAACCCCTGAGCACAGCTGGGAGTGACCCAAAAAACAAAAACAAACAAACAAAAAAAAAGAGCTTCATGTGTTTATACTAATATACTGGGTCACAAAATATACACCCATAAAAGTAAAATGCTAAAAATTGCATCAACTATCCTTTCATAATGCACTGAAAATAAAAAATAATCACAACTATAAATCAGGAAATTTTCAGAGACTCAGAAGTCTAAAAACTTACTACTGAACACCCAGTGGGTCACATATTGAATTATAGAAAAAACCTAAAATTGAAAAGAAAATAACTATTAAAATCAATAAGTAGCTCAGTATGTAGAATTAAAATAATAAAAAAATCTGTTGTTTCTAAAAGTAATTAACTAAAATAGAAAATCCTCTAAAATATCTTAAAGCTTGCATAAGTTGAAGACATATTAAAATTATGCTACTATTAAGAAGATATAAGAAAACAAAAAATATCTCATACTTATTGATAAAAATAATTAACACTTATAATATGATCATTGTTATTAGTATTTGTTTTGGAGCCAAATTAAATAATGTTTAGGGATTACTCCTGGTGAGGCTGGGGCTACCATATATGAGTGATGGATTGAATCCAAATTGACTACATGCAAGGCAAGTGCCATACCTGTTATGTTATCTCTCTATCCCCAAAAATGAACTTAAAAAAATTTGGGCTATACTTCATGGTGCTCAGAAATTACTTCTTGCTCTGCACTCAGAGATTGTTGTGGTAGGTTTGGATGACCATATTAAGTCCTAGAGATAAAACCTTGGTCAAGCCTGTTCAAGTAAGAGTCTTAACCATATCCACTTTTTTGGTTTCCAAGAATTAACAGCTTAAAAAGTTCATTCTTACAAAAAAACATTATATAGTTTCAATGCAATCCTTATGAAAATTTCAATGTCATACTTCAAGAGCTTAGAGAAAATGTACCTAACACTTCTAGAGTGTGACAAAATTCCCTACATAACTAAAAAAAAAAATATGTAAAAATAAATCAGAGCCGCTATGTTTTTTGAATTGAATTAATGGTGTAAAGTCATAGCAATCAAAACTGTGTCATAGTAAAATAAAAGCAGACATTCAGATTGTGTGGAAATCCAGACATTAATCCTAATATATACTGGCAGCTCATTTGTGACAAAGGAAATAAGAGCTTATAATAAGAAGAAAGAAAAGTGTCTTCAACAAATGATGCTGTGAAAATTGGCTAATCACATGGTAAAGAATGAAAACCTTTTATACCATGCACAAGAGTTAATTGTTAATAGATAAAAATATATATGTTAAGAAAAGATGTATATAAACACATAAACTGCGTTGAAGAAAATAAGAGAGTCCCTCCATGATAGTGAATTATGTACTGCAGAGACAAATAATTTAGTGAATAAGAGAAAATATTATATTTGAAATATGACCGTTTTTACTTCTTTATTAACATATAAAGCATTCCAAAACTCAAAAACAAAACAAGGTGAACAAGGACTAATATAAGCACAGTAATGGAAGTATGTTATGGTGGTGAGGACCACGAACTTTGCACATAAAAACCATAAATGCTGTCAACACAATAACCTTGTTACCTAATCCATAATAATACTATAATAATAATTCAAAATAAAAAATTAGAAATGGAAAGGAAAGAGGAACAAAGTCATATCCAAAGAAGAAATACTGTTGGCTAAGAAGAAGGACACAGGCTAGACTATCACTCAATTACCTCCATTGTCAATTTGCTCATCTTTGCATAGTATATTTTATATTTGGCCTTTCCAATTTCAACAAATATACAAGAAGAATTGGAAGGGTTAATTCTATTATTCTGTAGTACACACCTTTCATAATATTTCTATTTAAAATGTATTGTTTCCCAGATTGCTGAATTTAAAAGCACTGTTGATTAACTAAAAATATTTGAATTTATTATTTTGTCCAGAAAAACGAGATGACAGTGAACACTTTTTTCAATGTTGATATTAAACATGTGTGCATCAGTCAAAGGAGACACTCAGGTAAAATTTAATGATTGTATATTATTTTTTGTGTTGTCATTTATTTCCTCTCATTAACCTTTTTCCAATGTGCTCTGTTTTAAATAGGAACAAATTGCTATTTAGTTTAGACTGTCACAAATATGTAGACAATATGAAAATTAATATAAATTACAAAATTAAAAGGAAAATGTGTTTGAGGATTAGATAGCTTGCTAGAATATGAATACCTTATATTTGCCATAATTTTGTTTATGCTACATGTTTTATTTTCCACTTGTTACTGGCTTTCAGATAATTAACCATTTAGACCTTTGCTAGTTTTAAAAAATATACCATTTTAAAAAATGAATCACTTAAAACAAGACATTACAACATGTGAAGAAAATAATTTAAGACATTCATGCTTAATGTGTAAAATATATACTACAAAATATAAATTAAAATTCTATTTTGTAATTTTCATTTTATACCTCCATTTGATTAAAAATAAGCCTGACTAACACTCAAAATACTTTGGGGAAACTATTTTCTGTCATGAGATGATATTGATCATCATGTAAATTTATCTCTCTACCCTCCCCCTTTGTGGGAGGAGGATAGAGAAATATAATGATAGTCTTCTCACCACCTTGTACATATTTGCATTACATGGTGATAAGGCTCTCTTATGAAACCTGAAGTTCTGTACTGACTGTGTTAAGAAAATGTTGGCAGCACTTCATCAAGAAATCTTACTATTATACACATACTAGAGAAGGAATTTTTTATCAATATTCAATAATGTCAAGGCATTAGTTTTCTTTCATAAATACTGTATTCTTATTTATGTTAGATATTCTCTATGAAAACAAAATAAAAATGAGGAAATAAAGTTGAAAGTTTAGAGATGTAAGCACAGTTATTTAAACTCATTTTGCAGTGCCTGATTACCAAGATCAGAGAAGTGAGAGCAGTGTAAATGAGGCATAAGCATCTGATCAGCTACTCAATCTTATTTGCCTTATGCTCAATGTGATGTCGGTTTGATTAAAAAGTGCCAGAGCAATGAAGGCTGAAGATTATTGAGATGCACAAGAAGACTGTAAACCAAGCCTTATGTGGTGCTGACTTTTTTGAGATCACGAATTATCTAAGGAAGACAGGTGTACAAAAGCAAAGTGAATGCATCATTGCAAAGTAGATTTACTATGAAGTTAAGAGAACGTAATTACCCAGCTATTCCACTCCTAGGGATATACCCTAAGAACACAAGAACACAATACAAAAACCCCTTCCTCACACCTATATTTATTGCAGCACTATTCACAATAGCCAGGCTCTGGAAACAACCAAGATGCCCTTCAATAGACGAATGGCTAAAGAAACTATGGTACATATACACAATGGAATATTATGCAGCCATCAGGAGAGATGAAGTCATGAAATTTTCCTATACATGATGTACATGGAATCTATCATGCTGAGTGAAATAAGTCAGAGGGAGAGAGAGACACACAGAATAGTCTCACTCATCTATGGGTTTTAAGAAAAATAAAAGCCATTTTTGCAACAATCCTCAGAGACAATGAGAGGAGGGCTGGAACTTCCAGCTCACTTTATGAAACTCACCCCAAAGAGTGGTGAGTGCAGTTATAGAAATAACTACACAGAGAACCACCATAATCATGTGAATGAATGAGGGAACTGGAAAGCCTGTCTAGAGTACATACAGGTGGGGGTGCGGTGGGATGGAGGGAGACTTGGGACATTGGTGGTGGGAATGTTGCACTGGTGAAGGGGGTATTCTTTACATGACTGAAACCTAATCACAATCATATATGTAATCAAGATGTCTAAATATAGAAAAAAAAAGAATAAAAAACAAGTTTATAATGCAAATTTGAAATATGATCATGGCAGAAGCATCAATATTAAGAGTTAGAAAAAATGGCTGAAAAAATCTAGTTTATGCTGAGTAAAACCATAAAACTGTTACCCGGTTTGGGGTATTTGCTATTTCCTTGACAATAAAATAGATGTTTCTCCTTAAAAAAAAGAGAACTGAATTAACACAGGATCACTCACTTGTTTATTAACATTGAAATATTTTAGTCAGTTTCCTTTTCTTTTTTTTTTTTTTCTTTTTGTTTTTTTGGGCCACACCTGGTAGTGCTCAGGAGTTACTCCTGGCTATGCGCTCAGAAGTCGCTCCTGGCTTTGGGGACCATATGGGAGGTCGGGGGATTGAACCGTGGTCCGTCCTAGACTAGCGCTGGCAAGGCAGACACCTTACCTCTAGCACCACCACGCCGGCCCCAAATCAGTTTCCTTTTCTATGAAACAATCTTTCTCTAATATATTTCTTTTTAGTCAAGTGGCAGTGGAATAGCCTTTGGTTTTAGGATTCCTGCAAAGATGTGCTTGAGTCAAGTAAATTTAGACAAATTCTCCAAGAATAACTCATATATTTTGAATTGTTTTCCCTGGATAGGTTACATTTCACAACTCTGAAATTGCTCCAACCAACTATTGAGCTGATATATAAAATTTTCTGACAGAAATGAATGCAGTTGCATGTTATTCTGTGGAGTAATTGTGTCCTTAGGTTTTTTACTCCATAATAAAGTAAGAAGTTCAAAAGAAAAATTGAAACAGTTCAAAGTTAGTTTGTAAAATGCTTCTTCATATACAACAACTCATCTACATAATAAAGTTGGTGGATCTTCCCAATTTTACAGTATCAGAGATGAACATGTCATGAGCAATAA
The DNA here is from genome assembly GCF_024139225.1 of Suncus etruscus. Classification (NCBI taxonomy): domain Eukaryota; kingdom Metazoa; phylum Chordata; class Mammalia; order Eulipotyphla; family Soricidae; genus Suncus; species Suncus etruscus. Next base: position 82,180,623 of record NC_064863.1, on the reverse strand, counting down.
ATGGACAGTGAACTTTAGTAAACTATTTCAGATTGCAAATATTAAGAAAAATAGATTGTGATTACAAGGTTGTTAAAAATGACTAAGCTCTCTTTCTAATATTTTTTTAATATTTTTTTCTAATATTTTTGCAAAAAAATAATTATAGTATTTTTCAAAAAGAGATGAATATACAGTTAGGAATTATAGGGAAAACAGTTCATAATAATGCAGTTATTATTCTGGATATTTTGATACCTACATTTACTTTTGCTGTTGTATTTTGGGGGGAAGAAGGCCTGGTGGTGACCAGGACTTACTCCTGACTCAGCGCTAAGGAATCACCAGGAGGACGTGGGGAGTGATATGGGGCACTTGGGATTGAATCTGAATCAGGTACATGCAAAGCAAGCACCCTACCTGCTGTCTATTGATCTGACCCTGATAACTACAGTATTGATCAAATGCTTTAATGTGAGGTGACATCATCTCTGATTTGAAATATTTTTTTATAGGGCCAGTGTGATGGCACAAGGGGTAAGGCACCTGTCCTGCCCACGCTATTCCATATGGTCCCCCCGAACCAGGAGCTATTTGTGAGTGCATAGCCTGGAGTAACCCCTGAGCATCACTGGGTGTGGCCCCCCAAAACAAAAAATAAATAAATAATAAAATAAAAAAAATTATATCAAATGCTGAATTTGTAACTGTATTTTATTATTATTATTTTTTAAATTTTTATTGTGGTCAAAGTGAATGACAATCTTTCACAGTAATATTTAAGACACATAGTGACAATGAATGAGGGGTATTCCCACCATCAGTGTTGTCCTCCCTCCACTTCTGTTCCCCACATGTATCCCACATCTCTCTCCTTTATCCCCCGAATTCTTAGTAATGCTAGTGCATCTGTTCCCACCTTGTACAGCTTGTAGGTTGGGTATCAATACTGTTGTTGTTATTTTAGATTTGGTATTCAAGTCTGATCATTTTTATTTCTACCAAATGAACATAAGACTGTCTGTTCTTGGTACCATCCATTTCCCCCCCTCGAATTATGAGGTTTCTCAAAGTAATTCTATTAATGGGGCTCTATTGGAGATATAAGAAAAGATATGGGAGAAGAAAAGACAACAAAACAAAACAGGCAAACAAAAAAGAGAAAAACTAGGAGAAGTCCGTCTAGGTGTTATAAGTATCCATTTAGAAGAAGAACAGGAGAAAAGAAGAAAAAGGTAACAAAACAAAACAAGACAAAAACAAAAAAAAAAGACAAGCAGCTTCTCTTTTGTTTTGTTTTTAGGTCACAACAGGCAGCGCTCAGGAGTTACTCCTGGCTCTATGCTCAGAAATCGCCCCTGGCAGGCACAGGGGACCATATGGGATGGCGGGATTCGAACCACCGTACTTCTGCATGAAATGCAAACACTTTACCTCCATGCATCTCTCTGGCCCCAGACAAGCAACTTCTTAAAAAAGGGTTGTGTTTCTTTTTCTTTTTTTTCCTTTTTGCATAGGCGCACTAGATATTGGGGAAGTTAGAACTGTATTCATTTTAAAAGGAATATATCCATCTTTAAATTATATAAGATTTAGGCTCATTTTATCTTAAGAATTGACACAAGATAAGGTTGCCCACTGTCACCATCTATATGCATTATAGTACTGGAAATATTTACCACAGCAATTGGGAAAAGAGATATCAAGGGCCTCCATATGGTAAAGAAATACGTCCAGTTCTCACTGTTTGCAGAAGAAATGATATTATATTTGAAAAACTTAAGGGCTATACATGAAAGATTTCTAGAAAAAAGATTTGTAGAGTGAAGTGGCAGGCTAAAAAAATAATGCACAAAAGTTCATGACTTTTAATATAAATAAGGAAAGAAAAGAAATATTTTTAAAAGTCCCATTTACAATTTTTACTCAGAAAATCATAAGCTTTGTAATCAATTTAACTATTAGAGGTGAAAGGCCTATATGAAGAAAACTACAAAACCCTGGTTTAAGAAATAAAAAGGATACAAGAAAATGGAAACATGTATCCTGATCATAGATTGGGAGAATTAAATCATTAAAATGGCAATACTTTTCAAAGCATTGTATAGATTCAGTGCATTTCCTATGTGGATACCCAGGACAATTTAACAAGAAATAGATCAAATAATCCTGAAATTGTATGCAGCAATAAACCTCAATGAACTCAAATCAAAATGAATCAAATATTTTGATATCAAATCTAAAACCATAAGATAGACAGAGGAATACATAGACAGAACCCTCCATGACATTGAAGCTGAAGGCATCTTCAAGAATGAAAAACCACTGGCCAAGAAAGTGAAAGCATAGATTAAAGAATAAGGAGGACTATATTAAACTGAGAAGATTCAGCACCTCAAAGGAAATGGTGACTAGGATGCAAGACACCCCAGGAAGTGGGAAAAAATTTTTACTCAATACCCATCTGATAAATATATAATATCTATAATATACAAGGCACTCACTGGCAGAGCTTAGCAAGAAAAAAATTGACCCTATCAAAAAGATTACAATCTACAGAAGACTGACTGTGACAACCATGACTGGGCAGAACTTATCCTGGGACCAATAAAAAAGACCCTAGTCTAGGCTTTGGCCTACAATCTGTACAACAACCAAAATCTCTAATTCCAGAGGTCTGACTGTGACAGCTGTAACTGAGCAGATCTTCTGGAGACATAATAAAAGACTCTATCCTAGGCTTTATCCTAGGATCAGTGCAAAAACCAAGACCACTAACTACAGAAAACTGATTAAAACAGCAGCGATGGAACAGAACTTCTAGAACAAAAGACTCTGTCCTAGGCTCCATCCAATGACCTGTTCAAATACCAAGATCTCTAGCTACAGAGGCCTGATTTTATCATCTACGATGGAGTGGAAATATTTCCAGCCGACACAAAAGGACCTAGGTGAGAGTAAAAGAACATGTATGGAGCCTGTAGTTATTCCCAGAAAGTATAATTCAAGGGCAGAGAAACCCTGTATCTCTTAGGCCAAGGAAATTCCCTTTTTAATCTCCCCAATATTTACTGTACCTATGCAAAAAAAAAAAAAGAAGCACAAATTAATTTTTTTTTGGTTCTGTTATTGTTGTTTGCTTGTTTTTTTTCCATTTTTTCCCTTTATTTTCTTTCTTTTTTCTTTTTTTGTGCTTTGTTTTGTTTTTATTTCAGGAATGTGGTTATTGTATGGTTGTTGACTGTGGTGCTTTTTGGTTTTTTTTTCTTTTTGTATTGTTGTTATGTTTTTCTTCCCTTTTCCCTTTCTTCTCTTAAATTGATATTTATAGCCTCTAAAGAACTCTGCCCATTTTTTGCTTGTTTGATTTTCTCCGCATTTTTTCCCCCTTCAAACAGAACCACATAACTTGAACCATCTTGTTCCACCTCACAAATTGAGGGGAAAACAATGGAGGGTATCAAATCCAAACAGTCTTATGAACATTAAGTGGAAACAAAAAATGATCAGACTTAAACACCAAATCTAGAACCAACGACAACAGAATCAATACCCAATCTACAACAAGCTAGACACAGAGAGCTGGGAACAAGGGTGGTGAGAGGACAACATTGGTGGTGGAAATGCCACTGATTCAATGTCATTATGTACCTAAAATATTACTGTGAAGGATTTGTAATCCACTTTGGTCAAAATAAAAATTATTATCAAAAAGAATAAAAGCAATCATTAGTGGCATATAAAAATCTCATATTTTATAATGCATAAATATATAAAAATATAATAATTTATAGAACAATAAAGACAAGGGCCAGAAGGGAGAGTCCCTGGTAGAAAGCTTGCAATAAATATCGGAGAGTGCAGTTAGGGCAGAGCTGGAACAGCTGGAAATGATCGCTCTGGACAAGAACTGGGTTCTGCAACAGATAAATTGATGTGGATGATACTCCTTAAGTAACACTATTTCATACAAGAGTGTGTTAATAAAAGAAAGACAGACAAAGAAAGAGAAGAAAAATTTCTGCCATAGAGGCAGCTAGAGGAGGGGCACTGGGGGAAATCAGGAGGGAAAATGGGGATGTTGTTAGCTGAAACTAAATTGGGAATGTCTTTGCAGTGCTGTTACTAATAATAATAATTAGTGTTTCTAATAAGGACTTTTTAATTTAAAAATTTAAAGAAACGTGTATTTTTAAAGTGAAAAAAAGGATTTAGGCATGACAAATCTTGGAAATATTTTTATGAAAAGGCAATTGAAATGCTAACAGTAGGCTAAAAACTGTCATCACTATCTTTCAAAATACTTATTTTTTATTTCCTAGGAAAGCACTTTTTGAAAAGATACACTGATCAGTTGGGGTTTGCTCTGCAGCAAATGGAAGAGCAATCCTGTGAAGACAAGGCATGTCTTCAGAATGCTAATGGCAGTGCAGAATAGCACTCTTAGTGTTGTTAGGTAGTTAAGATGAAACCACAGAAGAGCACATTAAACATCATTAGGTTAGCTGCTGACTTTCTCATGCAAGCAACGAAACAATGAAACTTTCAAATCACAGCCGGTCCTGAATCAAACAGACATCCAGAGAAGAGTTAGATGTCTTGCAAATCTCAATTTGCTATTGTTAATTTGAATTATTTGGTGTGGGGTCATAAACACACCCTTCTAAATAACTATGCCCACTTTACTACTATCACCGGTCACATTTTCTTCTCAAAATTAAAACAAAAATATATTATTTAAATAGGTATAAAATGCGAATTTTCTTTTTAACAATATTAGGATTTATCCAGAAACCTATCAGCACTACCAGCATAATCTCTTTAGCATTGATTGTTTTATGATTTCTGCTTTCATGAGACTAGAGAAGACTGGAGAGATTCATACCTCGTTCACATTCAACTTAAATTTCATGATGTCAGCGACTTTGACTTACTTTTTTTTTTTCTAGTTTGGTTCTCAATTATTTCTGTGGAGTTGGCACATGGCAGAGACAAATAAATATGTGGAAACATTAAATACATACAAATTTAAGCTTTTAAGCTTTTTGTATTTTTTTCCTATGAAAACACAAAAAACACTTTTTAACTAAAATTTCAAATAGACTTTATAAATGAATAAAATGTTTTCATTTTTTACAATGACTATTGTAAATAATACTCAATTTGGGGAAAGCATATAACCTTGCTTAATCTCATTAACATATCTCCCCCTTTTATTTTCCTCTGAGGAAATTTGGGAATACCAGTAGCTCTGGTCATTTGATTGAAAATGTATGTGAAAGAAATTTGTGTCAATTCATTGAGCTACCCCCAACTCCCAGTTTTAATATTATAAACTAAAAGTGATTAAGCAATCACTACAACTCTTACATGGTTACATTAAATTAAAATGTTTTTCACTTCTATAACTGTTTCTACGACAACCATTGTTACTCTGTGATTCCAGAAAAGAGAAAGACTATGGGGCCAGTGAGGTGGCGCTAGAGGTAAGGTGTCTGCTTTGCAAGCGCTAGGCAAGAAAGGACCTCGGTTCGATCCCCCGGCGTCCCATATGGTTCCCCCAAGCCCGGGTCAATTTCTGAGCCCTTAGCCAGGAGTAACCCCTGAGCATCAAATGGGTGTGGCTGAAAAACCAAAAAAAAAAAAAAAGAATGGAGAAAGACTCTGAGGAAATCCAGACATTTTTGAACATCAGGCTTTACAATATTTAAGGACTTACAAATTCATTATGTAGGACATATTTAATAAATACTAGATAAAGGAAGAAGTAGGTTCAATATAGAACCTATATAAAATAGGTTCATTTTATATATGTGGTTCACTTAATGAGGATAAGAAATATAATTATAAGTCACAATATGTATAACTTACATGTTATAAATTATACAAATAAAAATATGATTTGAGTAATTTTCCCACTGTATTAAAAACAGAACTAGGAATTTGAGTACATCCTAGATCAGAAGATAACATATTTTTGCTTCATCATAGTTCCTCTCTTCATGCTTCCATCTCCTAGAAAATTGAACACCCTGTGTCTAATTGACATGTTTTTTTGGGGGGTGGTTTGGGGATACACCCAGTGACACTCCGGATTTATCCTGGCTTTGTGCTCAGAAATCACTCCAGGCAGGCTCGGGGAACCATATGGGATGCCAGATATGGTACCTGTGACAGCTGGGTGCAAGGCTAACACCCTATTTGCTGTGCTATCATTTCAGCCCTCTAATTGACACTTTATATTTAGTTTCTAAACCCATAATCATACATGAATCAACGCAATAAGTATCAGACACTAAAGCACATATTGTGATCATTCCTTAATTTATTTTAATTCAAAATTCTGTTAAATGTATCATAAAATGCTTGAAATCAAGAGTAAAATGGAAAGAAATTAGACATATAAATGTAAAAATATATTCCTTATAAAGATAAAAAAGGTGAGTGATTTTGCAGGCTACGTACATCTATAGCTCATATGAGTAATTTTCTCTGTATTTGAAAATCAAATGGAGAAATGAACAGCTTCTAATGCGAAAGAGCAAAATAACACTTAAAATACTTTTCAAATCTATAGATGATATTTTACTTTATTTGAGAGGGAGTGGGCTTCACACTTATACTTAGCTCTGTGCTCAGGACTGACTCCTGGCAATGCTAAAGGTACCAAATGTGATGCAGAGGATTTAGTCATGTCAGCCTCATGCAAGGTAAGTGTCTTAACTCTATCTTCTTGGTCCCTATAATGATACTACTTTTAAAAGCTAAAAAATTAATTATATATTCATTAAAAGGTATTTATCTAATATTTAAAATTCCTGATGATTTTCTCAATCTTCACTGCACTGCCATTGTGCAGTCTCCTCTACCTTTTCAAAAAGAAGCTTTCTCTTGTGACAGACTTTTGTTAATAAGTATGAGGACGGAAGTGTCATGAATGGGAGGTAAGATTACTGCTGCCTATGTGTTTTCACATTTATTGGGTGAAAAAGTGAGGATGCGAGTAGAAAATCAATTAGTCAATACTGTCAGTTTCAACTCCATGCTCAAAAATAATTCTGCTGAATTCTACAGAAGGTGGAACAGTGAAGACTAACCCAAATTTAACTGAACACCTAAATATTTCTAAAATATTTTGAAATTGAAAATAATTTATACTTTCTATAATATTCAAAAAATAATTCTTTTTTTTCATTTTTGTTTGTTCGTGGGCCAGATCTAGCAGCCCTCAGGGGTTCCTCCTAGCTTTGCACACCAAAATTAATACAGGAAGGCTTCGAGGACCATATAGAATGCTAGGGTTCAAACCTTAAAATAATTTTCTTTCTCTTTTTTTTTCTTTTTTTAGTTTTTGGGCCACACCAGGCTGCACTCAGTGGTTAATCCTGACTCTGCTCTCAGAAATCGCTCCTGCCAGGCTTGGGGACCATATAGGATGCCTGGAATCAAATGAGGTTCTGTCCCAAGTAAGCCAGTTGCAAGGAAAATGCCCTACTACTGTGCTATCTATCCAGCCCTAAAATAATTCCTTTTTTTTTTTTTTTGGTTTTTGGTTTTGAGGGCACACCCGGTGATGCTTAGTGGTCACTCCTGGCTCTGCACTCAGAAATCACTCCTGACTTGAGGGACCATATGGGACGCTGGGGGATTGCACCACCATCCATCCTAGGTCAGCTTCATGCAAGGCAAATGCCTTACCACTTGCTCCTCCACTCTGGTCCCTAAAATAATTCTTACAGTCAATGCTTATTCATCCTTTCTTAAGGTTTTAATGAAAAGCTCAGAGATAATAAATCTAACAAAATTGAACACATTCATTAATTACATAAATAGACTATTATAACATAATATTTAAAGTTTATCCAGGATAGTAACTATTGTATACTATGCTGTGTACTAATTACATTAACTATAAAATATAAAGCATGCAACATAAAATAATAACTATAAAATATTAATTATATTATAAAAAGTAATTCCATGTAGATTATTTCATACACATGGTCTGAATCTGAGATATAATGAATAAAAAACAGGCTATGAATAAATGACAAGTTTCCTCCACTAACAAATGTCTATCATCATTGTCATATATTTTAAAAGAATTGTTTTATCTTTTTAGATGGAATCAAAATTTAATAAGCTATATGTCAATCAGAGGTCTGACAAGCTCATTTGTATTTGAATATTCTGAATACAGTTAGAAAAGATAATATAGAAACATGAAGCCGAAGTGGTAAAAATGATGATATAATGAGATCTCTAAAAATAAAATTGAATTATGTGTATGTCTAGAAAGAGAACAGACATATTAAAGCATGAGCTTCAAAATGTCCACAATGGAACATATAACACCCTGCACAATGTTCAAATGCAAATGGATTAAAGATATTGATATCAGACCAGAAACCATAATATATATAGGATAACACTTAAGTAAATCATTTCAAGACATTGAGATTAAAGACATCTTCAAGGAGGAAACAGCACTCTCCAAACAAGTTGAAGCAGAGATAAACAGATGGGACTATATTAATCTGAGAAGCTTCTGCACTGAGAAGGAAATAATGCCTCGGATACAAAAACCATCCAGAGAATGGGAGAATTTATTCACACTATACTCATCAGATAAGGGGCTAATATCTAAGATATACAAGTTACTGACAGAATTTTACAAGAAAAAATTATCTAACCACATCAAAAACTGGGGAGGAGAAATGAGAAATTTTTCAAAGAAGAAATACCAATGGCCAAAATGCACATGAAAAAATGCTACACATCATTTATCATCAGTGAGATGCAAGTCAAAACAACAATGTAGTACCATTTTACACCAAAGAGACTGGCACATATCACAATGAACAAGTGCTGGTTCATGGATGTTGGGGAAAAGAGCTTTCCCCAATTCACTGCTGATGGGAATGTAGTCTTGTTCAGCCTTTATGGAAAACAATATGGAGATTCCTCGAAAGATGGAATTGAGCTTCCATATGATCCCGCTATACCACTCAGGGATATACCCCAGGAACTCAAAAACTCAAAAATTCCTTCCTCACACCTATTTTCATTGCAATGCTATTTACAATAGTCAGGCTCTGGAAACAACCAAGAAGCCCTTCAACAGAGGAATGGCTAAAGAAACTGTGGTACATATACTCAATGAAATATATGCAACTGTCAGGAGAGATGAAGTCATGAAATTTTCCTATACATGGATGTACATGGATTCTTTTATGCTGAGTGAAATAAGTCAGAGTGCTAAAGACACAGAATAGTCTCACTCATCTATGTGTTTTAAGAAAACTAAAAGACATTATTGAAATAATCCCCAGAGATGAGAGCTGGAAGAATAAACTCAGGATATGAAGCTCACCACAAAGTGTGTTGAGTGCAGTTAGAGAAATAATTACAATGAGAACTAGCATATAACAATGCCAATGAGTGAGGGAAGTAAAGAGCCTGTCTGGAACACAGGCATGGCAGGGGGGTGGGGGGAGAGGAGAAGGGAAATGTTGGCATTGGTAATGGCAATGTTGCACTGGTGAAGGGGTGTTCCTTTTATGAAACTAAACTACAATGAAGATATTATTTTAAATCATTAAAAATTTATTAAGATATACAAAATCTCCTAAAGTTATAAAAATAAATTGAAAAATGACATTCATTGTATATTTTTAAATAATGTCTTTATTTAAACACCATGACTACAGACATAATCATAGTTGGGTTTCAGTCATAAAAAATACATAAAAAGTTGGAAATAAAAGGTGTTCTTTTCATGGTATAATTTGTCTAATTTTTAATAGTAATATTTGTAAAGAAATTATACACATTTACCATATTACAAAATGTGAATATACTTTATATTTATTAGTATTTCCTCTCATGTTTATGCACATTTGTTGCAAAATACATTTTGGGGGGTTTGTTTTAGTTTTGGGCCACACCAATGATGCTCAAGAGTTATTTCTGTTTGTGCATTTAATGCTTTTGGTGGTGCTTGAGGGACCTATGGAATGCTGGGAATCAAATCTGGGCTGGATACATATAAGGCAAGCACCTTGCCTGCTGTATTCACTCTGGCCCCAAACTAATATTTTCTATTTGTGAAATATGTTTTATATTTTAATACCTATGCAGAAGATTCTATTGATTTATTACTTTAGTTATTTATATTAACATCTATATAACCATGTGAGTAATTACAGATGGTTCAGACATAAATTCAAGAATAAGCATCATATGTTTGTGATTTGATGTGTTTTACCGAAGTCCTGTTTTATTTTCAGGAGGCCTGTTCATTTCTTTCATCTCTTCTAATTTCCCTTTCTTGTCTCTCAATCTGAGAAGTACCTCATTTTGTTATGCAGAGAGATACTAATTTATAAGAGTTGTATTTCAAATTAGATAATGATAGTATCTCTAAAACAAAGAGTACATATGGCATGTTAAATAAAGAAGATTTGCTCCAAAGAACTGCTTTTATTCTTTCATCTGGGGTTAACATTTACTTATTTTTGTACTGGTGGAGTGTTTCACCTTTTTCTCCTTCGTCTCTCTGAGGATGAGACCCTCTAGAAGAATTCTGTTTATTTTCTGCTTATTAGACCTTTACCCCAGTTTACTACTATTCCCTTCTTAAAACAAAACCACGTAAATTGAACTAGCTAGTCCTGCCCCCCAGTTAGAGGGGGAAATAAGGGAGGCACCAGGACCAAACAGGTGCAAGACTACTAAGTATTAGGCTAGATACAGAGGGAACAACATATTCTGGCAGCCCTAGGTGTGAGAGAAGAGCATATGGGAAGTAAGACAAAAACGGAGGTGTAGGGAGGACAAATTGGTGATGGAAATCCCCCCTGATTTTATGTAAATATGTACCTAAAATATTATTGTCAACAATATGTAAGCAACTATGATCAAAATAAAAATTAAATTAAAAAAAAAGAATCAGAATTTAGAGTTTTGTGCGTTGTCAGCATGTTAAAACAAAATCGCTGCTACTATCAATTACCTTGCATAATACGGTGCTACATTTGACAATTATCTAAAAAGTTCTCTCATACAACTTTAATCCTAACTTTATATCTTACCAAGTTTGTCCATGTCATAAGAAGACCACTCAACTATAATAGACTTGAATAAAACTCGTAAGGTAAGAACACTTAAAATATGGGCAAAGAAAATGAAATGAAGCAAAGAAAAGTATATCAATTAGGGAGATTAAACAGTCATCCTCTTTTTAAAGAACGCCAATCATATAGAGGAAACTGAGTAGTTTAGAACTGCAAAAAAATTATAGAAGTTTCAATACATATTTAAAACAATAAGTTTCCATATCTGACCAGCTGTCTTACTAAGGGTTTCTAGTTTTTATTATTATATTGTAAAAAAAAAGCTGCAAGGCTAGGCTTATATTTTTAAAAATATATAAATAGTTATAAGATATAAAAATATAATATATAATATTATGTAATATATATTTATTTATTTTTCTTGTGTTAGCAAGTACCAAAAATTTATTTGAATAAAGTAAGCTTATATTTTCCCACTATTGATGTTTTTCCACTATTTAATTTACTACTCACTTTTTAATTTACAAATTAGAAATTCTGTTACAATGTAAATGAAACATCTCTTGCTAATCATTTACCATATTTTCCGGCATATAAGAAGACTTTTGAAACAAAAAAAAGTCAACTGAAAATCGGAGGTCGTCTTATACTCCGAGTATATCCCGAAAAGTGTTTCAATATGCCGCTAAACGAAAATTGTCTGAATATTGTCACAAAAAGAATTTTCCAACTCGATCCTGCACCAATCACTGCCAGGCTGCTCGGACTGCCTCTCTAACTCAGCCAATCCAAGCAGGCTTTTGATGCATGCAAATTAGACAATGTTCTGTACCGACTCTACACTGTCAAAAGCCTGCCCAGATTGGCCAGAGTCAAAGAGGATGTCTATTACAGTAGAACCTTTGAACCTTTGCTTGTTGTGATTGGCTCACTGTGGGACATATAGTTGCAGCACAGAAATGTTCTGTCTGATACAGCGAATATAGGCCTAAACCTATGTTTTAACTGCAAAATTAGGGGGTCGTCTTATACGCCCGGTCATCTTATACGCCGGCAAATATGGTATATAATTTAATAATATAAAAATAAATGCATGTAACCGAGAATTCTTTGTGTTACATATTCCTTTCAATACTTTAGCTAATCCATACACAAAGATACTGAAGATTTGCAAGAAACTACTTGGCTATGTTTCTGATGAAAAATGATTTGCGGAATCTTTAAAATGATATTTTTGTGGGATTTTTGAAATGAGATTTTTTTTCACACCATTATTATGTCCCATTAAAAGAACTCACACAAGATGCTTTATAAAATTAAGACACAGGATAGGAGCTGGAGCGGTGGCACAAGTGGTAAGGCATCTGCTTTGCCCGAACTAGCCTAGGACAGACGGCGGTTAGATCCCCCCCAGAGTCCCATATGGTCCCCCAAGCCAGGAGCGATGTCTAAGTGCATAGCCAGGAGTAACCCTTGAGTGTCTCCAGGTGTGGCCTCAAAATAAAAATATATGTATATATATTACACATAATAAGGTGTTTTATTTATTATTATTATTATTATTTATTATTATTATTATTACTTTTGGGTTGGCAGGGGATCAAACTGTGGTCTCTCCTAGGTTAGTATGTGCAAGGCAAGCACCCTGCTGCTTGAACCACCGCTCTGATCCTACATATTTTTAACACTAGGACCTTTCGGGCAGTTTCACTTTTTGTATAGTTCTAAAGCTCAGAAATAAGCTTTGTCTTTATAACATAAAATTTTCTTTTCATAAATGACATTAGTAATAATTTTGAACCAAAATGTGAAAATGGAGTGATATATGTTTAATAGAGAGAAAAGAGATCAAGATGATGAGCAGTGCATATCAATAAAACATAGACTATTTGATGAATATAAGGAGTGAGTCTAAGATACAGAATACATACATGTTAAGTTTAATATATATTTAAAATTTTATATTATTTATTATAATACGGAGTAATTTCCTGTAGTTAGGAAATATTAGTTTCTTTGAGTTCTTATAGATTGACATTTATGTTCTTTACATTTTACTATTCTATAGAGTATGATAAATATTATAGAAAATAATTTTGAATTGGTCCATTATTTCTAAACATAATTACAAATTTAACTGTATTCTTTATTATGTCTTTTGTTAGAACCATCAGAAGCTGATATAATCTCTTTTACTTTGAATTTTACACTTTTGAAATGTTATAATGGTTTGTACAAATAGAGAAACATCACTAGCTAACATTTTCCTAAGTCTGGCTAAATGTTTTCCATTCTTCTGTTTGCATAAACCTAATTTATTGGAATTTTATGGAATAATTTATTTATACAATAATACACTTTATAGACTTTTATTTGTATCACAATAATCATTATAATAACTTACGGGACGATTTATAAATTAATTTCTTTCAAAATATTAACTGTAGAAAAAAGGGAAGATAGAAAGTGATATTTAAATTTCAAAGAAGAGTGTTAAACTGGCTAACATAAAGTAAGAAGAACAGATTAAAAACTAAAAAAGAAAAAATTGTAACAAATTTTACAGTAAAGAGAACCAACTAAACTATACTTAGCATTTGGTAGATAGCCATAATGAACAAGATAAAGTTATTCATATTTCCGGGGGTTTTTGCATTTACGTTCTTCAATAACAGTGGTAATTCAATATAAAAATGGTAGAAAACAAGGCATATAAGGAAATTTTTAGTTCAAGATAAAAAGACTGAATTTGAGTTGTTGTAACTATTACTTTAAAAATTGATTTCAGTTCCTCTATTAAAACGTTATCTAACAGATAAAATTACACAAGAATCACTGTGAATATTTCAGAAACTTCAATGGATTGATGTTGTAGAGATAGACAAATGTCTCATTTCTCTAACTTAAAATAATTAAAATATACACTGAAAAAGCATACTATTCATTTATAGCAAAAGTTTAGTAAGATGATTAAAATATTTCTTTAACATTTTATAAATATATATAGTAAATAGCTCATGTTAAACTAATTTCCCTTTTAAAATGTATTTTAAATGTTTATGAGAATGTTTTGTATGCTAAGACAAATTCCCTGTAGGATGCCAGTGAATCAAGTATTTATGAATTAGATGTTTTTATAAACTGGTTCAATTAATCTTAAAGACAAATTAATAAATTCATAACAGCCAGTGGGCATTTGTATTAACCAGGATGAACTTTTTGTTCTACTTTCCAATTTACCACTTTTATCAGAAGTTTGTTAATATAGAGAATGTAAGTTTATTATAAAACACACAGTTACAGAAAAATAAAATAGAGTAAGACTTTAAGAAATAAGAGAAAATATTATCAAGTAAAATGAAGAACAGGCTAAAAGATATGTTTGGAAGACAAGATATAGCCTAATCAAAACAGCTTTGTTTGTTTTATGGAGGAAAGCAAAATTTAGAATATTCTTTATAAATGTCTTTGATTGTCATACATTTTTATAATCCAAAAATAATAGAAATAATCTCTAGTTATCTCCTGCTATATGATAATTTCTATTATAATAAGAAATTTTTGTGGGGATTATGTAACATTTTAGTTTCACTTAATAAACAATCTTATAATTTTATGCTTCTATACTTCATTCAAATTTCAGGTATTAAGTTCCCTTATTTTCAGTTTGGTTCTCACTCAATACATATTTATATGAAGTAAAACTCTAATTTATTTTAACCGGAACAACAATAGCATTATGAAATAAGGGACTGGAGTAATAATAAGTCACTAAGGGACTTGATTTGCACATGACTAAACCAGGTTCGATTCAGGAAAACCATATGGTCCTCCTAGCACTGCCAGGTGTAATTCTTGAATATAAAGCCAGGAGTAAGCCCTGAAAACCACTGGATGTGGCCCATAAACCAAACAAACAAACAAACAAAAAACATATAAAAATTAAATACAACTTTTTCAAAATTTAGTTATAAAAACAGCAGAGCATAGAACAAATAAGAATTTCCATAAATATATCCAAATATTTTCATTAGTTTGGAACTCAATATAAGTTGATTTCAATATTTTGTTTCTTACCAGAAATCTGATTGTGTGTGTGTGTGTGCGTGAATATATGTGTTTTACAAGAAAACGAAATTGATGCATGCAAAACATACACTCTATCACTGAGCTACTTCCCAAATGATGGGATTTTAATATGAGAAAAAATAGTCATAAAAAGAGTCACAGTTGTGAAGAGCTTATGAAGTTTAGGGCAGAGAACATTGATAATAACTTTGTCATCATTCCAAAAGTGCTTTGCCTCCATGTGCTACTCTTCCTACATCCTATATCCTAATATCATCTCTCTTGTCCCTGCTTAACTTGTCCTTGCCACCTGTCAACCTTGCAAATATATACTAAATACCTTGCTTTATCTAAGAGTTTCCAAATCAATTAATTTATTTTGTAATTTCATTTATTTTATATAATTTATTTATTTAAGCATTGTAGTTACAAAATTATTCATGTTCGAGTTTCTGTCCTAGAATGTACGCTCTTCGCCAGTGCTTATTTCTCATTACCAGTGTCTTTAGTTCCCTCCCTCTCTCTATATATATATATTATATTTATATATAAAATATGTAAATCTATCTCTCTGTATCTCTCTATCAATATCTAACAATCAATCAATCTATTATCTATCTATCTATCTATCTATCTATCTATCTATCTATCTATCTATCTATCTATCTATCTATCTATCTATCTATCTATCTATCTATCTATCTATCATCTATCTATCTATCTACCATCTATCTATCTATCTATCATCTATCTATCTATCTATCTATCATCTATCTATCTATCTATCTATCTATCTATCTATCTATCTATCTATCTATCTATCTATCTATCTATCTATCTATCTATCTATCTATCTATCTATCTATCTATCATCTCTTTTGTTTTTTTGATACTGTGGTTTGCCCTGTTGCTAAAGAAGGGCTTTACCTTTTACCTTTTACCATTGCATATAACTTTTATCTCAGTTCAGTACCCAGTTCAGAGTGACTGGTTTCAACTATCATTTTTACAGTGGATCATTCAGTACAGTAACTACATTTACAACTTCTTACCATGAACTGGTCTTCCTGATCTTCATCTTAATTGTCTATGGATATTATTACCATATTTTTATTTTTCTTATATTCCAAAAATAATAAAATAAAGTTGTTATTAAATCCCTGTAAGGTAGTTACATTTTTTTTCTGAATCATCCAAGCACATCTCAACTGGTTGCTTTTTTGCTAACCATTCCTTTTCCTAACTCCCTGTTGCATTATCATTCATTTTACTCACTGATTTACTTCAGAGGGGTTTAATCAAATAACATTTCTTAATAATATTTTATCATACCTTTGCACCTTCATCTTCTAAAACGTGACTGACTGATTCGGATACCCTGCAACTTTCACATTTAATTAATTAAATGGCTTGGGAGCCACATACAGCAGTGTGCGGGAGCATAAACTCATATAGAAACTTACTCCTGTATCCGCACTAGGGATAACTCATGGTGGGCTCTGGGGAACATATATGATGCTGGGGATCAAATGTAGAGTGATGACTTCTCTTGTACTATTATCCTCACCCCATGTTTATTTATTACAAAGCATTTATATTACTATTAATGTATACTATTTCTTGTTCAATTATCTATTTTCTCCATGTATTTTTTTACATCTTAACACTACAAATAGGAAACACACATTCGATCATTACTGTGTATCAGGCACTATCCTAACACAAGTATAGTTGGACAATATTTAAGACTGATTTTAAAATCCACATGCAATTTCCGCAACATGTATGGAACTGGAAGATGTTTATTAAAGGAAGTAAACCAGAAGAATAAATTCAGAAGGATATCACTTTTATGTGGTATTTAGAATAACCCCATTAAGTAATGCAATGGTCTAAATGGGCGTTGTTGCAAACACCTTGACCAAAGAGTATAACAAGGAGAAGAAAAAAAAACAGCAGAGGAGTAAGAAAGGATAGGGGCAAAGAGCCAAGCAGTCTGAGATCCATTGGTTGATATTTAAAAAAAGGACAGAACTAAATATCCAACCCAAAGTCAACAAGTGAATCAAAAGATTCAAACTCTTGTGATCTAAACTCTTATACTGGCAGTCTGGGGGCCAGGAGGTAGTGGTATGGGTTCCTAGAATAAGTGGTTTCCTCTGTGTCTAGCTTGTTGTAGATTAGGTATTGGTTCTGTTGTCATTGGTTTTGGATTTGGTATTTAAGTCTGATCATTTTTTAATTTTTACTCAACATTCATATGTCTGCTCTTGGTACCATCCATTATTTCCCCTTCAATTTATGAGGCAGGACAAGATGATTCAATTCCCTTTCTAATCTCCCCAATATTTACTGTGCCTATGCAAAAAAAAAATAAAGCACAATTTTTTTTAGTTTTGTTTTTATTTCGAGATTGTGGTTATTGTTTGGTTGTTGTCTTTATTGCTGTGGTGTTTTTATCTTTTTTGTTTGATTTTTATATGTTTTGTTGTTGCTGTTTTATTCTGTTGTTTTTTCTGGTTTGTCTGTTTTATTTTTTGTATTTTTGTTATGTTTTTCTTTCAACCACTATTATGTTTTAATTGATGCATTTCTTTAAGTCTACTAGCAGTTGTTTTAAGTATTTTGCTATCCCCTCATTGGTTATATATATGCTTAAGCATGTTACTTCATCCTATCCCTTGTTTATGAATAAATTACCTTCTCTGT
This sequence comes from Suncus etruscus, assembly GCF_024139225.1. Lineage (NCBI taxonomy): Eukaryota > Metazoa > Chordata > Mammalia > Eulipotyphla > Soricidae > Suncus > Suncus etruscus. The sequence continues at coordinate 82,162,792 of NC_064863.1, read as the reverse complement.
CTCTTAAAGTTACATAAGCTGAATCTATGTGATCTAAATTTGTCTAGCCTTAATATCCTTTTTAAGGGAATTATTTGCTTGAATGATTGTCTTTCAACCTTAGACATTGAATCTGTGTTTGCTCTGATTATTCAAATGGGTTTCTTAAAGGAGTAAAAAATGATTAATTAAATTTTCCTATCATTTTGCCACTTTGTCTCTCTAAATTATTGCATTTAGTTCATTGCCATTGAGAGAGATAATTATAATGAGGTTTTGTGCCATCATTTTGTAGATGTTTGGTGTGTTTTCAGGCTTGTGTTGCCTTAAATTAGATTCTTCAGTTCTTCTGTTAAGGTTTGTATTGAGTCTACAAAGTTCCTGAGCTGTTGTTTATTTGTGAAGCAGTGTATCCTTTCTTCAAACCTGATGATGTCTATCTGGGTAAAATATTCTTTGTGAGAAATTTATTTGTTTTGTTTTTCAGTATAGTTCACAACTGCCTTCAGATCTGGGTGGTTTATGCTGACAAATCTGCTATAAATCTTAAGTATTTTTCGTTGTATTTCATTTCACTTTTTGATCTTGCTGCTTTAAACATCTACATACCTCTGTACTTTTTATTACTGTGTTTAGAATGTGACTTGAAGGTGTTTTATTTGGGTTTCTTTTACTTAGTATTCAATGGGCATCCAAGTTGTAGATTAATGCATAATTTAATTCTGAGCACTTCTCAGCAATGATGTCTTTGACTATTTCTTCTCATAATGTTTTTCTTCTTGCCTCCTTGGGACCCCAATGACTCTTATGTTGTTTCTATTCAATTTATCCCAAGTTCTAGTGTTCTCTCTTTGCTTATTTTGAAGATGATTTTCCATATTGTTTATTTATTTGAAACTTTTCCAACTTCTTCTGTTGCATGTTGGTGTCCTGTAGCTTATTTTCAGCTCCAATTCTGTCTTCAGCAACTGGAACTGTGCTGGTGAGGACTTCCCAGTGAGATTTTCTTCTTGTCTAACAAGTTTTATAGCTATGTTATTTCTGTTAGTAGTTTTCTAATTTCTACCCTCATATCCATTTGAGTCTTTTTGAACGTCTGTTCTTTGGTTATTTTGAGTTATTTAAATATCCTCCACATTTCTTCTCTCAAGTTCTTATCAGATAGGCTAATTACAATACTGATACTAATTGGGTCTTTAGAACCTCACTAAGTGTGGTGGGGTTCTAAATTTCTTTCCCATTGTGATATTTGCAGTGTGATATTATTTTTATGTGATGTGCTGAAATCCTTGACTAGAAGAAATGGTGGTCACACAGTGAAGTTGAGCAGATAAGCTTTTCTCTTGGTGCACTCTTCTGAGTTCTAAATGTCTCTTTTGATTCAGACACCTGTCAGCAGGTGCCACTGGTCACTGGTCCTGTCTGTCTCACATCCACAATTTCCCTGAGATCAGTAACCTGAGTTCAAAAAAGCTCTTCATTTTAATTTTGGGTCACACATGGCAGCGCTCAGTATTAAGGGTTTACTCCTGGTCAGGGGATCATACAGGGTATCAGGGATTTAATATGGGTCATCCACATGAAAAGCAAACACTCTACATGCTGAACCATCACTCCAGCTTTAATTGCTCTTTTGGTTCCAAAAACTATGCACAGTTGCAACTATCACAGTCTTCTCTTGTCTATCTAACCAGTCTTGTCCTTTTCTAAGCATGCAACAATTTGAGTTCAAAATAACTCTTTTGGCACTTTATTGTCTAAACAAGGTCAGAGCATGTTTTAATTTTGTATTCTTGTCATAATGTTTTCAGATACATATATTTTCCATCACCAAGGCATTAGTCCTAACATGTTCAGACTCTTTTGATCCTCTTTACCAGGCCTTCCTCCACAAAATCTGAAGACACTGGCTCAATTTCGATTATAACACGTTGTACCCTATTCCTGCCATTATCTTATTCTCATATTAAGTTTTAAATACCTCCCATTTTATAATTCCCAAGTCATTTAACTTGCTCCTTTCTTGAATTCCAGATTCATTAGCTGCTACATTATTTATGCTTAGAACTCTACTTAGTATCTTAAATGATTAACAGAAGATTTATTTTATCCCTTACAAAACTTTCTTATTTTACTCAAATCAGTTAGAAACTATAGTAATATCAGATTCCTCAATTTTCTTTTATCATTTACATATGATTTATATTAGTTATTATTAGTTTAATATCTCAAATATATCCTTACTTAAACTCAAACATTCTGAATATTATAATTCATTATTTCCTCTCTTTTTAGGGAAGCATACACAGTGGAGCATAAGATTCACTTTCTGTGCCTAGGGATCTCTCCTGTGGAGCTATCAGGACAATAAGGGGTACTGAGTTGACTCTGGTCAACTACATGTAAGTGAAGTGCTTTATACTCTAACATAGCTGTCTTATTGAATTTGAGAATTCTTGACCATTTTTTATATTGTATGTTTTTTCTTTATAAAAACTTATGTGTATCTAATACCTTTTACATTACTTGATGCATTTTGTGTACAACTTTGTATTTCAATATATATTAACTATAGTTTGATAACCACTAAAATCAAGTTTCCATCCACATCATACAGTTGGCCTTTTCAACCTTTTTAAAAAGCATCTGCTATTCTTTTGCTCCTCCAAGTTATATCATCCTGTTATTGGGACAAGGGGTTTGTTTTGTTTTGTTTCTCTATCTTTCCCATGTGGATGATTTGAAACCACAAATATTCTTATTTCACTTACCATAATACCAACATTATACATTTAGGATGTAACAAATAGAATATTTCATCTTTTTTATAGTTGAATAAGATACCATTTGTGTATATAGCACATTTCTGCATTAAAGAATCCATTCATAGTAACTTGAATTGTTTTTAATTCTTTTTTTTTTTTTTTTTTTTTTTTTTTGGTTTTTGGGCCACACCCGGTAACGCTCAGGGGTTACTCCTGGCTATGCGCTCAGAAGTTGCTCCTGGCTTGGGGGACCATATAAGACACCGGGGGATCGAACCACGGTCCGTCCAAGGCTACCGCAGGCAAGGCAGGCGCACCTTACCTTTAGCGCCACCGCCCGGCCCCTTTAATTCTTGACTATTGTGAATATTGTAGCAATGAGAGTTGCATATATATTTACATATTTTTAAATAAATGTCCATAGATATGATTGGATTACATAAACATTTTATTCTTGATTTGCAATGAATTATTACATTGTTGCTTGTATGATTCTTTTTTTTACATTCCTATTCACAACTACAAAGAATTCCTTTCTTTGAGTCTTTTTCAATTTTTTGTTTGTTTTTTAGATCATTCTCACAGGGTAAAGGTGATATCTCATTGTGATTTTGATTTGCATTTTCCAAATAATAAGTGTACAATAAAAGCATTTTTCTTGTGTCTTTTGATTATTTGTACATCTTTTTATAGAATTACCTCTTTTATCAATTAAGGGAAATTTTTATATAATTTTCCATTACAAAACCTTATGAAAAATAGTATCTATAATAGGGCAACAGGATCTTAAAGTTAGTTTTTAGTCCAATAAATTTACATGCAGTTGTGCAACCACCACTAGATAGGGAAATTCCACATAGCTTGCTAAATATGTAATTTGCATAATATAAATTCTTCAGTATAGCTGATATCAAGCTAACATTGACTGGGGCATATGGGAAATAGGCAAAATTGTTTTTCCTGGAATATTGAGAAACTGCTCTAGTACACCATTACGAATTTGTACGATTTTTGTTGAATAGGAGAAAAACTACTAAAGCCTGACCTTATCTCTCCTAATTTTATCGCACAACACACTGACATAACTTTTATTATATCCACATTGGCCTTTATTCTATTCCTTTTTTCTGACTATTGAACGTGTAGACTCTCTAACCCAGGTTTCCCATGGCTGCTCACTCTTCTTCTCCAGAATTCAGCTCTAAACTCTCTTATACTCAGAAAATCTAATCAGAAATCTAAATGGACTTTTCTTACTCTTAGCCTAAAGTTTCTATTACCTTTTCGTAACATAAATTGTATCTGACTGTTATTTTTTCTTTTTTTTTTATTTAGGCATTTAATGTCTTTAAGGACACAAGAAGTTAGGCCTCAAGAAAGTAGAGAGCTAATTTGTGTCATTCCCAATGTGCCTTAGGTCTGTCTCAGAATACAACAAAGAGTAACAGTTTAAGGATTGTTTTGAGTAAATGAATCAATAGAAAATAAGACTGTTTTAAAAAAAAAACAGTGACTAACTCCCTTATGGATTTTAATTTTAAAATAATATAGTAAGATAAAAATATAACTACTTGAAGGTGAAACTCAAAAAAATTTTTTTTGGTTTTTGGGTCATACCCGGCAGCACTCGGGGGTTCCTCCTGGCTCTACACTCAGAAATCGCTCCTGGGAGGCTCTGGGGACCATATGGGATGCCAGGATTCAAACCACCATCCTTCTGCATGTAAGGCAAATGCCCTACCTCGATGCTATCTCTCTGGCCCAAACTCAAAACTTTTTAAAAATCTGGCAGCTTCTCTGCTATCTCTTTATCCAAAGGTGGCTTTAAAATAGATGACCTGGAAGCATATAGAATGCATATGAATTCAGATGAATAGGATGTTCAATAGATCTTTGAATGACTGGACTTAATTTTTCTTAATTTATAAAATGATGATAATTTTACTGATTAAATTTGAGAATATAAATAAAATATAAGACATATGATATATTTTAATATTTGGTGTTGATTATTTTAATCAAGATATATAATTTATTATGGGCCAGAAAATATAAATATTGCTCCAAAATTTGGTTTATACTCATTTAAATATTATTCTCTTTTACGTTTTTGCCAATTTTTCTTCCCTAGCCAAAAATAATTGTATGTAATATTATTTTCATGCATTCCACAGACTTGAAGACTAGATAGATTAATTTTGCTAAGAATGAAGTGAAAAAAAAAAAGGATTCAGTATATTTCTAATGGTCACAAAATGAATCAACTGAATAGCTACTCCTGAAGCTTACGGAAATCTATACCTAATCTGGTAAGCTTGTCTCTGAAATGTGTCTAGCATGATAATTTGGTGTACAAAAATAAAGTCAGACTAGATAAAGAAGCTAGAGTTGAAAGCACTAATAGTAATTGCTGAAGAACTTTAAAAAATAGTGTATAGTTCCTTTTTGTAGGATTGTGTACATATGGCTTGGTTCTTGTTAGAGCAGCTGCATAACCTATTCACCTTATATGAAACTAGATCTCTTTTAACGCCCCACAGTACCATGCTAATCAAACTGCTAAAAATCCAGAATGATGTTCTCTACTCTGTTTCCTGAGTTCACACAATCTAGAAGTGTTTACTGACCTTTCCATTTCCTTCTTGCATTTATTCTCTCCCTCAGTGTTGTTCTTTATTTGGGTCTATTTGATAATCATACAAAACTAGTTACTGCCTACTGTGACAGTAATATATTCTATTTTATTGTCAACTGACTGAAACAGAATAAACAAGTATTTTCAGAAATGTTATTTTATTCACTCATGCTGGCAGTCTAGTTTACACTCATACCGAAACAACAAAAATACCTTTACATTTTTTCAGGGCTTTATATGTACTGGGTTAATGCAAAGCAATAAATAATAAATAACCGAAAATTAATGCCTATGTAACAGTTATTTATAATGTTGCCTATGTTGGCTTCTCTGAAAAAAAATTATAAAAGGTCATTTTATAAAAAAAAAAGAAATTTGTGTCTTAGACTTTGAAATTTAGACTTTAAAACAGAACATTTTTTTTTTAATTTTCTCTCTTTCCTTATGCCAAAGGCAATTGCAATTTGCAGTTAAGTACTGAAAAATTGGGGGCTGTAGTGATAGCACAACGGAAGGGTGTTTTCCTTGCATGCAGCTGACCTGTCTCAGACCCAGGTTCTATCCATGACATCCCATTTGGTCCTTCAAGCATGCTAGAAGTGAATTCTGAGCACAGAGACAGAGCGTTGCCAGGTTGCCCCCTCCCCGCCACCCCCACCCCGAAATAAGAACTGAAAACTTTGTAATCATAGATATAGTCTCCAAATACAATTTTATTGTAGGAAATGTTGATGCAATGGTAGTATAATCTTCATTTAATTAAATAGCATTTTATTTTATTTTGTTTTTTACAAAACAGATGAGAAGTAACATAAGGACAGTCAGAGACTTGTTCTGAAGAAATTTCTTTTTTTTTTTTTTTTTTTTTTTTTTGCAAAAATCCAGTACATGGCTTGAAGAAAATCATAAAAATGACTAGACAACATCCCCAAGTAGCTGGTTCTTAGCCTGAGGGTCATAACATGAAAGACCTCTAGGCTTTTGTTATGTAAACTGAGCAGGACTTCTAGCAAGGAGATGATGCTGGGTGTTAAAAGATTTTAGTTGAGCTGTAAGGATGCTGGTTGGGACAGGATAGTAGAAGGAAATAGTGGCTTTTCTTTTTCCTGTTACTTTGAGTAAGAAGGCAGAGGAAAAGGATGCCACTTCTGTATTTTGAGCATTTCCATTTGCCTCCACACTCGCAATGGAAATGCGAGTATTAAAAGAACTCTGAAATGTGGAACTCAGCCTTATTGGAAAATGAAGCCATAAGAAATGAAAACTGTAGCTTCTAAATTCATAATCTTACTTTCCCTTTTGTATTGAACTTGTTCTTTTGTTCATTGTTTTTTAATACACTTCCCTCTATGCAGGGCTTACTCCTGTTTTTATACTCAAGGTTTGCTCCTGGAAATGCTCTATGGATTTGTGTTGCTATGGACCAAATTAGGGTCAGCTGTGTTTGAGACATGTATTTCCTGTATTGTGTCTCTGGCCTCATTATCCTACATTCAATTATTTCAGGATTTTTCTTTCTTTATCTCCAGTGAGAAAAGGTTAATAGACTGAGAATGAATTTTCTTGTTTCCTTTTGTCTTCTTGCAAACAGAACATTAGCAAAAAAAAAAAAATGTATACTTTGTCAACACAATCAGAATTAGAGACTGTTTATTAGGATGATTAAGTTATTTCATTTTTCACTGTCTCATTAACCCAAGAAAAGACTCATTGAGTTAGAAGAAAAATGGATGCTTTTTGTAGGCATCAGTTCTATGAGGTCCCAGATGTCCAAATTCAGTGTAAGAAGATACATTATTTCATTCAGTAAACATTTTAAGCAATAGATATTTACTGTGTTTTTGTTTATATAATTATAGGTTCTAAAGGCAGAATTGAATGCAGACAGAAGACAAATTGAAGTAAACTTAAAAAGAAATTCTCTTTCTTACTGGCAAGTGAATTGAAGAAAATTAAAGAGGGGAGCTTTAGACTGGGCAAGGTGGAAGGAAAGACTTGATCCTAAACGCCGAATATGAACAATGATTAAAAGCTGATTTCATTCTATTTTTCATTATAGAAAAATTTCATGTTCCCAGAAAGTTCATATGAAATGGACCATTGAAATGTCACCTATTTGTTGCTCATGAATCATTCATGAGAAATGGTGGGAGGTTCCGAGTCAGTTTTGAGTCATTGTTATTTTGTGGTTGTGTTTTATTGGTGTCAGAGGATATGCAATTAACTTTAAAAGTTAACATTTGAAAGTCTTATCATTTGGTCTTTTATACTGTAGCATAGACTAGAGCATTGCCCAGAAAGTATTACATAGAAACTTTTCTGACTGCATTGTTATGAAAAAAAAAAAAAAGAGTACCCGAAAAGGCTATACCAGCAAGACAGCATGCAAATGCCATGCAGGTCTGCAAATGGCAATATAATATTTGAGAAAATATCAGAGTCTTTGGCAAAGTTATAAATAAAATGGAACTATGTCAGAGAGAGAATATTACCATTTTTCCCACCTGAGTTTTATTCAATTTGTTTGTGCACCTGAAAAAGAGGAGCCAAATATTACATTTGGAGAGATAAAACTCCCCATTCCCAAAGTCTCCTAAATCTCATTTTCTCCATCAAAATAATTAAATAACTAAATATCTGTCCCTAAAACCTCAGGCACTTACAATTCAAAGACTGCCTTATCGGTGGTATTTTTGGTAACAATTTTATGGTTCTATCAACTTTTATCATTCGAAACACTCTAGAAAAAATCTAGAAACACTCTAGAAAAACACTCTAGAAAAATGCATTATTCAAAGCATAAGCGTACTCATTTTGCGAAATTTGTTGTCCTGAAGTAATCAACATCTGTTGGAATTTTATTGTCTTACGCTCAAGAGAGGTCTTCTAGATATTGATCTTCTAGTATAAGACCATTTTATTTTGCTGAAAAGCTCCAAACCCAAAGTCAGTGATACCACAATTGATACTCAATCTACAGCAAGCTATACACAAGGAGACCTCTTACACTAGCAGTCCAAAGCAAAGAGGGGAGGTATGCAATGCATGCTGGGAACAGTGATGGAGGGAAGACAACACCGGTGGGGGTTATGGCCCTAATTCTTTTTCACTATGTACCTTAAATATTACTGTGAAAGACTTGTAATTCACTTTGATCACAATAAAAATCATTAAAAAATAAATATCTAGTATTAAGTTCAAGTATGCTCATAAAAATAATTTAATCACTAATAAAAGCCATGTAATACAGACAATGCCCTTCTATTAATCTAACTTTTGATCCCTTGGTTCTTTCATGTCATAGCTGGAGTGACAAATTGCTTATCCTGCTTCCATCCAAGTTCCCCAGTGGACCTCATACAGGGCATTAAGCTACAATATAGACCAGAATTTTAGGGTAATTGAAGGTTTAAATTAAGATAGTATGACAAATGCTTAGGGTACTATCAGAGACACCTGTGACATTTATATTTTAATTAGATCTAAAGTTACAAGTTACCATTCTAGTTCTTACCCCTAAATAATTTCCACTGTCACTAAACAATCTATTCTCCTAATTGTAAAGTGGAGAGGAAAATGCTCCTTTTCAGGGGCAATTCTTTTTTTTTTGTAAATGCAAAATTGTAGTCTCATACATGAATGATAACTTTATCTATAATTTATCTCACTGATAAAAATCAATGAGATCCTTTCAAAACATGCAATGGTTTAATCCTATGTACCAAAGTTTTAGTAATGGATGTATGGTTCTTTTGTATCTATAACTACTTAACTATAAACAAGAAAAGGAAAGCTCCAACTTGCTTTGCATTTCCCAGAATGTAAATTCCCAGAAGATTCTCCAAAGATACAGCCTGAAAAATTGTTTTAATGAATAAAGTGTTGTTCAGACTATCTAGTCTGCATACCTGAAAATAAAATTAAACCCGATATAAGCTTTTGAGATTTATGTACAATGGTGGTGGTGAGAGAAACATTCCTTCAGAAGCATGTTTTAGGTAGCTACAGCTGCCTGTCTCTTTTCTTTTTTACTCCCCAAACTCTGATTTAGATATATGGGATGGGCAGAGTGGAGATGAGATTCAAATTATACCTGAGCTGCTTCTGAGATTGTGCTCTCACAAACATCATATTGAGAATTAGGATCTGGATATTACAATAAGATAAATAAAATAAAACAGAATATGGAGTCTGAAGTTAAGTACAAAATTAAGCTACTTTCTTTGCATGTAACCGACCTAAATTAAATCCCTGGCACATTTGTTTTCCTGAGATTTACCAGCAATTGCCCCTGACCTGAATGACAGGAATAAGCCCTGAAGACCTCTGGTTGTGGCACAACCCCTCCACACACCCACAGGGAAAAAATTCTGTGAACTTACTACAGTAAACTAGACATATTTATTTATTTATTTATTTATTTATTTATTTATTTATTTATTTAATTTTTTGCTTCTTGGGCCACACTGTGTGATGTTCAGGGGTGACATCTGACTATGTGCTTAGAAATAACTCCTGGCTTGGGGGACCATATGGGTTACTGGGGATCTAACCGCTGTTCATCCTAGATCAGCTCTGTGCAAGGAAAATGTCCTATAGGTGCGCCACTGCTCCGGCCCTGACATTTATTTCTATTAAGAAGTTGTTTATATTTTTTATTTTATTGAGACCATTGTGAATTACAAGTCTTTCACAGTTGTATTTAACACATATAGTGACAGTAAATTAAGGCCATATCTACTATCAGTGTAGACCCCCATCTAAGATAGTTTCCAGCATGCATTCCATATCTCCACCTTTATTTCCCTGGAAATTGATTTTTAAATATTTATTTTTTAATTCAATGCTCCTAAGACCAATTGGCCCCTGGTCTCAACCACTTTTTTTTTTCTTTTCTCAATTTGTAAAAATATACAAACAGAACAAAATGATTCAAGTTCTAAGATTCTTTGTAAAAGGCAGCAGTCCCTATCTAGAAGTTATAAAAATATAAAAGAAAACAAAAAAGGGTGGTTAGATATGGCAAGATATTGTTTTTTGCGTAGGTGCTGTAAAAAGGGAAATTAGGGGCTTTGCTTCTGTCTCTTCTGAATCCCTGAAGATCTCCTCAGAGGGCTAAGAAGGGAACCCCCTGCCAAAAAAAAAAAAACTGCATTCTGGAGCTACTCAGGCTGAGATGCCAAGAAAGACCGAGTGAGTAAGAACTGGCTGTGGGGGTAGCCAGGCAAAGAGCTGATTCCTCTGTCTGTGGAGGTTCTGTCCTGCTGTGTGCATTGCAGCCATGCACACTTTCTAATCAATGAACCCCACCACAAAACACAGAAAAAAATCACACTACAAGCAAGACAATGGAGGAAACACACAGGCAAAAACCATGCACACAGAATGAAGATGATAGTTCTGATGACCCAAAAAATTTTAACCATCTGATTAACCTCTCAGATAAGGAGTTTAGAATAGAAATATGGAGGATGTTCGTAGAACTCAAAAAAAGCATCGATCTATCTGCACAGACCACAAAGACAGAAATTATAACACTCCAAACTGAAATAACAGATCTAAAATACACGGTAGCTCAATTGAAAAACTCAATAGATGGCCTCTCCAGCCAGGGAACAGCAGCTGGAAGATGAGATGCATGCTGGAAGATGAGATGCAGAACAACTCATTACAGCAGAAGAAACTGAAAAAGAAAAGTAAGACAAATGATCAGACAATGGAAAAAGTACTCAAGGAATGTGAAGAGGTGAAATAGAAGTCTTTGATAAACTCAACAGAAACAAAATAAGAATCACTGGAGTCCCAGAGGCCCAGGCAGGAGATCCCCAGAAAGAATCAACCATCAAAGACATTATCACAGAGATACTCCCAGAGCTAAAGACTGCATGCAACCAAATCCTGCATGCCCGAAGAGTATCAGCTAAAAGAAACCCAAAGAAAAACACCTCAAGACACATCCTCGTTACAATGACAAATCCCACAGATAGAAATAAAATACTGAAAGAAGCAAGATCAAAAAGGGAAATTACATTCAAAGGAGAATTCTTAAGACTTATAGCAGACATGTCACAAGAAACCCTCAAGGCCAGAAGACAGTGGTGGGATATTGTGATAAGATTGAATGAAATGGATGCCTCACCGAGAATACTGCACACAGCCTGACTCACGTTCAGGTTTGAAGGAAGGATACATAGCTTCATGGAGTCAACTTGAGTAAAGACGTAAAAGACCTATACAAAGAGAACTCTAAAGCCCTGCTCCAAGAAATAAGAAGAGAGGACACATGGAAATGGAAACACATACCCTGCTCATGGATTGGCAGGATTAACATTAAAATGGCAATACTCCCCAAAGCATTATACAGATTTAATGTGATCCCTCTAAAGATACCCATGACATTCTTCAAAGAAGTGAATAAAACACTTTTGACATTCATTTGGAACAATAAACACCCTCGAATTGCTAAAGCACTCATAGGGAATAGGGATATGGGAGGCATTACTTTTCCCAACTTTAAACTATATTACAAAGCAATAGTTATCAAAATAACATCGTATTAGAATAAAGACAGACCCTCAGATAAGTGGAATAGGCTTGAGTACTCAGAGAATGTTCCCCAGAAATACAATCACCTAATTTTTGACAAAGGAGCAAGAAATCCTAAGTGAAGCAGGGAAAGCCTCTTCAAAAAGTGATGTTGGCAGAACTGGTTAGCCACTTGCAAAAAAGTGAACATAGACCCCAGTTAACACCATTTACAAAAGTGAAATTCAAATGGATTAAAGACCTTGATATCATACCTGATACCATAAGTTATATAGAACAATGCGTAGGTAAAACAGTCCATGACATTGAGACTAACGGCATCTTCCAGGAGTAAACTGCACTTTCCAAACAAGTGGAAGCAGAGATAAACTGATGAGAATATATTAAGCCGAGAAGCTTCTGCACCTCAAAGAAAATAGTTCCCAGGATACAAGAGCCACCCACTGAGTGGGAGAAACTATTCACCCAATACCCATCAGATAAGGGGCTAATATCCAAAATATATAGGGCACTGACAGAACTTTACGAGAAAACAACATCTAATCCCATCAAAATATGGGGAGAAGAATTGGACAGACACTTTGATAAAAAAGAAATACAAATGGCCAAAAGGCACATAAAAAATGTTCCTCATCACTAATTATCAGGGAAATGCAAATCAAAACAAAGATGAGATCCATCTCACAGCACAGAGATCGGCACACATCACAAAGAATGAGAACAATCCAACAGGAATGTGGAGAAGAGGAACTCTTATCCACTGCTGGTGGGATAGCCATGTAGTCCAACCTTTATGGAGAGTGATATGGAGATTCCTCCAAAAATAGGAAATTGAGCTTTTATATGAACTAACTATTCATGCCTACCATCTCAGAGTGCTAACACTGGTATTTCACCCCAATCCTTCAAATGAGAGCACTCCAAAAGGGTTTGTCAACAAAAATATAGATTTAGAAAATAAGTAGAGATGATATTTTACATAAAACCAATATCCCTTAAAATGTCCTTAGTGATGATAAATACATTAATAACAAATTTTTAAATTCTTAAGTATTATCAATATTTTATTGAATAATGAAGCATTACTATACTATTTGAATAAATACTATAAACATATTTTCCCAGAACTGCATATTTTATTTCTAATATTTAACTATGGCTAAATATATATGTTTATGTTTGCCAAAGTAATTTCTTCTTATATTAAAAAACATCTTAAGACTATTTGATTCTGTCAATATAATTCTGTACTATAATTTCTCTGAATCTCTTTTGAAAAAGCATTTTTGGTCAGTTTTCAACAACTATTCATTTAACAAATCTTTATTGAGAAGCTTTTTTTCTTTCATATATGACTCTAGGCTCTTTAGATAAACAAGTAAGCAGAAAAGGACAAATTTACTGCAATAATGAAAGAAAAATACAGCTATTAGTTTGGGAATAATGTTAATTGATAAAAATATTTAAGTCAATATTAGATATATGCTTTGGTTAAATAAAAAAGCAAGGGAATATATAAAATTATCTACTTAAAAACTGGGTGATTGGGGGAAGTTATCAGTGAGAAGGTAACAGTGAATCAAGACTCATATATGGTAAAGGAACTGCTTGATTGAGAACATTTCAGAAAACAGCAAAACAGTGTGTAAAAAATGCTTTGAATGAGATGGACAATCTTTGGCAATGTTTAGCAAAATAGCATATCCATTTAGTAATATTGAGAACACATTCCAGCTAACCAGGGAGGATGCTACTGCAATACCACAGAAAGGAAATAATTGGCAAATTGAACTTGGGCAAAGTAATGGAAGTCCTGAGAATATCTGTGTTTTTCAAGCAGCCTACCTGTATTGTTGATGGATTATATATATATATATATATATATATATATATATGCAATGTGAGAGAAGATTTTATGGTTCGGGTACTTAAAATTTTTAAAGAGGATTTATTATTAAGTGAAAAAAAGATGTAATGAATATTGAGATTGGATATAAGAAATTGAAATAGTATTTACTTAACAGTTAGGTATCAAACAGGCAAATAACCTTAGACATATCATTCAATGGCTCTCCTAAGCATACTTGTTTTGTATTTGTGCTCAATAGAACAAAGACAAGAATGAACAAAAAAGTAATGTATAGCTCTAAGAAATTGAAAAAGATATCTGGACATGACATGTTTAAATATCTGTTTAATATGCTAGCAATTTTCAAAACCAATTATATTGACAGTTATAATTAAATTCTGTAAAGTAGAAAAAGTATCTAAATTTGCATCTAATTATTTAATTTAAGGTGACAAGTGAACAAGAAACAAGATCATATGATAATGCATATATGTATATATTTTATGTTGACATGAAAAAGATAATATTTTAGGACCAGAGCAGTGGCGCAAGTTGTAAGGCATCTGTCTTACCTGTGCTGGCCTAGGACAGACTGTGCTTCGATTCCCCGGATTCCCATATGGTTCCACACGCCAGGAGCGAGTTCTGAGTGCATAGCCAGGAGTAACCCCTGAGTGTCACCCAGTGTGGACCCCCACCCCCCTAAATTATAACAAATAAAATGATATTTTAAACTAAAATTTCAAAAAAGTTTTTACTCACAATTGGAGTGCACACTATTTTAAATGACTGTAATTTATGGTTTCTATAGACTGAATACTTCATACATAAAGTTAAATACACAATAGTATTAAGTGCAATATATTTCTGACAGTGATATAATCTGAGGAAGAAAATTTTTGTCACATTTGCATGTTATGGGAACTTATGCTTAACATGCTAGGTAAAAATCAACAAACAAACTCATTATATGGCGCTTAATTGAAATGGAAACCAATCATTGGCACATCTCTAATTTCCCAAGTTGTTTTCCCTGCTACTTAACTATATCTCATAGTGATTAAAATATTTATTTAATTAAAAAAAGCTTCAGAGGGTACTGGGAACCTCTGGGAAGGATTTGGGTATATTGTAAATAATAAAATGTAAATAATAATATGTAATGTAAGTATATAAGTAATAATACATCATTCAATTAAAATTTAAAAACATAAAAATAAGCTTTGATATGAAGAGCAAGTAGTGGGAATTATTATACTAGCATTCATGCAATTTATCCTGTTTCTAGTACTGGTCCCCAGATGGCCCCTGAGCATATTCATGAGTGAATTCAAATGTATGACTTAAGCACTGACTTTTGAATATTAGGATCAAAAATATAGTTATGGTAAACACTTCAAGGACAAAAAGGCGAAGATGAATATCTATCATAACTAAGGTGAGAGAGAAAATTCTTCAGTAGGAGAGGGCCTACAAGTTAGTTATATTTATAATATAAAAATAATAATAGGAAGATAAATTACAAAATTTGACACAGCAAGGAGAAAGAATAAATACATAAGTTGCAGAGGAGGGCATAGTAGTTAAAGCAGCTAATCACACTGGTAAGGAAAAAAGAAATAAAATGACTCCTCAGATTTTAGCCAGGCTGAAAGTGAGGGTCTTGATGCTTTGTAGCAGATACAGAACACAAGAAGTGGCAATCTGCAAGAAAAGATAATTAGCATAGTATCAGACAAACATCTGGCAGGCCAGCCAGGCATGCAGCAGACAATAAGTGCTGTTTTGCTCCTAAAATAAAAATGCTGCTACAGTGGAGATTGCCAAATGACCTGGTCCTCTTTACTCTGCTTTCTAAATAATTACATTAAAGATAAGAAATAACAAAAGTTTTGTCCTTAATGTTGGAACTTAAATCATCTATGTCCATGAAAAATTAATTAATTAAAGGGATATAAAGATTTTAGAATACCAAGGATAGCTAAATCTCCTGATTGGAAGGCAATAAAATCAAATTGGTGTTTTTCTTGGGCTATTAAAGTTGATGCTATTGCTACTGGCACTTTCTATTTGGATGATCAGAACTGCTTATTAATTTCTCAGGCCATATCCAAAGATAGCGAGTCAGGAATACTCTTTTGTAAAGTCTATATAGGTAATTCTTCAAATATTTTTCAAAGTATGAATGACTCAATCTGTGATATGTACTTCTGGAAATACATATAGCTACTATTAGAAGGAAAATTGAAAATTTAGTCTTTTAATTGTAGATAAATAACAAATGACCAGAAGTTAAGAGAAAAGCTATTAGGCAAATATTTTGATATTCATACTATGATCTTGGCAAATATTAATATATGCTATATATTTTTCTGAAATATAAATAAAATGAAAAGAATCCAAAATGTCTTCACGCTCCTCAAACATCTGTGACAAATTCCAGTAGTAATAATAATAAATATAATAGTAATAAAGATCAAAACTTCTCATTTTGTCATTTATGTTTATGGCTACCTAAGAAGTATGTGATTTTATATTTTATTGTTGCTTACCTATGAAATCTTATTAAGATTAATTTTTAGTTTAAATAAAATAATTTTTATTAAAGATGTATTTTAAAACATGAACTTTTATCTAATCCACCCAATACAAAGCGCTACAACTGTACTGGTAAAGCTGCTGGAAATGATGGTATTGCATTCACCCACTAGTGTGGTACTCTATCATTGTTTGAAAATAAAAAGAGATCAAATGTCTTTGATTTCTGAAGAGGAGAAAATATGCCTTCGTTCCTGGCCTACAGGCATGATGGCTGACTACTGGCAGGGCAGCGATGGTGGAGGTCTAGTCATCCCCCTGAAAAAGGGGATACAGGCCTGGCAGACAATGCTGAAAAAAGGCAGTGTGTCTTAGGTTAGTACTTGGCAGGACAGCAACAATGAACTTATTAAGTATTAATGTATGATGAGAAATAATGCCAGTACATAAATAAAACAAATTGTGTGCCTTTGCCCCTTGTATTAAATCAAGAATTGTTGGAGCACACCTTATTTAAGCTTATGGAATAACCTACAACAATATTTTCCCAAGCTGGTAGAATCAATAATAATGTTTCTTAGTCAGTTATGTAGTATTGTGTAGGCTATGAATGTGTTTGGTCTTATAATTACACCTGCCCCTTTTTACAAGACCTCTTTGGTTTAATATTAAATAAAAAATGGGATTGTACTTTGTCAATAGTTGACCAGCCAAAATGCCATATAGTGTTTTACCTATGTGTTCTATATACCTTATGTTTTCAGACCTGATATCAAGGTCCTTAATCCACTTGTATTTGATCTTTGTGCCCATGCACAATAAAAGTGTTGGATGGGAGTCTGAGTTCATTATTTTGCAACTAGCTAACCAGTTGTACCAACACCTCTTGCTTAAGAGGCTTACCTTGCTCCACTTTGGATTTCTTGCCCCTTTATCAAAGATTAGATGATTGTGTGTCTTGGGAATATTCTCTGAATACTCAAGTATATTCCACTGATCTGAGGATCTGTCTTTATTCCAAAACCATGATGTTTTGATAACTATTGCTTTGTAATACAGTTTAAAGTTGGAGAAAGTAATGCCTCCCATATTATTTTCCCCAAGAATTGCTTTAGCTATTCGTGGGTGTATATTTTTCCAAATGAATTTCAGGAGTGTTTGATCTTCTACTTTGAAAAAATATCTTAAGAGGGATTGAATTAAATCTGACAATGCTTTGAGGAGTATTGCTATTTTAATGATATTAATTATACCAATTCATGAACAGGGTATGTGTCTCCATTTCCTTGTGTCTTCTCTTATTTCTTGAAGCAGGCTTTTGTAGTTTTCTTTGTATAGGTCCTTTGCCTCTTTAGTTAATTTGACCCCAATATATTTGAGTTTGTGGGGCACTAATGTGAATGGGATTGGATTGTTTTTTTTTGGGGGGGGGTTGGGTCACATCTGGCAGCACTGCTCAAGGGTTACTCCTGGCTCTATGCTCAGAAATCTCTCCTGGCAGGCTCGGGAGACCATCTGGGATGACGGAATTCGAACCATAACCTTCTACATGCAAGGCAAATGCCTTAACTCCATGCTATCTCTCCGGCCTCTGGGATTGTTTTCTTAATGTCTATTTGTTTTCTATCATTTCTTGGTGTATAAAAAAGCCATATGACATATGACATTAAAACTAAAAGTATCTTCAAAGAGAAAACAGCACTCTCCGAACAGTGGAAGCAGAGATTAACAGATGGGACAATATTTGCTATATTTGCTGAGAAGATTCTGCAACTCAAAGGAAATAGTGCCTAAGATACAAAAGCCACCCACAGAATGGGAGAAACTATTCACCCAATGCCATCAGACAAGGGGTTAATATCGAAAATATACAAGGTATTGACAGAACTTAATAAGAAAAAATATATAGCTTCAGGAAAGACTGAGGAGAAGAAATGAACAGACACTTCCTAAAAGAAAAAATACAAATGGCCAAATGACACATAAAAAATGCTTCACATCACTAATCATCAGGGAGATGCAAATCAAACCTAAAGTGAGGTACCATCTCACATCACAGAGACTGGCATTCATCACAGAGAACAAGAACAGTAAGTGCTGGCGGTATGTGGAAAAAGGAAACTCTTATTCACTGCTGGTAGGAATGCCATCTAGTTCAGCCTTTCTGGAAAACAATATGGATATTCTTCAAAAAACTGAAAATTGAGCTCCCATATGATCAAGCTATTGCATTCCTAGGTATATGCCCTAGGAACACAAAAATGCAATACAAAATCTCTTCCTCAAACCTATATTTATTGCAGTGCTATTTACAATAGCCAGGCTCTGGAAACAACCAAGCCAAGAGCAATTTATGAGCGCATAGCCAAGAGTGTCACTGAGTGTGGCAAAAAAAAAAAAAAAATCATACTGGGAATAGGGGTGGAGGGAGGACAACATTGGTGGTGGGAATACCCCTGATTAAATGTCACTATGTACCTAAAATATTACTGTGAAAAATTTTTAATCCATTGTGGTAAAAATAAAAATATCTTAAAAAAAGAAGAAGACAGATCCCCAGTTGTTTTGCTCAGCTCAAGAAGACGTTGTCAACACTGCTGCAACTGATTTGCTCTTGGCAGCCCTTTTTCTCCTACCTCCCATTGCTGTGACTGTTGCTCACTACCAGATTCGATTTTTGAGAAACTCCCAGCTCTAAAACACTTATTGATATGTGACTCATGGGAGCCGTTGTTCAGACTTCATAAGACCATGTTGCAGGCTGAAGCTGTACTCCACATTCTTTCACACTCCAGATTCTTTCACACACACACACACACACACACACACACACACACACACACACACACACACACACACACACACACAGCCCCAGACTATTTGAAAAAGCTTAAATGGGATATGTATATTTTATCTTTAATGTTTTTCTTTAATAGGTATAATTCTGATTGTCCATTTCCTTATGTAGAAGTAATTTTTCCCATTCCTTTTTTGGGGGATCTGTTTAGTAGAAAATTCTAGTATTTAATTTTATCTTTGGTTCTGAGTTCATGTTAGATCCAAGGGATTATTTAGCTTGATAATTTTACCCAATGTGCCCAGTATTATCACTATTTCTTTTTCAGTAAGCATATTACAATGGAAAATATTATGTATGGAAACAAGTTCTTATCTAAGGAATAAGAACTTATAAATTTTGCAGTGGGACTTTTCACCTTAATATTTGTCATAGTGACTTGGCTAAGGTTTCATGCTATTGGACAATGACCACTCACCCCTGAACCTTGAATTCCATCTATAAATCAACACAGTTTTCTGCACCAGCACCAGAATATGACTTCTACCAGAAAAGGCCCTACTGCTGCCATGTCACTGACTTGTTCCAGAGTGGGTTCATATGACACCCTGCTGACTCGGAAATAGCTTTCAGGGCAGGGTTCCATGCATTGCCACCTAAGAGTAAAATGAAACCAGGAGATGCTCCATGACACCCTGACTTTGACATAGATTCTGTGCAAAAACAAGGAACTTCAACTACAAAAATTTGACTGCAATAACTGTGATTGAGAGGAACCTTTACTGAGAACAGAAAGACAACTTAGTATGTCAGAATCCTCTACTTGGTCTTATGGAAGGACGCTTAATGGTAGAGTCTCCCTATTTTTAGGCCAAAAGTTTTTCTTTCAATTTTCCCCAACTTGTGTTGTGCCTATGCA
Source organism: Suncus etruscus (assembly GCF_024139225.1). Lineage (NCBI taxonomy): Eukaryota > Metazoa > Chordata > Mammalia > Eulipotyphla > Soricidae > Suncus > Suncus etruscus. The sequence goes on along the minus strand of NC_064863.1, from coordinate 82,142,764 downwards.
AAAACAAAAAAACTTCCACACCCACCCTTTTTATTTCTTAGATTTTAGAGGCTTCCTCCTTTCTCATAGAACCTTGGGACACACATTTCTTTGTTTTACTACATATTTATGCATTTTTCTATAAAACTAAAAAGAAAAGATAAAAGCGAGGCTGGTGGGCAGAGGCTAAGTGGTCTCATAAGCATTGGTAGAGAAAAATAAGGACAGAACTAAATATCCAAATAAAGTCAAATACTATAGAATCTATAGACCTAAAATTTAACTATCTAAACTTAAATGGGCCAGTTATACTATCAAGCCGGGGGCAAAGGATGGTGGTATATATTGGACTTTGAGTTCATTGGTGAAGGGAGGTTGACAATGATGGTGGGAATGGCTCTGACTCATGTGAGTCTAAAAATCAATATTGAAGGGCTTTGAAGATCACAATGTTTTCAGTAAAATAAATTTTAAAAGAAAGTACTAGTTTGTGAGAATTATTTCCACTGTGACTCAGGTTTCCCTAGAAGGCGATCTTTGGTAGAGCATTAACTTAGAATGCTTGTTTGATTTTGATTTATTTTTTTAATTTATTTTTCTATAATCACTGTGAAAACAGATTTTTGAGAAATTTTCTGCAAAGCACAAGCTAAAAACCAACAAAATATATTACAATTATGCTTTGTATGTTATGCACATGATTACTTGTTTGAAGGGGAAAATCACTGAATATGGTATAGTTTTTATTTTCATAAGTTTTAGTAGTGGATTGCCTGATGGTTGGTTATGTTTTTCAATAGAATTGGGCCAAGATATTTCAAACTAAATCAAATACGCTTATAACTATTATCTAATCTTTAGCTAATCAATTTCTAGGCATCTTCTTTTGAGTGAACAAAATATGTACTTCAAGAAATTTTTATTTTGGCTTTTCCCATTATAAATTCAGTCCTTTTTGTGTTTATTTTGGCCACACCTGTCTATTTTCAGGGACTACTGCTGTACTTGCACGGAAGTATCAGTCCATAAGGTCTAAAAATTAAGCCCAGGTTCAATCATTTGCCTTACTTGATGCACTATCTGTGAGAACCTTGCATTTATTTTACTCCTCCTCCAATAAATAGAACTACTGCAAAAGCATAAAATAATATCAACTGAGAAATGTAAAGTTTTGTGTAATTTTAAATTCACAATACATTTTTAAAATCATCATGCCCCTCAGTAACAAATTGCAAATTACAGTGTCTAAAAAGAAAGAGAGAGAGAAGAAAAGACATGACTGAAATTCAATTATTAATGATTTTGTAACTGTATCTTAGAGTGACTCTAGTAAAGAATTTATTTACAATTATAAAAAAAATCAGCATACCAGGGAATATAAATTTTTATCTACATTTCTTTGCATCAGTCCTTTATGTCACTATTTAAAGTTGCCCTTTGAAAATAATATAAAATATGGACCTTAATTACAGGTCTGTCACATATAACTTACTCAGAATCATATGACTGTGGTTTTCCGCATAATTTTTGTATTTTACTTACTTTTAATACACTTAAATATTTGTATTTAAGCATCAATTTTACAAAGTTATTTATATTTGGGCTTTAAATATATTAAGATCCAGAACAAAGCACACCACCAGTATTGTCTTCTCTCCACCAGAGCTCGGAGATTCTGTCTTATCAACCCACCTCTATTCCCAAGAACCCCCTTGACATGTTTCTTTTAAGTTTGCTATTTAAAGATTTAATCCCTTATGTTTATTGTTGTTTACTTCATAGTTTGGGTTTTTAGGTAGACCACTGATGTATTCAGATCCCTTGGCCCCAAACCTCTTTGCTGGTAATCCATCTTTTCTTTCTCCCTCAATTTCTTTCCTTATCTGTCCTCCTCCCTATATTTTGGGGCAAGTGTGATATAGTCATCCCACCTTTCAAATATTATATTGTCTTTTCAAACATACTTTACCTTATCTAGTATTTCTATTTTGTAACATTTCTTTACATGCTGTTTAAATAATGATAAAATTATACCAAGTGAAATTGTTATAATGAAGAAAGTCCTGAGATGAGGCAGATATTTTAAATAGTCACATTTGCACTTTAATTTGTTTATGGGTTACCCATTTAGGGATACTCAAAGTTTACTTCTGACTCTGTACTTAGGGATTACTCCTGGCAGTGCTCTGGAAACAATATGGATTGAGCCTGGGTTGCATGCAAGGGAAACATCCTACTTGTTGTAATATTGCTCCAGTCTACTGAAAAAATAATTAAACCAGTATTCCTCCCAATTCTTTCTTGTTTCATTTTTACACCTCCTTTTTTTCTCTTTCTTTCGTCCAAACAGAACCACATAACTTGAACCATCTTGTTCTGCCTCACAAAATGAGGGGGAAATAATGGAGGGTATCAAGACCAAACAGGTGTATGAACATTGAGTAGAAATAAAAAATGATCAGACTTAAACACCAAATTCAAAGCCAACAACAAGCAGCGCAATCAAAACCCAATCTACAACAAGCTAGAAACAGAGGGGACCACTTATACTAGCAACCCGGGGGTCAAAAATGGGGGGATATGGGATGCATGCTGGGAACAGGGGTGGTGGGGGGACAATACTGGTGGTGGGAATGCCCCTGATTCTATGTCACTATGTACCTAAAATATTACTGTGAAAGATTTGTAATCCAATTTGCTCAAAATAAAAAGTATTTAATTAAAAATAAATATAAACAAAATATAAATGAAACAAAAATATTTAAACCATTGTGATTTACAAATTTTCTCATAGTTGAGTTTTAGACATACAATGTCAGGACTAATCCCACTACCAGTGTCAAATTCCTCCAGCAGTATATCCAGAATCCATCCCAAACCACCACCACCACTCCAGTCTGCCATCACTACAGGCACCATTTTAAGTTTGGTTGCTAAAGATTGGATCTCATGAGTTCACTGTTGTTGATTTTGGCTTGGATATTTAATGCTGTTACAATTCTTATTGTTCATTCTTTTTAATTCTAAGCTTTGGTTGGATTCCTTGGCACCCTCGATTCTTTATGACCAGCCCCTGATCAGGCAGAATACATATAATTATTTTATTGGCTTATGGGTAGTTTGAAATAGTAAAATGTTTATTATTCAGTGATACAAATTACTACCTCATGACAGCCATAAAAGTGGTAAGAACCTTCCACTACTTAATTTAATACCTTCCTTCCACTCCTTTCTCACTGTCCTCTTTCAGGTAAACATTTTTCTTCTCTAAATTAGTTTATTTCTTTATATATCTGAGTGAAATAATTTGGTAAATGACTTTCTTTTTTTGACCAACTGCACTTAATGAGATATCTTCAGTTCCATCCACATTGTAGCAAAAGCAAGACTTCCTCTTTTCTCATAACAAGTCATATTCCATTATGTAGGTATACCAAACAATTTATCCAAACATCTGGTTCTGGGCACTTGTATTTTTGCCAAATATTTTATCTCTTCAGGGACCTATATCTAATATATGCAACTTGAGAAGATTCCAATTTGAATCCCTATAATAACATGATGTTTTGCAATTATTTATCAAAATTTAGTCCATTTCACTTGACATAGATATAGTATGTTTATATTGGTGTGAATATATCTGTATACAAACATATATGTAGTAAATTTTGGTTGCTATATTGCCAACTTTTATGGTTTTTATGTACAGAGATATTGCACCTTCACCATCACTAACTAAACTCTTTACCACTATTTCTGGGTCACTTCTGGTCTCGCTCTTCTTCTCCCTGCCCACTTGCTTGGTGATATCTATTGCTTGGACATTTTAGTTATAGTTCTCATCTCTCACTGAATATAAGCACTTCCATTTTGCTAATTATTAAAATATTACACTATATGATATTGCTGAAATTTAATTTAAATAGGAACTTATACTTGGGATCTAAAACATTCTGCTGTGGAAAGTTACAGAGAAAGATTAAATACCACTATTGTTGTTATTACAACATAAATTCATTTTAGAATCATCCCTGAATGTCTATCATTAGGATTCTTATAAGTTTTGTTACAGAAATACTTTTAAGTCAACAATTTTTCTTATGAAATTTGATGGTGTCTGAGAAACAAAAAACTGCTTCTGTATACATGTTGACACAGCCTTCTATAAAATAATAGATTCATATTTTCTCACATTCTGGATTATTTCTAAAACTATTTTGATAAGGTAGCTTCTAAAAGACATATATAACATTTGAATATTTTCAATTTTGGAAATTATAATTGAAATACTTCAGATAGCTGATAACATGAACTTTAACTTACAGAGAGCTTCACATTTGTGAGTAATCATAAAAAAGATTTTCATCTAATAACAGAATGAGTCAATATTGAGTCATTTGGAATAAATGAATAACCTAAATGTTTTATGGAATGGGTTCTGTATAGTTTATGACTTTATTAATAGCGACAATTATATTATAAATGATATAACTCTTTAAAATTAATGTATATTAATATTTACCTTGTTCTGAACAAAATATTAGAACCTGTTTTATAATGCAATGTTATGAGATAGATCTATTAACCACACCAGAGAAGACCTTGCATTCTCTCTACTGATTTACTGAGAAGCAGAAAAATCTTCTATACCCAATATATTCTTTAATTAAAAATCCAATTATAGAAGACAAAATGGTGTGATTTTAATGGAGAATTATGACTTTACCTTTTGTATTCCTGCTTGAGACTCTAGTACATTGTTCTCTGATCCATTGCTTCGGTTAATCATCCTCCAAATTTGGGAATACATACTTTCCCTCTCAAAAGGATTCATTCCCTTCATGCGAACATGGTCATAAACTGCAGAGTCTAGAACTGTGCCATAAGGGATGTCTGTTTGCTTAGAAAGGTCCTGTAGAGACCTATATTGGGAAGAGATAAAAATGAGATTATACTTAATATTTTGACTGTAAATAAAATGTTTGATGATCAATAATACATGTGATAATACAGTGTTCATTGAATTTTCTTGTTAATATTTCTAATTTTAGTGATACAGAATATTTTTATAAAAGTAATTTGAAAGAAATATGAGGAAACTGAGAAAGAGAAGATGTTCAAAAGAGAACACATTATTATTATTACAGTGAATAAAAACAGGATAGAAATCATTTTTGTGTCTGATAGGCATCTTCAGAGTTGAACCAAAGTTAGAGAAGAGAAAGAGAGAAATAAGGTTTTTGTTTTGTTTTGTTTTATTGTTTTTTGGGCCACAACCTGTGACACTCAGGGGTTATTCCTGGCTATGCTCTCAGAAATCACTCCTGGCTTGGGAGACCATATGGGATGCCTGGGGATCGAATCGCAATCACTCCTAGGTTAGACAAATGCAAGGCAAATGCCCTACTGCTTGTGCCACTGCTCAGGTACAATAAATATGCTTTTAAAAGAGGGCACAGTGTAGAAGAAGCCTTTTATTTCTGATGTTTAAAATAAATTTTATTGGTATACATGGAATCATAACACTATGTAAGATTTTGTGCACCATTACAGATGAACAGTTGAATATATAGCTTCATTAAGTTCATACCAAATACCATTCTTCACCATATCTTTTTTACATAAAATCTCTCTTTTCCTGTTAACTACTTGGTTGTTTTTATAATATAAAACTTTTTATTTAATTTGCAACATTTATTTGACTTCCCTGTGCATCACATCTGAATGATAATATGTGGATTTTTTCTATAAAGTACTCTAGGTGATTTATGATTTTGAATAGCAAAATTACATCTTATTTTTAAAAGAAGGCATTTTTGTATTAATCATATCTTTATTTAATACTTGTTAATGTCATTTGGCCACATGTGGGGGGATGAACATCATTCAGATGTGTATTCATCCTAAAACAACATTTTCCTAATAATAAAAAACTAATTTCTATTTTTTATATTTACCATAATTGTATGTGGTGTGTATATGTGTATTTGTGTTTGTGTATTCTATATCTAATCAATGGAATAAATTTTATTTTTCAAAAAGTTTGACTATGTTTACAAGCTATTTTACAGAAACAGAAAATAATGTTTCATTGTTTAAAAAAAAACTATCTTCTTTTAATAATATTTTATATAAGCACCTAGATTACAAACATGACTGTGGTTGGGTTTCAGTCATGTAAAGAACACCCCACTTCACCAGTGCAACATTTCCATCACCAATGTCCCAAATATCCTTCCTCCCCACCCTATCACCCCCTACCCCCTGTACCCTAGACAGGCTTTCTATTTCCCTCATATATTATCTTCGTTAGGATAGTTCTCAATGTAGTTATTTTTCTAACTAAATTCATCACTCTTTGTGGTTACCTTCATGTCATGAGCTGGAACTTCCAGCCCTCCTCTCTTTTGTCTATGAAAATTATTTCGAGTGTCTTTCATTTTTCTTAAAACCCATAGATGAGTGAGGCCATTCTGTATCTCTCTCTCTCTCTCTTTCTCTCTCTCTCTCTGACTTATTCCGCTCAGCATAATAGATTCCATGTACATCCATGTATAGGAAAATTTCATGACTTCATCTCTTTTGACGGTGGCATAATATTCCATTGAATAAATGTACCACATTTATTTAGCCATTCATCTGTTGAGGGGCATCTTGGTTGTTTCCAGAGTCTTGCTATGGTAAATGGTGCTGCAATGAATATAGGTGTAAGGAAGGGATTTTTGTATTGCATTTTTGTGTTCCTAGGTATATTTCTAGGAGTAGTATAACTGGATCATATGGAAGCTCAATTTTCAGGTTTTGGAGGAATCTCCATATTGCTTTCTATAAAGGTTGGACTAGACGGCATTCCCACCAACACTGCTTGTTCTCATTCTTTGTGATGTGTGCTGATTTCTCTTTATGTTACTCAAGGAATTAACTTTTTTCAAGTATTTAATGTATATCTTGCAGGTAGATTTCCTTATATTTTAATGTATGAATTGATTTATTTTCTTAAATATTAATTTCAAATGTGTAAAATCAATTATCACTTCAGTGAATCTCTTGGGTTTGTATAGGTATAATTAATGATACATCAAAAAAAGGGGAAATAAAAACATATAAATTGAAGTGGAAAAAGCATTCAAGATACAATGACCAGTTATGATTTTTAAAAAGTGTTCAGAAAAGTTGAATGTAAGAAACTTTTCTGAAAATAGTAAAGATTACATTAAAGATTATAGAAAGGTTTAACAAACCTATATCTAGTTAATATAGTAAGTGGCGAAAAACTGAAGACCTTTCCACTAAGATCAGGCACAAGACAAAGATATCTACATGACCATTAATATGCAGTAGAGTACTGGATTTTCTAAACAAAACACAAAGAAATAAGAAAATGCCAAATTTGAAAAGAATTCAGACTGCATAGAAAATCCTAGAGTCCATTAAAAAGTGCCAGCATTCCCACCATTAATGTTGCACTGGTGAAAGGGGGGGGTGTTCTTTTTATAATTGACACTCAAATACGAACATATTTTTAATCATGGTTGCTTAAATAAAGATATAATTAAAAATTTAATTTAATTTTAAAAATGCCTGCACAATATATCTATATAGTAAAGTAAAAGACTATAAAATACAGTTTTGAATTTTTTCTTTGCCCCCTCCCCTTTTATGAATTTCTATATGTAAATAATGATGCATAAAAGAAAGATATAATTTTTCTTGTTGTTTTGGGTCACACCCAGTATCTTCTTGTCTGAATGTAGTTGGGCTAGAGGAACCATATAGGATCGTGGGGATTAACTGGGTTGTCCACATACAAGGCAGATGTCCTACATACTGTGTTGTGTATGTAAATATTTTAGGGGATTACTATGTTACTCACCCTAAACTGATTGGTGATTGTGCCCTACCCTAGGATGTGACCTGGCATTCTGTTCCCACCCTAGGGTGGCACCTGATTCTGTCCCACCATTGGGTGGTACTTGGTCCCACCATTGGGTGGTACCTGACTCTGGGGGATAAAAACAAGGGTCTGTGGAAGGCCGGGGCTTTTTTGCTGGAACTGAGGCTGAGTCTTTGGACTTCAGACTTGTCCACCGAATAAAGCTAATATTTCCACGAGCCTGACTGTCTGCGAGCTGTTTACCCGCCGTTTCACCTCAGAACCATCGGCTGGACAGGGTGGCAGACGCGTGCTCCTAGCTGGAAGGGAAAGACCTCATCCTCCATCCCTCCATCAGTCAACCTTTTCAGGGGCTGACTTGCAACAATACTGTACTATCTTTCTGCCCAGAGAAAAATATTTTTTGTTTGTTTTTGGCCACACCTGACAGTTCTCATGGATTACTCCTGGCTCTGCTCTCAGAAATCGCTCCTGGCAGGCGCGGGAGGCCATCTGGGATGCCAGGAATTGAACCCGGATCCATCCCAGATTAGCCACATGTAAAGTAAACTCTACCACTGTTCTATCTCTCTGGTCCTGAGAAAGAAAAAAATTATAAGACTCATTTCCAATTGTCCACCCCCCTGCATTCATATATATAAAGTGTACATGGATCAGAGAAACTATTTAGTAAGTACCCACCTGATTAAAATTAGTATCTATGATATATAAAGCTCTGGCAGAGCTTAACAAGAAAAATATATCTGACTGTATAAAATATGGGGAGAGGAGAAAAATAAAAACTTTCTAAGAGAATTATAGTTGGCCAGAAGGTGCATAAAAATATTTCACATCATTAATCATAGGGAGATGCAAGTCAAAATAATAATTAGATATTATCTCATACCACAGAGATTAGCCTACATCAAAAACAAGAACAACCAGTTTTAGTGTGCATGTGGGAGAAAGGGACTCTCAGTCACTGCTGTTTGAAATGTCAATTGCTTCAGCAACTGACCTTCAGCATTGACCTTTTTAGAAAATAGTATGAACATTTCTCAAAAAATTAAAAATTGAGCTTGCCTATTACCCAGAATTGCCCTTTCTGGGACTATACACAAGGGGCCCAAGCCATAGTGCACAAAAGGCATCTGTAATAGCCAGAAATCTAGAAACAACCTAAATGCCAGAGAACAGATGCATGTTGGGAAAATTCAAGTCATGAAATTTGCATTCTAGATCAATGGAGGAATATGTATGGATATGGAGAGGATTTTTTTGTGTGAAATGAGTTAGAGGGAGTAGATAGATGTGGAGTGATCACAGTCATTTTGTGAGATCCAAAAAAAGTGATAGTACTGTGATAATACCCAAGAAAGTCAAAGGCCATGAGGACTGTTCCATGGTAAAAAAAACTTGCCACAAAGAGTGAAGGGATACAGTAAGAGAATATAAAGGATTATTATGACAATAGTCGTTGGAAATGAATCATTCTGGACAAGAACTGGGTGCTGAAAGGAGAGAAAGTGATGTGAGTATATCCCTTAAACGTTACAATACTTTAAATAACAGCTTCTCAATGAAAAATATAAGAGAAGGAAAGCATGAGAGAGAGAATTTGTTCCATTGGACAGCAGGGGGAGGCAGTTGTGAGTGATCTAGGAAAACTGGTGGAAGGAAATGTCCACTTGTGAAGGAATATATGTTGGATATTGCATGACTGGAATATTGCATAAATAATTTTGTAACTGTGAATTGCAAGGTGATTCAATTTAAAAGTTATTAGAAAAACAACAAATCAAGTTCCTAAAAATAAAATTAACAAAGCTGGTAAAATATTTAAACAAAGAAAATTATACATTATTGTTAGAAGAAATGGGTGAGAATTGAACTGAAAGAATTATCATGGTAAAAATGATCATTTTTCACTTAGCATTTAGAAGATCAAATATTAACTAATTATGAGGGGCCAGAGTGATAATAGCATAGTGGTAGGGCATTTGCATTGAACATGGTTGACACAGGATGGACCTGGGTTTGATCCCTGGCATCCCATATGGTCCCCGAGCCAGGGCCATTTTCTCAGTGCATAGCCAGGAGTAACCCCTGAGCATCATGACGTGTGGCCCAAAATCCCCCCCCCCAATTAGCTTATTATAAATGTCATTTATATGACATTCTTTAGGGACATGGAATAATGAAACTCCTTGAATAGCTAAAGCAATCCTAAGGAATAGATGAGGGGGTCTTGCATTTCCTAAATTTATACTTGAAAGTTAAATATTTTTTTAAAAAAAGTGTTGGATTATAGTAATGACAGATTCTCAGGCCAATGGAATAAATTTTAAAAACTAGAATAAGTATTCAGATATATGAATTGAGAAAGGAGGTAATTCATAAAATGCAGTAAGAAAAACTTCTTCATCAAATAGTTTGGAAAACTAAACCTTTTTCTCCCATCATACTCAAATGGCAATTGAAAGATTAAAGTCATGAATATTAGATCTGAATCAATAAAATAAACTTAGCAACCAGAGGTAGAACTTTTATATTCAGAGACACCTTCAATGACTGTGTGCTTCTGGAGAAAAAAAAAAAGGCAAATTGAGGATGAGTGCCTCTAAAAGGACTCCACCCATTTTTGGTGTTTTTGATTTTTACCCCATTTTATTACTTTTCTCTTCTTCAAACAAAACCACATAACTTGAGTTATCTAGTCCCGCTTCCCAATTACAGGGGGATATAATGGAGGTACCATTACCAAACAGTTGTAAGATCACTAAGATCATTCTACCAGCCCCAGGATTGAGGGTGGAGGATATGGGAGGCAGGATGGGAACGGAGGTGGAGGAGGACAATTCAGTGATGGGAATTCCCCTGATTCAATGTTAATATGTACCTAAAATATTACTGTGAACATTATGTAAGCCACTATGATTAAAATACACATTATATTAAAAAAGATTTGAGATTAAAAAATACAATAAAATAAATTAAAAGAATTAATTTGAGATTACTTTTCAAAAGACTTTGTATTTATATCAATAATATGATAAATATTTCAATAAAATTTTTCACCACCAAAAAAAAGCAAGCAAATATCAAACTAAAATTTCTACACTGAAAAAAATGATGACTATAATAAACAAGCCTATGATTGGCAAAAAATCATTCTCATGCCATATGCTTGATAAAGCCTTCTATAAAAATTTCTTAGAATATTTAACAAAAGTTAGCAGAAACAACAACAAAATAAAAAATAGGTCCAGCAGATATGATGCCTGCCTTGCACAAGGCAACTAAGATTCAATTTCTGGCATCCCATATGGTCACCCCAGGCTTCAAAGAGCAATCCCTAAATGGACTAACCCCTTAAAACCTTGAATGTGGCTAAACAAACAAGCAAACAAACAAAACCCAGAAAAAGTATAACTGTTTAGCAGACATATATTACTAGATTTACTCTGGGAGTTTTGCTCTGAGATATTCTCTGTAATAAACAGTCAAGGACATCATTGCAGAGAAACTCCCAGAGCTAAAGTAGGCATGCAACCAAATCCTGCATGCCTGAAGAGAACCAGCTAAAAGAGGTACCCCCCCCAAAAAAAGCACCCCAAGACACATCCTAGTCACAATGACAAATCCCACAAATAGGAATTTATTACTTAAAGCAGAAAGATCAAGAAGGGAAATGGCATTCAAAGGAGCACCTTAAGTTTAGGCAGACCTGTTACAAGAAATCCTCAAGGTCAGAAGGCAGTGGTAGGTTGTAGTAATAAAACTCAACAAATGAGTCCTTTGCCTAGAATACTGCACATAACCTGACCCAGTTTTAGGTTTGAAGGAAGTATACATTCCTACATGAATTAATAGCAGCTTCAGAAACTTTACAGACTCATCAACAGCCTTAAAAGAAAAAATGAAAGATCTACTTTAAGACAAGACAGACCAACAGCCAAACCAAACTTCTACAAAAAGATGACACTAAATCCCATGATAATTATCTCTCTCAAAATCAATGGGCTAAATATACATGTTAAGAGACACATAGTGGCAAAATGTATCAAAAAGCTGAATCCAATATTCTGCTGCTTACAAGAAACACAACTGAATAGTCAGAACAAACAGACTCAAAATCAAACGCTAAAGGAAAATAATTCAAGCAAACAATTCCCTTAAAAAAGGGGGCTGGAGAGATAGCATGGAGGAAAGGTGTTTGCCTTGCATGCAGAAGGACAGTGGTTTGAATCCCGGCATCCCATATGGTCCCCGGAGCCTGCCAGGAGTAATTTCTGAGTGTAGAGCCAGGATTAACCCCTGAGTGCTGCCGGATATGACCCAAAAACCAAGAAAGAAAGAAAGAAAAAAAAAAGACAAGAAAAACTTAAAAAAGCTGAATTGGCCATATTAATTCCAGATGACACAAAAATTTAGACTCAGAAAATTTATAAAGGACAAAGATGGTTATTAATAAAAAATAAAAAGATTAAATATAACAAAAAGAAATAACACTACTAAACATATATGCACCCAAAGAGGACCAGAAAAATATTTAAAACAATTGTTAACAAATTTATAAAAATAAATCAATAGCAACACAATAATTGTGGTAGATTTCAGCACTGCCCTGTCATCTCTTGTTAGGTCAACCAGGATGAAACTCAACAAGAACATACTAGCTCTGAAAGGTGAAATAAAAGAAAGTAGACTAGTAGATACACACACACACACACACACACACACACACACATATATATATACACATATATATAAACTAGTAGATATATACAAACACACACACAAAGACACACACACACACACACACACACACACACACACATATATATATATATATATATATATATATATATATATATATATATATATGTGGTCATTATCATAGATAGATCACTTGCTGGCCCATAAAAAGTATCTCCAAAAAGTCAAGATGAAATAAATAGTATGGATTACGTTCTCAGATCACAAGGCATTGAAATTAGAATTGAAATACCAAGGGTCACAGAAGAAAAACTTTAACACCTGGAAAATAAACAGCACACTGCTGAACAACCAGTGAGTCTGAGATAAAACCAAAGAGAAAGTCAAAACATTTCTGAAAACAAATGACAATAAAAACAAAAACAGTCAGAATCTATGGGACATAGCAAAATTAATACTAAAAGGAAAAATTATATCTTTGCAAGCAAAAATCAGAAAGAAAGAAGGGGACTACATAAATAGCTTAAACACACCACTGATAAATTTAAAAATTTATCAATAAAAGAAACCAAAAATAGGTAGGCAGAAGGAAATAACAAAACTTAGAGCAGAAATCAATGAAGTGGAAATAAAATAAATCTGAAATATCAATGAAGAGCAAATTCAGAAAAAATTAACAATATTGATAAAATACTAAAAAAACTTACAAAGAAACAGTGAGAAACCTAATAAACTGGATTAGAATTGAAAAGGGGAGATCAAAACAGATGCTACAGTTATTCAAATGTTATCTTGAATCTATGTGAGGAAACATGAGAACCTTGAACAAATGGATAAATTCTTGGACTCATAATCTACATTTAAAACAGGATAATCTAGCATATCTAAAAAGACCTGTCAATATTGAAGAAATTAAAAGAGTAAACAAAAGTAGTCCCGAAAACAAACACCCAGATCCTGATGGTTTCACTAAATAATTCTTTCAAACCATTCTAGTGGAATTACTACCAATCCTTTGTTGGCTTTTTCATGAAATTAAAAAATCAGGAACACTCTTAAATAGTATTTATGAAGCTAACATCACCCTTATACCGAAACCAGACAGAAAAATTGCAAAAAAGTAAAATTATAGACCAATGTCCTTGATGAATACAGATGCAAAGATCCTCAACAAAATTCTGGCAAATAGAATCCGGCGTCTCATCAGGAAGATCATACACCATTACCAAATAGGTTTCATTCCAGGGATGCAAGGATGATTTAACATAATGAATCAGTCAACATAATACACCATATAAACAAAAAGAAAAAAATATATGATTTAATCAATAGATGTAGAGAAAGCATTCTATAAATTCTAATATCAATTTTTGACAAAAACTCTCATCAAGATGGAAATAGAAGGAATTTTTCTCAATGTAGTTAAGGCCATTTACCAAGCCAATGGCAAATATTATTCTCAATGCAGATAAACTCAAAACATTTCCTCTACAATCTGGTACAAGAAAAGATTACTCTCTCTCATCACCCCTATTTATCATAGTGCTGGAAGTGCTTGCCTTAGTGATTAGGCAAGAAAAATATATCAAGGGCATCCAGAATAGAAAAAGAAGAAGTCAAGCTCACACTATGCAAATTACATGATACAGTATTTAGAATACCCTACATACCTGAAAAGCTTCTAGAAACATTGAATTCATATAGAAAAGTGGCAGTTTACAAAATCAACAAGCAAAAATAAATGGCCTTCTTATATAGCAATAGAGTAAAGAAATGGATATTAAAAAACCAATCCCATTCACATTAATGTCACACAAACTCAAATATCACCGAGTCAACTTAACTAAAGACATGAAGGACCTATACAAAGAAAAATAAAAAAGCCTGCTTCAAGAAATAAAATAGAGGGGCCGGGCGGTGGCGCTGGAGGTAAGGTGCCTGCCTTGCCTGCGCTAGCCTAGGACGGACCGCGGTTCGATCCCCCGGCGTCCCATATGGTCCCCCAAGAAGCCAGGAGCAACTTCTGAGCGCATAGCCAGGAGTAACCCCTGAGCGTCACAGGGTGTGGCCCAAAAACCAAAAAAAAAAAAAAAAAAAAAAAAAAAAGAAATAAAATAGGGCATATGGAAATGGAGACTGATACCCTGCTCAAGAATAGAAGGATGAATATTATTAAAAATCAACACTACCCAAAGCATTGTACAGATTTACTGCAATCCTACTAAGAATACCCATGCATTTTTTTCGAAGAAGTGGATCAAATACACCTAAAATTCATTTGGAACAATGAAAACCCATGAATAATTAGTGTAACCATTTGAAAAGTATAGGAAGCATCACTATCCCCTACTTTAAATTATCTTACAAATCAATGTTTATTAAAACAACATGATAATTGGAAGAAAAATAGACCCTCAGATCTGTGGAATAGAGTTGAGTATTCAGAGAATGTTCTCCTGGCATACAATCAATCTTTAATAAAGGGACAATAAATGCAAACTGGAGAAAGGAAAACCTCTTCAACAAGTGGTTATAGACAACTGGTCAGTCACTTGCAAAAAGATAACTCAGATCTCCACCTAACACAATTCATAAAGATCAAATACAAATGGGTTAAATATCTTGATATCAGATACAAAACCATAGGGTACATTGAATAACATGTAGGTCAAACACTCCATGACATTGAGACTAAAGGCATATTCTAGAGAAAACAGCACCTAAACAAGTGGATACAGAGATTTTAAAAGATGAAATTATATTAAGCTGAGAAGCTTTTGTACCTCAAAGGAAATAGTGCTTAAGATACAAAAGCCACCCAGAGAAAGGGAGAAGCTGTTCACCCAAAATCGGACAAGGTAATATTGAAGATATACAAGTTGTTGACAGAACTTAACAAGACAAAACATAACCACATCAATAAATGGTGAAAAGAAATAAAAAGACAATTTCTCAAAGAAGAAATACAAATGGTAAAATGTACATAAAAATCCTCCACATCATCCATCATCAGGGATATGCAAATCAAAACAATGAGGTACCATCGCACACCACAGAGACAGGCACACATCAAAAAGAACAATAACAGTTAGTGCTGGTGGAGATGTGGGGAGAAATAAACTCTCACTCACTGCTGGTTGGAATGTCATCTAGTCCAACCTTTATAAAAATAATAAGGAGATTCCTCCAAAAAGTAGAAATTGAGGTCCTGTATGATCCAGCTATACCAGTCCTAGGGATATTCCCTAGGAACACAAAAGCGCAATACAAAACCCCTTTCATCACACCTATATTCTTCATAGTGCTATTTACCATAGCCAGACTCTGCAAACAACCGAAATGCCCTTCAACAGATGAATGGCTAAAGAAACCATGATACTGGGGCCGGGCGGTGGCGCTAAAGGTAAGGTGCCTGCCTTACCTGCGCTAGCCTAGGACGGACCGCGGTTCGATCCCCCGGCGTCCCATATGGTCCCCCAAGCCAGGAGCGACTTCTGAGCGCATAGCCAGGAGTAACCCCTGAGCGTCACCGGGTGTGGCCCAAAAACCAAAAAAAAAAAAAAAAAAAAAGATCCAAAAAAAAAAAAAAAAAAAAGAAACCATGATACATATACACAATGTAATATAATGCACCCATCAGGAAAGAAGTCATGAAATTTTCCTATACATGAATGGACATTGAAACTATTATGCTTAGTAAAATAAGTCAAATGAATAGACACGCAGAATAGTCTCACTTACCTATGGTTATAAGAAAAATAATAGACATTATTGTAATAATTCCCAGATATGAGTACAGAAAGGACTGGTAGAGTGCAGTTGAAGAAAATAACTACACTAACAACTATGGTGACACTATCATGAGTGAGAGAAATAGAATGTCTCTTTCAAGTACAGTTGGGGTGAGGGAAAAAGGAAATTTGGGTCATTGGTGATGAAAATGTACACTGTTGAAGGTGGGTATTCTTTTTATGACTTAAACTCAAGTAAAATTATGTTTGTAATCATGGTGTTTAAAGATATTATTAAAATGATTAATCAAAGACATTTCACTATCTTAGCTCTCATCAAAGTCTCATCAAATTCTAATCCATGTTCCATACCACGGTTAAAATATTTTCGATATTCAAATATCATTCCATCTCATTCCATTTTGGATTTATATTGAAATATTTACATAATCTTTAGTGCATTTAGAAAACAAATAAAAATTCAAATCATAGGGACGAAGCCATGGTGTAAGTGGTAAGGCATTTGCCTTGTACATGTTAACCTAGGATGGGCTGAGTTCAATATGACAAAATTTCATATGGTCCCCAAGCCAGGAGTGATTTTTGAGAGCATAGTGAGAAGTAACCAAGCAACAACAAAAACAAAAACATTTGAAAAAATTTTCAAATCACAGTGTTTTAAATCCATAAAAATGGTCTCATTTAAAAATGTTCCCAAATTTTTGTGTAATTCATAGTCATATTACAGGTCAAACTGTCCTAGGTTATTGAAAATAATCCTACTTACAGGAAGGATGGACAGACTATAGCAGAGATTACTGGGAAGAAAAGAGGACTTTCTAAGAAAACACACACATACACACACAAAGTGATTAAGCACATGTCAAGTAGGGTGAAACTAATTCTCTTGATGTTTTTTGAGTTAATCTTTTGTTGCTTTCCAAGAGAAATTGAGTAAACTCAATTATTGCACAGATTCACTAAATTCAACAGAAGAGATACTAGATTCAACAGAAGAGATACGAATATCAGAAATATAGGACAGCTGGTGAAACACTTGTACAGGCAGGAGTGACTCTGAGCCAGGAGTAAATTTCCAGAGCATGCCTAGATATTGCCCCGTAAAAAGTAAACAAACAAAACAGAAAATATCACATTTTTTCCCAAGGAAAATTTATGTAAGGAGTAAAAACCAAAATAATATACTAAGATCATTAATGGGTTCCACCTTGATATCTTGCACAGAGGTTCTTGTATTTTTTCTTCTTCTTTTTTATTTATTTTATTTATTTATTTTTATTTTTTCTTCTAAAAAACCTGAATTTGCTTGACTTCATCACATTAATGAATTATTTCCTAGGAATACACACAAACCCAATTGCTTTTCAGCTGTTTTGTAATGTGACTGTAAGTTTCCTCAGGGAAAGATATTCCTAGACTACTTAGGGAATTTTTTCCTTCAAAATCTAATTGAATTTTTTCAATGTTAATACTTAAGATACTTTATATTTTGGCAGTGTTATGAAATTTTACTACTTTGTTTTCTTCATTATATGTTATTGATTCTCATGAATTTTTATAATGCATTTTTCAAGCTAAGAATGTAGCCCAGGGTCTGGAAACTGATCATCAATAAATGAGACACATTGCTCATTTGCTCTTTTTCAAAAGACATGTTTTCATCCTTAAAAGAAAACAAACCATTAGGCTCACAGTAAATAAAAATGAGATATATTACCAAATATTTTGTGTGTGATTAATCATGTGTAGCACTGTGTCATAGTCCAAAACACAATAAAATTGTTTTAAAGAGACCAGTGAAGGGGCCAGAGATATAGCATGGAGGTAAGGCATTTGCCTTTCATGCAGGAGGTCATCAATTTGAATCCCGGGGTCCCACATAGTCCCCCATGCCTGCCAGGAGCAATTTCTGAGCCTGGGGCTAGGAATAACCCCTGAGCACTGCCGGAGTGTGACCCTAAAACCACACTCACAAAAAAAAGAGAGAGACCAGTGAAAATTTCCCTTTTAAATAAATCAGTTGTAAATGATTTACTGCTGAATTTCTTTTTTTTTTATTTTGGGCCACACCCAGTGACACTAAAGGGTTATTCCTATAAATAATTAGAAATTGCTCCTGGCTTGGGGGACCATAAGGGACACTGGGGGATTGAACTACAGTCTGTCCTGGGTCAGCCACGTGCAAGGCATACACCCTACCACTTAGATGAAATCAGGCACATTCAGGGTGGTATGTCCATAGACAAGTCTAATTACTTTAAGTATATTTGAGTCAAAATATGTTAAGAAATAAATATTATTTACCTATGATTTATTATATTGCCAGTATTAATAAGCCTAAAAGTCAAGAAATATAAGAGAAATAGAAGATGTGATTCATTAGTGCCATATTTATACTCTGGTTAGTGAACCTGGAAAGAACACCAATACATTTCTTAGAGTTAATGAGCCATACTATAACAAAAATAAACACCACTCTACTTAAAATGTCATAATGGAAAATAAACTCAGAATTCTACCACACCTAGGAAGAAAAGATGGTAGGTTGAAGACTTAGCCAGTATCAACCTCTTTGTTAAGGACTTTAGAAAGGAAATGTTGAGTATGTCCCAGGAGCTCCGAATAAATTATGGAATGGACAACCCATAAGATTCAAGAAGATATTAGAGAAAAAATTATAGAACTTTAAACAGAAATGACAGAACTTAAAACTTTGGTAGGTGAAATGAAAAATTTACTAGAAAGCATCACTAACAGAATAACATCTGTTGAAGATAGAATCAGTGAGCTTTAATATGATCTACATTACAGCTCTAGACAATAGCAGAAGATGGGTAAAAAGAGAAATATTTAGCCATAAATCTAACATGTATAAAGCATAGGTACTACATTTGCAAAATGTTAAAATAAACTTAAGAACTACATAAATGGAGAGACACAGTGCTTCCATAAATTATGAAACTCAAGATGGCAAACAAATTATTACCAATATTACATATTAATCCTTAGCAAAAAAATTGGCAATATTTTTGTAGATCTAAACAAGATAATCCTAAACTTGCTTATTCATTGGTCTTGAAGTCAATTTAATTAACCAAAATAATTATTCTAAAGAATTGTGAGTTGATGAATAAATATAATGCAGTACAGGCAGAATCCCTAGATCACTTTTGACCCCAGAGCTTAACACAGAAGGAAAAAACATAGAAGGAAAGAAATCAGAACTAGAAGAAAGATGAGAAACTACATAACAAGAGAACAGGGGTCAGGATTTCTGATAGATTAGTAATATGAGAATGGTGTTTTCTATTCACAGGCTGAACAGGAAAATTTTGTGATCTGCCTGTCAAAATGGTAGGAAGGATGTAGGATGGAATGGCGTGGGCTGATACAGTATAGGAACACTCATGATGGCAGTTGACACTGATGGTGGGATTGATTTTTCAAGTTATGAGATTAAAATCTAACTATCAATAACTTAGTAAATCATGGATCTTTAACTACATTAAAATGTTTTAAAAAGAAAATAAATAGGGGTCGGCGAGGTGGCACTAGAGGTAAGGTGTCTGTCTTCCTTGCAAGCGCTAGCCAAGGAAAGATTGCGACCGCTGTTCGATCCCCTGGCGTCCCATATGGTCCTCCCAAGCCAGGGGCGATTTCTGAGCGCTTAGCCAGGAGTAACCCCTGAGCATCAAACGAGTGTGCTCCCTCCCCCCAAAAAAGAAAAGAAATAATTGTGAGTGTAATCTCTCTATTTGATTTTAGCTATAGTAGTAAAATATTCTGCTATTGGTAGAAATAAATTTATAAAGATAGAAGATAGAGAATAATTCTGATTTTATGTCTCTGCATAATTACTCCAAAAACTAATAGTATGGTGGTATAACGTAAGAAACTCATAGATAGACACAGTCACAGAGGTCAGGAGCACAGGTTTTGCTTGTGCTGATTCAGGTTTGATTCCTAGCACTATTAGTTGTGGCCACAGTGACCACTGACAAAACAATTAAATATAAGTATATTCAGACCAAAGCATTAGAGTCAATTGGCATGGTACTGGGAATGTCTCCTTGATCTCCAAATGCTATTGTATAATGTTTGGTCAACTAACTTATCTTCACAAAAATGCACATACACTTCAATGAAGTAAAAAAAAATTTCAAGCAAAAGGTTTCTAGAACAGTTGAATATAGTGTCAGTTCCTGGTTTTTAAAACAACACTACAAAGAAATAAAAAATAGCCATTAGAGAAAACTAAATTAAGCCTACAGATGGCATCTTTGTATAGTGACAGAAACTTCTATATAATTTCTCCAAAGAAATTTTTCATAAATATAAACATTACTTGTTGACACAATACATTATTTATTAGTATACTTTGTCCTTCAAAACTTTCAGAGCTTTCCTAGTTCTCAAAATAGCTATATTCAACTTTCATACCTTAAAATTGAACAAAAATAACTTATTTTTGATGGTTCAAGGTTAAAAAGAATTGGTGTACAGGATGAAATTTATGAAAAGCAGCCCTTAGAGGCAACTTCTTTTCAAAAATGAGTTTGAACAGTTAAGTAATAAGTATTATATTTTATAATATCTCCACATTAGTGATTCCTTGTACTCTGCATAATTTTTAGGAATTAGTAAACCTTGTTTACTCTTTGAATATCTTTTATAAAAATAAACAAACTGAGGCAATATTTCTGCATTATCATATAATTTGTCAAGAGATACAAAAATTTTCAAGTCAAATGTTTTCTTATTATCAAAATGAATAGTCTCTGAAACAATACCATAGTATATCAGGTTTATGGCTAAATAACATTCCTGTGTAAATGCCAAAAATATATGATTTGATATCTTTAATTAGTTTCCATATACTCTTTATCTTGCCCATCCAGCATTAGTGAGCACTTCCAGGTGTGGCCCCCATAAATAAACAAACAAAAGCCAACACCACAAATTAAGATCCTTTATATATGATGTTTCTCTTCAGAAAAGACCCCAACTTTCTTAAAAACCCAAATTATGTCTTTCAGGATTGAGTTCTTCCTTAATTTCAAGTTCATTTTTCTCACTTTTCCATTACACACTCCAATGCTGGCATCATATTAGCCTGTTTTGTTTATCTACCCTTTCTTAGACACTCTCCTTCACCACTCTTGCCTATTCAATGAGCCTAAGAAAAAGCCACACTCCATCTGTTAAAGTTTATCTTTTAAGATAAAATTCTCTCTTCCATAGAGATAGGCAATATCTAGGTTAAATAAATAAAATGAATGATGTTAATATTTTAGTAGTTTTTAATAGGTAGTCATGCTTTATATAAATGAAATTGTAAAGTTCTCTTTCAGTAAGAAATGATAATACCTAATGATAACTTTCTATCACAAATTCTGATTACTGAAATATTTATTTTGTTTTTGGGCCATGCCCAAATGGGTTATTCCTGACTATGTGCTCAGAAATTGCTTCTGGCTTGGGGAACCATATGGGACGCTGGGGGATCTAACGGTGGTTCGTCCTAGGTCAGCCACTTGCAAGGAGAACGCCCTATGGCTGTGCCACCGGTCTGGCTCCATGATTTCTGAAATATTTCTAGTCTCAATTTATACTCTGTACAGAATTGAGAAAATTAAAGATTCAATTATTTTTTCAGTATATATAAAACTGTGTAAGCAAAACCCTGTTTGGGGTTTGTTAAGATGAAGGTAGCTTCTTCCAATGATAGACTATGGATGTCTCTCTTGAATATGATTGTACATTTTAAAGAATAAATGCATTAAACGGAAATATGTGTGTGTTACTATCCCACTGAATAAACAAAACTTACTTATATCCCGTGAAAATGGAAAAAGAGCAAGCTTCAGTACCAAAGATTTATTTGACACAAGCTATTTTATTTTATTATGTCTGGTGTATATACAGCAGCACTAAAGATTTACTTCGGGTCTTTAATCAACCTCACTCCTGAAAATTCTCAGTGAAAATTATTGTAGTGTTGTGACTCAAACCAGGGTCAGCTGGACACAAGGAACATGTGCAGTCCTTACAATATCTCTCTGAAACAGACTTAAAGTTGACGATAACTCTAGCTGTAAGACTTGAGTTTATTCATAGCAATATTCATTTTATTTATTAAAAAGTAGTTCACATCATTTTATCACAGGAAGGATTAAGGGGCTAGGGTTGATGACATTATAACTCAATGTTTCTTCTAAAAATATCTTCAACCCCCTTTGCTTCATCATATCAACGTAATTGTTTTTGTTTGTCATCTTTGGGCAACGCCTTCACCACTCAGGTTTATTTCTGGCTCTGTACTAAGTTTTTACTTCTAACAGTACTAAAGGGAACATATCTAGTGGCCAAATCCAGATCGACTTTATGCAACACAAGCAATCTAACTACTTTGCTATTGCTTCAGCCCCAACAATGACAATTTTAACCTGCTTACCAACAGAATAAAACCTACATTCCAGTTGTTTGAGAATAATCAGATATGGCAGTTAAAGATCCAAATGTTATTAGTTTAGTAGAACTTGAATTGTTCTTAATTTTTAATATTTATATTTAGGCACCATGTATACAAACATGTTTGTAGTTGGGTTTCAGTCATAGAAAGTACACACCCCTTTACCAGTGCAAGCTTCCTGCCACGAATGCTTCCCAACTTCCTCCTTCTCCTGCCTGTATTTGAGACACAGATTCTATTTCTCTCACTTACTACCATTGTCATAATAGTTTTTGGTGTACTTATATTTTTTTTGTTTTGTTTTTGGGCCACACCCAGCGGTGCTCAAGGGTTACTCCTGGCTGTCTGCTCAGAAATAGCTCCTGGCAGGCACGGGGGACCATATGGGACATCGGGATTCGAACCAACGACCTTAGGCCCTGGATCAGCTGCTTGCAAGGCAAATGCCACTGTGCTATCTCTCCGGGCTCGTACTTATATTTCTAATTGCACTCACCAGTTTGTGTGGTAAGCTTCATATCATGGGCTGTTCCTTCCAAACCTCATCCCTATTGTCTCTGGGTATTATTTCCATACTAATTTTTCTTTCTATAAACTATCCTATGTATTTCAGGTCAAAATATCTACAATAATTTTGAAATCGATTGTATTACAACACGTCAAACAGTCACATAAAATCATGCTGGGTCATTCCTACTACTGAAAGTTTATGAAAATAAGCTTGAATTATTTTTTCTAGGAAAAATCACTAAAACTTGTATCACTAAAAAGTACCAACTAGAAGGCTAGATGTCACTACCGATATAAATTTGGAAAAAAATTCACATTTAGAAAATATTGTGACTTCCCCAAATAAAATTATTGTATTTATTCCAACAAACCAGAAAAGTATCTGTCAGTTATCAAATATGTTTAAAATAAGCTAACCTTATCCTCTATTTTGTTGATATTCTTCTAATACTAACACTGCCGTAATATGAGAAATCACTCTGAAGTTCATAATAAAAACTCTGTTTATATATGTGCTAATACAGTCAATGAAGTTGGAAACATTTACAATGATTATATTTATTTAAAAATTTATGGAAATATTAATGACTTAGAAACATATCACATGTTAAAAATATGCTTCTTACCTGTAATAAAACCTATGAGCCCAAAAATGCAATATAGAAAAGTTCTCTGCTTTCCTATGTTCATTTCATCACTAATCACACAGTAGCCAGAATCTGGAAACAGCTCAAATACCCAAAAAAGACGAGTAGTTAAAGGCACTGGTACATATAAAAAATGGAATGCTATGCAGTTGTCAGATTAAAATATGAAGTCATGAAATCTGCTTACATATGGTTATGGAAAAGTGTGATGCTAAATAAAATGAGTCAGAGAGAGAAACATTGAATGATTACATTCATATGTGATACATAAAAATAGTATGGTGATAATACCCAGAAACAATAAAGATACGAGCTTCTCCATGCTAGGAAACTTGCCACATAAAGTGGTGGAGTGAACTTAAACAATGAAAGGACCACGATAACAATAATATTTGGAAATGATCACTCTGGATAATAAACTGAGTGCTTAAGGTAGATAAAGTGATATGCATGATACTTCTTTAATAATCATACTGCAAACCAGAGTTTAAAAGGTAAAAAAACAAAGAGCAAGCGAGCAAGAGAAAGAAAGAGAAAGAGAGAAATGTCTGATATAGAAGTAGGCAGAGGGGAGGCAAAGGGAGGAGGGATGAAATATTAATATACATTATATCGATGGGGATATTGGTGGTGGGAAATGTGTACAGGTGAAGGAAAGGGTGTTGGATAGTATGTAACTGAAACTCAACTTTGTAACTGTATCTCAAGGTGATTCAAAATACATTTAAAAGAATGGAAAACATAGAGTTCGAAATTTTGAAGAAAGTTTACTTTAGTTACAAGTGGAACTTTCAATGCTTCTAAGAAACGTTATAAGGAATTACTTTTACGAACATAGCTGAGGCATGAAATTAGAAGATATCTTTATGTTTGAAGAGAGAACTGTGCTTCTTATAAACTGATATGACTCTAATATCTACCTTTCAATATTAGTCTAGAGATAAGATTAGAAGAAGAGATTTATTGTACTCCTGGTTTATTTTTAATAATATGAGTTGGATTATAAAGAAATAATTTTGAAACATATATGAATGTTCACTATTTGTATTGGGGAACTATAATTGGGGGAAATATAATGAGGAAATAATGAACTTTTCCATTAGCTTTAACTATCAGAGTAAACCTATGGGTATAAAAATGTGTTAGAGACTTTCTCTCTCATTGTTATCTTATAAAAGTGCAATAGAAACTAACAAAGTAGAAACTGACTAAGCCAGTCATCACTAAATAAATAATAGACACATTCAAACCATGTGGTCAACAATCTCAATAAAGCAATATATTAAGCAAACCAATGGTAGGACCCACTAGCAAAGAATGATACACTGCAAATGATGAAGTCTATGGCTGAGATCAGATTGGTATGAGATAGATACTACCACTATCACTAGTGAATACCTGACATTTAACCTCCAAACTTTTCCTTTTACACAAATTGGGAGAGATAGCATCTGGATTATTATAGTAAAATTGATTGATAAATGATATGTGATTAATATGTTCATAATAATGCTTAGTAAAATTAGTAATAAGTAGTACAGTTTTTGCCATTATCTCTAAAAAACCAACAAAGTAAAATGGCTCTCTCTATATTCTTCGTTATTCCCCACCTCTCCTTCTCTGCTGTCAATTTTTGATTTTATTTTTCTAGCAAGAATTTCCTTTAACCCTTCAACAGTATGTTTTTCATTTTCTCAACTTCAGGTATAAATAGGTTATTAAAGTCCATATTTTACAAAGTAGTTGTAAATATTAAATGATTAAATGCATGTCAAAGATAAGTATAAAGCCTAGAAACTTATTAGTACTCAATAAATGTTGACTACTCTGACCATCATTTTTCAAATTTCATCTATTTTTGTATTAGTGTTTGTAATAATTTTCACTATTGCTTAAAATCCAGTTCTGATTAAATCATTATTTTCTGCAATAAGCTTAATTTTGCATCATGTATAATTCATAATTAAATTTAATTGGCTGCAAGGGATGAAGTTGAAAGCTATGGAACTTTTGAACTAATCTGGAGAAACAATATGAGGAACATGAATTCACAACAGAGTGAAAATACTATTTCATAGCAGAATGGAATGATTATATGAATTGAATTTGAATTGAATTTGAATTATATGAATTGAATGATTATATGAATTGAATATGAATTGAAGTTCAGTTTGCATATCATAAACATGTAATGAAACAAACTTTATAGGTTTTAATTAATGATATAAATTTTAATATTATCCTATATTCATTTTATCAAATTGTAATTTAAATTGTTTTTGAACACCAATGAACTGTAGTGATATATTTTAGTAGGGTGCATCCCAAATAGTATTTAGAGGTGAATGGTCACTTCTGTAATGTTTGGACCACTGCTTCAAACTTTATGGTTTAGTTCTTGATAAGTATGCTTTTTGGACCAGCTCATCTCAGAAGCCAACAAAGGTATATCACAGTGATTCCAGAAGCAGAATGGAAGGCACGTGGAATGAAAGCCAGAATCTAGTCCCACAAGTCATACATGTGCTGTACCCCCTTTGAGTCATATCCAAATCCCTGTTGATATTTTAGTTATTTTCGTACCTCAACTGGTTACTAATGTCTGTGCTCTGAGATAACCCCTGGGGATGCAGAATCAGATCCTGCTTATCCACATATGAGACAAGTGACTTGTCCATTGTATTATGTTTCTGGCTCCAAGATGTGTTTTAAAAGCAAAAAATGAAGATCATGACTGTATTTAATAATTATTTATATCTCTAACAAATTTCCTAAGGATTCTGATTTTAAATAATCAGTTTTTGAGAAAATATATTATTCAAAATTAAGGAAATTTATGATGCTTTAGTTTTAGCTTAATCTAATGGATAATATGATTCCCTAACAATTTTGATTTTGAATCATCAGTTTTGAAAAAAAAATAACTACTATTCAATTTTAAGAAAATTTAAGATACCTTGGTAAGCTTCAAAATATAAAAACAGAAATCTATAGCATAATCATTATGTAAAGAATGAAATAGAAGTTAAGATAGAAATAAAAGAAAAATTCCTATTCACAATTGAATGCCAAATAAAAATCAAGTAAATAAAAGATCAAAAGACATTTAAATAGAAGTATAATTTACTGCAAAAAAATAAAAGATATGAAGAAATAGAAACATCTGTCGATGGATTGGAAAGATAATATTGTTGAAATCATAATTCGATACAAGTAAATAAACAGATTCAATCATTTATTTTTATACCCTCATTTTGGGCCAGACTCAGTAACAATCAGAGGTTGCTTCTGGCAGGCTGAGGAGACCATATGGAATGCTTGGAACCAAACCCGGGTCCGTCCTGGGTTGGCTGCCTGCAAAGCAAATGCCCTGCGGTTGTGCTATGACTCCATTCCCAGATTCAATAGTTTCTATAAAAATAACTGTGCTATATTTTAAAAGCATATCAAATTCTGCTAAAAGTTATGTGCTATAATAAAATCCCCTCAGTTGATAAGTAATTATAAGGGAAAAAGAAGTTGGGATTTTTCCCTAAATTAAAATTATACTATAAAGCTATAGAAAATAAGACAGTGTAGTATTGAATTAAGAACAGATTCTTAGACTAAAAGGAACACATAAAAGGCCTAAGATAGACTCTCAAATTTATGGTCCTGTAATCTTCAACAAAGGAGGAAAGAATATGAAGTGGACAAGGAAAGCCTCTTCAGCAAATGGCACTCACTGATAATACTGGTCACTCACAGATAATACAATAAATCTAGACCCCTAGGTCACACCATGCACAATAATAAACTAAAAATGTATTAAACATCTTGATATCAGAACTGAATATATAAATTATATTGAGGGAAATCTAGATTTTTATGACATCAGACCTGAATGTTTTTTTAATTCTTCAAACATCAATCAAGCAAATGGAAGCAAAGATAAAGTAATAATACTACATCAAAATAACATGCTTCTATGCCACAAAACAATGATGAGCAGAATTAATAAACCTTCCAGACCGGGAGAGACTATTTCCTACTTACCACAAGTCTATGTGCATTACAATAGAGACAGAACACTTGAGAAACTTAACAAGAAATTGGGGCCAGTGTGGTGACACAAGTTGTAGGGTGCTTGCTTTGCACGCACTAACTTAGGATAGACCATGATTCAATCCCCTGGCATCCCCTATGGTTTCTGAAGCCAGGAGAAAATTTTTGAGCACATGGTCAAGAGTAATCCCTGAGTGTCACTGAGTGTGGACCCAAAACAAAAACACAAAACAAAACAAAAAACTTAACAAGAAACAACCATTCTCATAAAAATTTATAGACAGTATGAAATAAAACTTCCTCAAAGAAGATATATGGATGGACCTTAAGAATATAAAAAGGGCCCTGAATCACTAATCAACAGTAAAATTCAAATCAAGGCACAATGATGCACCATTTGCCTCCCAGTAGTGAGAAAAAAAACTTCAGTAAAAAACAAAAACCAGTGCTATTGTATGACTCAGAAAAATAGTACAACAGATGGGGTACTTGACATAACTGATCCAAGTTTAATCCTAAGAATTCATATAGTTTCCAGAATAACTCCAGTTTTGATCCCTGAGTGTAAAGTCAAAATATGCTCTAAGCACCACCAGGCATGATCTCTAGAAAATAACTAGACAAACAAAACAAGAGTTGGTAGTGATGTGGAACAAATGATACCCTCATTTACTGATAGTATTCAAGTTTAACCATTCAATTGGTTAACCTTTTTTGAAAACAATATAAATACAACTCCAAAGAGCTAAGAATTGAATTTTCATATTACATAGAAATGTTCTTCTTGACACCTATTCCAATAACCCATAAACTCTATAACAAAAATAAAATATTAGTGTTCCAATGTTCATTGCAACACCCACAATTTAGAAATAATCCTCATGTTCAAGTATAGATGACTGAATAAAGAAACTGTGACCCTATACATAACATAATACTACTTGATAGCAAGAAAAGATGAAACCATTCTATTTGGTGCTACATGGATGGAATGCCATGTTGAGTGAATGACTAACGTTAAGTGAAGTCAGTTAGTTATAAGGAAAGGGAAAGATACAGAAAGATATCTCTTATATGTGGAATATAAAGAAGCATCGTAAAGAAATAACAAATGACCAAAGGCAACACTACCTGAGAAGTGGTCTACAGAACTGAGCTTCTGTGATAGTGAAACTTCAGAGAGAGGAGGGGCAAGACAGAGGTTGGAAAGAAGGTAGTCCTGAAACAATAGCGGAGGAAAGTGGTCACTCTAGTGATTGGAAAGTTGTATGCATGGAATCCTATCATTAAAAGTGATGTAAATCATGGTGACTAACAATAAATAAATAAATAGTTAATTATATCAACAACAGAGCTGACATTGGCATAGGTAATATTATTTTAGCTAAACTGTGATGAAGAGACATATATAAAATGGTTTTAGCCCTTGATAGTTATTCTGTTTCACACATTTTGAAAACAGATATTTCAGTATGTATACTTATAAATGGAGAGTTGTTACATTATCCTTCCAGGAAATTGTAAAAACTACTTTTAAATTTTATTAGAAATGGCATACAAATTTTGTATTTTTAACATATTTTACAAAAAAAATCACAATTTTACTTAAAATAAAGCTCTAAATTTATTATCAGATATTATAGATTTATTTTAACTGGCATTAGAAACTTTTCTGACTTCTATGTCTACTGAAATCATATATACTTACTGAATGGAACTTTCAATGCGGGTGATAGTGAGAAAAGCGGCAAGATTTGCTGTATAAGATGAGATAACAATCAATGCAAATAACCACCAAGCCCCCATCATCATTCGGGTAGCCAGAGTTGTATATGGGACCTCCCCACCTATAGAAGAAAGTAAAATAAATAAATGAACTTTAGAATTTTTTGGATAATAGAGATCACGTACATTTAAAACAAAATTTAATTCTCAGAGTTGAGAAATATATCTATTCTATATCACTAGAAATATATATATATATATTCCTCAGATAATTATTTTATATCTAATTATTTTATGAGATTACATGAGATTCAGTCAAAAGAAAGTATGATACTTAGTACAACATATTTAAGAGGTATTTTTCTCACGTTCATGTTCACTGGATTTACCTTATTATAGCCAAACTTCATTCCAGTTCTTTTTGGTTGTTCATTAGTTAGGGGATACCAGTGCTATTGAAAACATTCAAATATATACTTCATAATTTTGAAAGATTGATTTTTAGTTAATTAGAATTATAAGTTCCTGTTGTAAGTTGTGACAATTAATTTTAGTTTCAAACATAATATTGTTCGGCCTCATTACATTTGTGTTGTTCTTCTAACAATGCAGCCACTCATCCATAACTTTGTAGTAGCTAATTCCTAAATAAATTTTAGTTCAGTGTTCTTAGACTGAGTACTTGATGTTTTCATTCTCTTTTCATTTATAACAGAGAAGGTAAAGTCCTCTGATGTTATATCTTCTAGAGTACACTTTAATAGCTCTTAGGTTTACAATTCCAGTACACACTCTGGAAAGCCACAGATAGATGTTTGCATAATTTCCTTTGAAATCTACTGGATATGTAATGATTCCCATAACACAAGAATACTCTTCACTGCCAGATGAATACCACATGACTTGTTATCTCAAGAAAGAATACCACTATTGACTTTATTTCTCAGATAAAAAATTGGGAATTCTCTAACTTCCCACCAGTAACAAGTCTGCATAATTTATACTCAATACACACAATGCTTATCTCATTTTATACTTGAAATTTTCCAAATCTTTGTACATGTGAACCACTCAGGTTTCTACTGCCTTACATCATTTACTGCCTTACATCATCATAAGCACCATCACTGTTTAGTCCAGATGCTAATGCTTTTAAAATACTTTTTAACTCTTATTTTTATATCTTCATTTAAACACCTTGATTAAAATATGATTGTAGTTCAGTTATGTAAAGAACACCCCCTTTCACCAATGCAACATTCCCTTCACCAGTGTCCCAACTCTCCCTCTTCCCCACCCAACCCACCCCCTATACTCGAGACAGGTTTGCTACTTCCCTCATTCATATGTTTGTTATGATATCATTGTTATGATAGTTATCAATATAGTTATTTCTCTAACTGCACTCATAAATCTGTGGTGAGCTTCATGCCATGAGCTGGACCTTACAGCCCTCCTCTTGTCTCTGAGGATTATTGCAAGAATGTCTTTTATTTTTCTTAAAACCCATAGATGAGTGAGACTATTCTGCGTCAACCTCTCTCCTTCTGAATTATTTCACTCAGCATAATAGATTCAATGTACATCTGTGTATAGGAAAAATTCATAACTTCATCTCTCCTGATGGCTGCATAATATTCCATTGTGTATTTGTACCACAGTTTCTTTAGCCATTCATCTGTTGAAAGGCATCTTGGTTGTTTCCAGTGTGGCTATTGTAAATAGCGCTGCAATGAATATAGGTATGAGGACGGGACTTTTGTATTGTCGTTTTGTGTTTCTGGATATATCACTAGAAGTGTAGAGCTGGATCATATGGAAGCTTAATTTCCAGATTTTGGAGGAATCTCCATATTGCTTTGCATAAAGGTTGGACTAGATGGCATTCCCACCAGCAGTGAATAAGAGTTCTTTTCTCTCCACATCCCTGCCAGCACTCTTGTTCTCATTCTTTGTGACGTATCCAATCTCTGTTGGGTGAGATGGTATCTCATAGTTGTTTTGATTTGCATCTCCCTGATGATTAGTGATGTGGAGCATTTTGTTATGTGCCTTTTGGCCATTTGTATTTCTTCTTTGACAAAGTATCTGTTCATTTCTTCTCTCCATTTTTTGATGGGATTAGATGTTTTTTCTTGTAAAGTTCAGTCAGTGCCCTGTATATTTTGAATATTAGCCCCTTATCTGATGGGTATTGGGTGAATAGTTTCTTGCTCTCAGTGTGTGGCTCTTGTATCCTGGGCACTATTTACTTTGAGGTGCAGAAGCTTCTGGGCTTAATATAGTCCCATTTGTTTATCTTTTCTTCCACTGTTTGCAGAGTTCTGTTTCCTGTATAAAGATAACTTTAGTCTCAATGTATGGAGAGTTTTACCTACGTGTAGTTTTATATACCTTAAAATTTCAGGTCTGATATCAAGGTCTTTAATGCATTTGGATTTGACCTTGGTAAATTTTGTTAGCTGGGGGTCCGAGTTCGCTTTTTTGCAAGTGGCCAACCAGTTGTGCCAACACCTCTTGTTGAAGAGGCTTTCCTTGCTCCATTTAAGGAACTCTTGCTCCTTAATCCAAAATTAGGTGTTTGTATATTTGTGGCACATTCTCTGAGTACTCAAGCCTATTCTCCTCATTTGAGGGTCTGTCTTTATTTCAATAACGTGCTCTTTTGATAACTTTTTCTTTGTTTAAAATTGGGGAAAGTAATGCCTCTCATATTCCTTTTCCCAAGGGTTCCTTTAGATATTTGAGGTTGTTTATTGTTCCAAATGAATTTCAGAAGTGTTTGATCTAAACGTCTTTGAAGAATGTCATGGGTATCTTTAGAGGGATCACATTAAATCTGTACAATGCTTTTGGGAGTATTGTCATTTTAATTATGTTAATCCAGCCAATCCATGAGCAGGGTATATGTTTCCATTTCTGCGTGTCCTCTCTTATCTTGGAGCAGGGTTTTTATAGTTTTCTTTGTATAGGTCCTTCACTTCTTTAGTCAAGTTGACTCCAAGATATTTGAGTTTGTGTGGCACTAATGTGAATGGGGTTGTCTTCTTAATGTCCATTTCTTCCCTATCCTTAGAGTATTCTGCCCCTGCTTTAAGATTACAAACTGGGAGGGACCTGTCACCTTTGCATGTTTCTGTACTCTTATGTCTCCTGAAACTCTCTTGAGAGGGCCAAGAAGGGACTAGCAAAATCTCTCTCAGAGGCTCCAGCAGAGCATGGCCAGGGGACCATTCCTAGGTCAGCCACATGCAAGGCAACCACCCTACCACTGTGCTATCTCTCCAGCCCTGAGTCTTATTTATCTAGGGCATAATTATATAAAATCTGGGATATTGATAATAGTTGGTTAGATAGTCTGACACTTCATAGAATTGTTGAGAAATACATGAAACGCTAAAATATAAACAAATATAAAGTTATGTTTTTGTCTTAGGTAAGTCATTGTTGAAGATGACATTGGGAAATTGGATTCCTCGTAAACACAAATAATGCAGTATTTCAGGCGATATAGGATAGTGAAAAAATTAATTATAGGCAAGCAGGTGGATTACTGATTACATGCTATTCATGAAGACGATTGGAGCACACTGATATTCAGGAACTTATAGCAATAGTTTACCAAGCAAGTTTCTAAGTAGAATTATAATGTATGCCTCATTTTCAGTAATTTTGGGCCTGGGTGCTACTGCTGCCCAGACAAGTGAATGTGGCCACGTTGGCCCACAGGTCATGCTTCCATCACAGTAGGCATGTTGCTGTGATGGCAATGGTACCTGTGACATGTATGAAGAAAAAAAAGAAAAAGGAAAAAAAAGGAATTATAATGTAAGCCTACTAAGGATTTTTTTTTATTTATGGTAAAAATAATTTGGGTATCAGGCTGAAATGTCAATTGCTGAATAAAAAATAAGATATTCTATAGTTCCTATAACTAAATATTTCCATTCAGACATACCATGACTTATTTAAGAATTATATGTTTTGAAATTTAGAATAGAATCATTCCCTTATGCTACATAGTTTTCGACATCTTTTTTGATAAATGAATATTTTCTGGCCTCTTTCTGTGTATTTTACTTGTTAAGAGCTTTCAAATACATTTTATAAAATTATTTACTAAACTAGTTGATTAGTAATATTATTTCTATACGTTAACATGATTTTTTATTAAGTTGTTGTTGTTTTGGGTCCCATCTAGTCATGCTTAAAACTTAATCCTGGTTCTGTATTCTGCAATTATTTCTGGAATGCTTTGGAGATTATATGGGATATTTGGGATTAAATACATGTCGGCAGCACATAAGGGCAGCTTTCTACTTTAATCTAGCCCCAATGTTATGTCAAATTATTGTTCTAAACTGGTTGATAAAGATATCTGAAGATAGTCTAGAAGGCACTAGTTTCATATTCAAAATGACAATTTTATTTATATAGACTTTAGATATTTTCCTACTTACAGTAATAAGTAAAAATTTCCTCATAAATATAAAAATGGCAGTTTTATTTATAAAGTAAGGCTTTAGGTTGGTTTCATTTTTCATAGTAAAAATAAGTGAAAATTTTATCATAAATATTAGTTTATTCTTTCCCATTTTAGCATTATTTATATCTTCTGGTTCAAAAATTTTATCACTGAATAATGTTAATGTATTTTATTTTTATTAATGAAAATAGTTTAATATGTAGAATTTCTATACATAAAGTATAAATATACATATACATTTATACAAATGTATAAATATACATTTTTACCTATTGTCATCTGAAATAAAAATGTTATTCTGATAAATGATTTAAATTTCTGTTTTTGTCACTTCTAGAACCTCCAATGGAAGAAGAAAATCTTTATAAATACTAAAATTTGAAGCTCAACACAATTAAAATATTTTTAAAGAATAGATTATAAAATGTTAAATAAAACAATGACAATGACATAAAATGTCTGTTAGTGGTACCATATAAATTTCATATACTACTAATTTGATTCAATTGTACATATTGAAACTGAAATAAATTACACACAAAAATATTGTTTGAATACTTCTTACTTTCAGAATCTTTCATTATTCCAACTGGGGCAAAATTTTCACTGGTTCTTGTTAGAAAATAAGAAAGTCTTTTAAAGGCCAAATTTCCTATATGCCATTAGTTAAACTAAAGGCACATATTTTGTTATTTCAATGATAAGAAAACTCATGACACATTTATTTATTTTATTATTTCAGGGATAACAGAAACAATATTAGAAACATTTGCAGTACATATTGACATATATGGGTCATTCTTTCCATACTAATAACTTTACAGTTAATTCTACTGATAATATGGCAATATTAACTATTAATCTTTTGAAAGTAACTTGTTATGCATGAACTTTACTATTTTAATAAAATCTTTTAGAACACACATTTGAAAATTCTGTTTATGATGGAAATAATTTCTAGCTAGTTGGGTTTCAGCCATAAAATGCAAAACCCCCTTCACCATACAACTTTCTCACACCTTTGCCCCCGCCATTTCCTACCTCCTCTCCACCTGCCTGTCTTCAAGACAAGCATTCTATTTGTCTCCCTCTCTCTCTCATTGTCATGGTAGCTGCTAACATAATTATTTCTCTATCTGTACTTACCACTCTTTGTGATAAGCTTGTTAATATGTGTTGGTTCTTCCAGCCCTTATCTCTATTGTAGCTGGGTGCTATTATTATATTTTTTTTACTTTTCTTAAATCCCACATATGATTGAGACTTTTCTGTGCTTGTTTCTCTCCCTCTGACTTATTTAACTCAAAATAATAGTTTCCAAATCTATCCATGTATAAGAAAATATGGTGATTTTATTTATTTCGAAAAGTTGCACAGCATTCCATTGTATAGATGTATGACAGTTTCTTTAGCCACTATTCTGTTCTTGGGCATCTGAGTTGTTTACATATTCAGGCTATTGTAAAAAAGAGCTGCTAGTAGTGTAGAGGGCATTACTATATTGTGTTTAGTGGTTCTAGGGTATATCCCTAGGAGTGGTATTGCTGGATCAATTGTCCCTCAGAAATACAATTAATTGATTTTTGATAAAATGACAAGAGAAGCAAAATGGAGCAAGGAAAGCCTCTTCAACAAGTGATGTTGGGACAACTGGTCAGCCACATGCAAATAGGTGAACTCAAACATCCATATAACACCATGCACAAAGGTAAAATCCAAATGGATTAAAGATCGTCATATCAGGCCTGAATCTATAAAGTATATAGAAGAAAACATATGGGACTGGAGAGGTGGCACAGCAGTAGGGTGTTTGCCTTGGACATGGCTGACCTAGGACAAATTGTGGTTATCATATGTTTTCCCCAAGCCAGGAGAGATTTCTGAGTGCATAGCCAGGAGTAACCTCTGAGTGTCACCGGGTGTGGCCCCCTAAAATACAAATAAAGAGGAAGAAGAAGAAGAAGAAGAAGAAGAAGAAGAAGAAGAAGAAGAAGAAGAAGAAGAAGAAGAAGAAGAAGAAGAAGAAGAAGAGAAGAAGAAGGAGAAGAAGAAGAAAAAAACAACAACAACAAGGTGGAGGATGAAGAAGAGAAGAAGAAGAAGAAGAAGAAGAAGAAGAAGAAGAAGAAGAAGAAGAAGAAGAAGAAGAAGAAGAAGAAGAAGAAGAAACACTATATGTAATTAATACTAAAGGCATATTCAAAGAAAAAAACACCACTCTCCAAATAAGTGGAAGCAGATATAAATAAACGGGATTATATTAAACTGAGAAGCTTATGCAATTCAAAGTAAAGAGTGACTAAGGTAAAAAGGTCACCTCGAATAGGAGAAATTATTCACAAACAACTATCAGATAAGGGGCTAATATTTAAAATATATATTATACAATATAATATTTAAATATACAAGGTATTGACAGAACTTAACAGAAAAAAGACATCTAATACCATCAAAAATGGGTAGAAGAAATGGGCACTTCCTCAAAGAATAAATACAGCTCTATATTACAATTTTACTATTTTCATAAAAAAGGGAAGAAATATATGCACATACTTTTTCTGTGTGTGTGTGTGTGTGTGTGTGTGTGTAGTTCTTTAAATCTATCCAAGTCCTATTTTCTAGAGTCCTTAAATTATTATTCTCTCTTTTCTTTCTGTAGTACTCTTGCTTTCTCCTGATTTTAGTAGTTCTAGTAGCTGAATAGAGTGAAAGGTAATTTAGTGAAGTTTTCTGGATGACTGTTCATTTTTCAAACAACATAAAAGATGGCACTCTCTAGTTATGTACTAGCTTTTAATATATTCAAATAATTACTGGAAGTTCGAAGCCCCTCTATAAATCTACAATCAAACCCATTTTTCAGGATTTCAATAAATAGATGTGCTGAGGAAAAATACCGCCATTTTTTTCAACCTAGAAGTACAAATATCCAAAAGATAAGTAATTTTGTTAACATTAATTGGAAGTGTAATGGATCTTATAATGAAGTGTATATTTAGCTCTGAGACTTGTTCCTAAAATTGACATTACATATAAGTACGGACTTGTTTTCACAAGGTTAATTAATGCCATTAAGTATTCCAGCAGTTTTTTTTAATGATGAAAGGAGTAAATCTAAAATACATTTAGAGTTCAAAATAACTTTAAACCAATCATTTTCTAAACACCAATGGAAATGAGTTTTAGATAATAATTCATTTTAATTTGTAAAGAACATTATCACATTGTGTGCTCATTCCTTCAAAAATAGCAAAAACTTTTCAATTATCAAGTTTTCCATTCTCTTATAGATATTTTGCTCATAAGGACATTTTATAGAGTAGAAAAGTAAATTTGACTCTGATTTACTATCAGTATTTTCTCTTGAATAATAATATTGACTAAAGAAATGATGTTTTGCTGTGCTAGCATTGTAAGAAATATTAGGATTAAACATTTATATTTTCTTCAGAGTATAGGCTTATCTATTTATACTTCAGGAATAATATAAGCAGATCTGTAATTGAAAGACATAATTCATATATGTGGGAGTCTCATAATAGTGTTGTATTGACATGCATTTCTGTATGAAGCATAACCCATGATTTTTTGTGTGTATTTGTGAATATATATGTTTAACACCTTTTAGAATTTCATAAAACATATATTAATTTTACTTAGAATGTCATCTTTTAAATATTTGTTTTTTCCATTTTGTATTGAAGAACTGTGGCTTACAATATTGTTAATTATAGTTTCATATTGCATCATTCAATACCCACCCACCATCAGAGTGTTTGCTTCTCAAGGACTGCTCCTCTCTGCACATGAACACCCATTTCATCATATAAGCTTAGTTCTATAGTCTATTGCTCAAGTTCTGTCACCTTCTTTTTTTAAGGGTCTGTCCCCACAGGAAATTCTATGGCACTATCTCTCTAGCCATTCCTTAGTCTCTGAGACGGAAACAGTAATGGTATTTGATGACTAATTGAAAAAAATCAGGAAGAAATAACACAGTGATGGGCATAGTGAAAATATAAAGTAACAATAAAAGTGAGGCATTTGAATAAAGCAAATTATAACTGATAGTGCTTAGGAGAATTCATACCTCTCTCCTCTGCCAACCCTACTATCACAACAGGCACCTGTATAAGTTTCACTGTTAAAGTTTGGGTTGAATGATTTTATTGTTGTTGAGTCCCAGGGGTCTCAAATTTAATTTACCTGGGGGCCGCAGGAGGCAAAGTTGGGGTGATCCTTGAGTGCAAAGTCAGTAGTACGCCTTGAACATTGGGGGGTGTGACCCAAACAACTAAAACAAAACAAAACAAAAAAAGATTCCTCTAGGGCAGGGCCACAAAATGTTGTACAGAGGGCCGGAAACAGCCCAAGGGCGAGTGTGGTTTGGTTGTTTCTATCCTTCCTTTAGACACCATCACTTAAGTCCCCTGACCTCATCCCCATAAGTTCAGCATAAAAGAGCTTCATATAACAAGAAAAAAGGCTCAAATCAATAACTTAGCCTCAGAGCTCTATAAATTATAATAACACAAATCTCAAAACAAGGGGCCAGTGAGATGGCTCTAGAGGTAAGGTGTCTGCCTTGCAAGCGCTAGCTAAGGAAGGACCGTGGTTCGATTCCCAGGGGTCCCACATGGTCCCCTCAAGCCAGGGGCAATTTCTGAGCACTTAGCCAGGAGTAACCTCTGAGCATCAAACAGGTATGGCAGAAAAAAAAAAAAACAAAAAAAATGAAAACAAGGAGGAACTAAATAATAAAAAAGAAGAAAAATCAATAATAAATAAAACAGTACTGGGTCAGTGAAATTAGATGCTAGAATGTTTTTGTTGTTTTAGTTTTTATTTATTTATTTATTTATTTATTTATTTATTTATTTATTTATTTGGTTTTTGGGCCGCACCTGCTGACGCTCAGGGAATACTCGTGGCTATGTGCTCAGAAATCACTGGTATGGGGACCATATGGGACGCTGGGAGTTGAACTGGAGTCTATCCTAGGTTAGCTCATACAAGGCAGATGCCCTACCATTTTCACCACCGTTCTGGCCCTTGTTTTCCTTTTTTTTAAACAATAGACCACATTCATAAACCCTGATGTATACTCATGAGAATCTAAAAAAGGAAACACAACTAAATCAGTTATAAATACAAATACTGGAGGAGAAACATCAGCAGAAGTTTGAGAAATACAAAAGATCTTAAAACTTCCTTGAAATTTGGCTGGAGTTTAGAGATCATAAATAAAATCTTAGACTTACAAAACCAAATTGAATAAAGAGGAAATAAAATGCATAACTATCAAAAGTTGATTTCAACTTCAATTTAAAAGAACAAAATCCCAGATCCATATTGTTCAATTTGTTAGTTCTAAAAGACCTACAAAGATTTACTAAGCTATTTCTCAAATTTCCCCAATTGTCGAAGAGGAATCCTAACTGATGTCTTCCATGAAGTCAAAATGATACTATTCTCCAAAGTCAATATGTACCACTAAAAAAAAAAATCACAGACCAATATACCTGGTGAACATTGATATAAAAACACACAAAATATCGAGTGTATGAATATAATAGCATATCAAAAGAATCACAATGATATAATGGAATTAATCCCAGTATACAAACAAATTTCAATGTATACAAAAAATTAATGCATATACCCATATCAACAAAAGCAAAGTAACATTATATGGTTATATCAGAAGATGAAGAGAAATATTTGGCAAGTTTCAACAGTCATTCTTAATTAAAAACCACTCAAAAATTGAAAGAAATTAAATCATCACTGGAAAATGCAAGAAAAATATACTTAAAATGTCTAGAAACAGTAAAATGATATAGCATGCTACGAATCAACACAAAGATCTGTTATTTTTCTCCTTTCTTCTCTAATTTACAATAAATATTTCTAACTTTTAAGAATCTGTTGCATTTCTATACTCATATAATGAACTAGAAGTAAAAGCAAAAATGGTAACGCATTTTAAAGTGTGTACAATAACATTATAAGCCTAAGAATTAACTGAACAATGCATCTTAAAGTCTTATATGTAAAACCATTGTCACTATTAAAGAAATAGAAAAACACACCAGAAAATGAAAATTTTTAAATGATAATTTATTGGGAAAATTAACTTTGGGTAAATTACCATCCTACCAAAACATTCTTCCAACGACCGAGACTGTGTGAAAAAATAAAAGTGTATTGGCACTACAGACAATGACCTGGATTGGACAAACTAGTTTACCTGGAGCCTGGAGTTGGTCTTATGCCAGAAACTTCAGTGGTAAGGTCTCCTTGTATTTAGGCCAAGGCTTTTCCTTTCCATGCCCCTCATATTTTGGTGGGCCTATGCAAACAATAATTGCCACTCTAACACCGTTTTTACTGTGATCCTTTGATTCTAATCTTTTTTTTTATTTAAACACCTTGATTACATACATGATTGTGTTTGGGTTTCAGTCATAAAAGGAACACCACCCATCACCAGTGCAACATTCCTATCACCCAAGTCCCAAATCTCCCTCCTCCCCACCCAACCCCCGCCTGTACTCTAAACAGGCTCTACATTTCCCTCATACATTCTCAATATTAGGACAGTTCAAAATGTAGTTATTTCTCTAACTAAACTCATCACTCTTTGTGGTGAGCTTCCTGAGGTGAGCTGGAACGTCCAGCTCTTTTCTCTTTTGTGTCTGAAATTAATTATTGCAAGAATGTCTTTCATTTTTCTTAAAACCCATAGATGATGACTCTAATCTTTAAGAAGAACAACCCAGTTAAACTTTTGAGGTTAACTTAAACTAATATGCATGTGCATGGAAATGTAATAAGGTACTTTGCCTTCAATGTTTAAGACATAAGTTTTATGTCTTTAGATTGCTTTGTGTGCTGCTAAGAAATATTATGTACTACAATCTGGGGACTTGAGGGACAAAGTAATTGTGCATGGGTTCTGTTTTATTCTTCTTCATGTTCTTTGGCTGAAAGTTCAAAGTTAAGATATCAGCAATGAGACTACTGAGAATTCTGTTTATGGGTGATTGTCCTTTCACTGTAACTTTATCTTGTCCTCTTTCTTTGCAATTTTGTTCTCATAATCAAAAAAATAAAAAAGAATAAAAACAAGCAAAAGCATTATTCAAATTCAGTACAATCATCTCAAAATTTTCATTTTAGGGTTACCATTTTGTACATTGATTTGTAGCATGTTGTATCTGTTTATTGTTGGAAGGAATGTTGTCTGGTTCAACCTCTTTAAAAAGACACAATTAAAATAAAACCAATTATTTTGGAAGTATATATGCTGTGTTTAATGTGCCTCACATAATAGCCAGGAGATGGAAACTACACAATTCCAAGTGATAAATGAATGAGTAAATAAGATGGGGTTTCTGTACAAAATATATACTATACGTCAAAAGAAAAGATGAAGCTTGAAACAACTTTGATACAACTGAAAGGTATTCTGTTCAACTGCATAACTCAGATGGAAAAGGTGATGCTGCCAGATGCTAAACTGCTTAGCGACCTGACAGCCATACCTGATATTGGCACATGAGGTTCCTAAATTTGCATTTTCTAACTACTATATTCTATTTTAGTAAAAAT
This sequence comes from Suncus etruscus, assembly GCF_024139225.1. Lineage (NCBI taxonomy): Eukaryota > Metazoa > Chordata > Mammalia > Eulipotyphla > Soricidae > Suncus > Suncus etruscus. The sequence continues at coordinate 82,100,943 of NC_064863.1, read as the reverse complement.
TTAAGTGATTGTATGAGTCCAAGTACCAATATATCTTAAGTGTCTTTAAATTATCTAGTGACAAAAATAATTATTTAATTTCACATTAAATTTCATTAGATTACTATGGTTTTTCTAAATATTTCCTTTAAAATTCCATCCAGAGGCTAGAGAGATTGGCTAGAGAGAACAACTTCAAACTGTGCTGCTCTTATCTACAACCTTTTAAATCTATAAATTATTTGAATTCAAAGTTATCTTCAGAAAGTACAAATTTGAGGTTTAAATTGCACTACAGTCTCATGTTGCAGTGAAACAAGTAAGCATAGCCTGCTTATAAGTTTGACCTCTGTGATTAATGTTCATTTTCTAAGGTTTTCAGGATATAAAAGCATGTCAAAGTGTCTTTTAGTGGCAGAAATTACTGTCTTTAGATCCATCAGTTAGCTATGATAATAAATAATTTAGTAGCCCAAAAGTTGTTCATTTCAACTTAAAAGTACCCATCCTAAGTAATGCATTGCATCATCATCATTATCTTATATTATTTATAAATGTATTGTGCAAATAAAGGAAGTTTTAATTCTTATCCTTTTTAATAAATTATGCAGGTCATCAAAAAATGTCAACATTCTAAATCTAATTCAAGACAGCATTTTTAGATAATCAAGAAAAAAGACTTGAAATAGATGAACATCAGGTTGAATATTTTAATTTTTGTTTTTTAAGTAAAACTATTTCTTATGTTTGGAGGATTGCATATTAAAAAATCACTAAAGTATTTTATGGTTTACAAGCATTGCTAATTTTTAAAATGATGTGAACCAATAGAGACCTGTTGCCAATTTCTCGGCACTAACAGAAGGGTTGACCTTTATTTCCCTATGGATTAGAGATTAAGAGTGGCCCCCATGGTGATCTGCATGCTCTTTCAAAGTAAAAATTTCTTGGAGATGCTGCTGAGTTTGCTGATGCCCACTGTGGTTGAAGCTAGTGTCTTTTTAATCTCAATACACTAGGTGGCCTTTGAAATAAAATTTCTGAGGATTTAAAGATAAACAATCTTTATAGTAAAAAAAAATGGAAAACTTTTGACCAAAAACTGAAAGCAAAATGTTTTCCTGTAAAAGAAGGAAACAAATACAGTATTTTATAAGTGATGGCATATTTTTATATATTTTAGAACAAGCAAAGAGTATACATAAATTTAAACAAGTAAAATTGTAATTCAACTCAATATTCTAGCAAGATAAAATTTATATATAATATTTCTCATGATTTAAACAAGGTTCTCAATCCTATTAATCCTTACACTAAAAATGCATTATGATATTATCCACTTTTTTAACACTAGCAAAATTACTTCCTAATGTTTCATATAAATGCATATACTTATATATTGGTTATTTGATTGAGCAATATATATGTATATGTAGTGGTCAATATATCTAGGTGGTCAATTACATATAAATATAAAGGCTGTTTAAGTAAAAAAGCCGATTTTTAAAATTTTATTTTATTTAAGTAGCATGTATCATATAGTTGGCACAATTGATTTCATTTATTTCCAGATACATGGTAGTGAAATTATTAAATACAGAAAAGAAAAAATTAAGACATTAGGTGTCTTCAGAAACACATTGGCTTTTAAATTGGTGTGGTTTTTACAGGGAAGACATTATTTTAAAAAATGGCATTCAAGGCTCTAGTCCTACATTCTAGCACTAGCCAGCCATGAAAGAGGTATGACCCTTTAAGTAAGACCCTAATTGCTATTGGCTGGTTGAGTCTATAAACACCCCTCACTCGGGGAAGACTGGGTGTGGAGATTTTTTTTTAGAGTTAAAAGAGATGGTTGAATGAGTAATCAGATTGAACTGTTTCTATCAGACATTTCTACATCAATGGATTTTCTCCCTGATTTGGAAAGAACATTGGCTACTTTTGGCTACATCTTTTTAGTTTACATAATATACCTGCTCTTTTTTCCAATGCTTTTGCTATTTACTACTTGGACTATATTTTAATAGTTTTTTTCAAATGAGAGGAAACTTCAAACCTTGTATGACAATATTATGACAAATTTGCCAGCAGCTTGAGTGCAGGTAGCAATAGAAAAAGTCCAGATTATGCCACCATATGAATATTTGGTTATATTATCAAACACATGATGGTTCATCCTCAAAAAAATTAATTTAGCAGAAAGATCTTAAAACACACAATTAATTTCAAAAATTCCTAGGTGATATTAATTGGGTCCATTCTTGTCTTGGTATCCCAAATTCAGAACAAATTATGTTCTTTGCCTTACTAGGGTGATTTGTTTTGAGTATCCCAAGACAACTGACTCAAGAGGCTCAGAAGGAACTGGGCGTTTTTATGGCTTGCCAACAGAAGTCCTATCTTACTCGCTTTAGACCCAGAAATAATGTATGGCTATTACTATTTGCAACATTAAAATCACCAATAACTTTAATTGTTCAGTTATCAGAAACTCTGGAATATATATATATATATATATATCTTCATAAATGTATATACCTTCATAGCATACAATCAAATAAAACTGAGAACTAATAGTTAATTTAATTGTTAAAGGGAGGTTGCAAACTCATACTTTATTGGGATACAACCCTGCCAATATCCCCATATAAAATTGAATCAATATTTCTAGTCAGTGAAGTTTTTCAAAGAGCTTTGGATGACTACTCAGGGAAACTTTCTTCACACTATCCACCAGGAAAATATTGGGACGTTTTTAGGACACATTTTATAATTTCTTTATTCATATATCTCTTATTCCAGATGTGCCTGCATTTTATATTGATGGATCAGTCTCAGGGAAATATAGAATCATTGTTCTATCCCTTACCACAATAGCGTGCACTAATTAGAACTCTGCACAAGTAGAAATTTCTATCTTAATTTACCTATTACCATATGTGTCAGATATTTGTAATATTATACTCTAATACACACAATTATATATTATACAATTATATTTGCTTGGAAATTGCTTGCAATTATAAATGTTTGCAACACTGTAGTATAACATCTACTTCTACAACTACAAGCCATGCTACAAAAGCATTCTGAACCTGTTTACATCACACACATAACATCTCATTCTGGTCTTCCTGATCCAGTGGATCTAAGAAATAATTTAGCTGCTCTCCTGTCAATGTCCGTATTTATATCCTGGAGAGACAATATAATTCTCTACATGTAAATGCTCGTCACCTATATGTATAAAAATAAATTCCACTAAGAAAAGACAAACATATTATTCAGAACTGTTCAGTCTGTGCTCCTCTGCCCTGTAAAAGCTAACCCTGTGGTCTCAAAACAAAAGAACTATGGAAAATGGATTAGACTCAATTTAATTTTTTCCCAAACAAACCATAACTGCATCTGGTCATTAAAACTTTTTCAAAATTTATTTGGACATCCCTATATCATCAGAGAGAACTAAAATAGTTTGCTCCTTTCTATTGCAATGTTTTTCAGATATGGCAATTCCTAATAAAATTAAGACAGATAATAGATCAGCATATACCATCAAAACTTTACAAGCCTTTTGTAATGAATGGCAGATAAAGTACATAATGGGTATACCATATAATCCACAAGAACAAACAAGAGTTGAAAGAACACAAGGAGCATTTAAAACACAATTAATGTAAAAAAAAAACCACCCAATTAATGTAAAATATAAAATAGGGAATGTGTTCAATTGGCTTTCTATCAATTGTTTTCGCTAAAGTTTCTAAGTTACCACAAGGAGAACCATACACAGCCTCGACAAAAAACATTTCCAGAAAGACCTAAGAACCCAAAAGACAATTAACTCATCTATTTGGGTTGCAGGAAATTTAACATCAGGGAAAGAGAATACACTTACATTTCCACAGAAGACACTCCTCCCAAAAAGTTATGTCTTCCACTGCACCATATAAGGACTCATCAAATTTAAATCCTAGGAAGATTTTGGACTTTTCCTCATTTTAAAAGACTATGAAAAATCTATCTTTACTTCAAACAACTAAATCAATGAACTAAGGTTTTCATTTTTCCATTTCTCTTCCCTTCACAATGAAGTGAAACGCTTCTCTGGAGTGAAAAATGAAACTGAAAACATGAGCTGCAGAGGGATAATGAAATGTTTGTTTTTATTGATGACATCATCAGCTGAAGCACTAACTATAGAAACCCTAGCCATCCACTAATTACTCTGCATATATCTGAAGACATCATCAAAAGACAGCTCTTTGGTTCTGACTTATCTGGAACTACCTACCCTAAAAATACTGAAATATAAAAAGAAAGTGGGAGATTTAGTCTTACAGTCCAGCACCAGCCAGCCATAAACGGTGTCCTCACCTTTAAGTAAGACCTTCATTCTAATTGTCTTGCTGAGTCTCTAAAAATCCCTTTTATGGAGATTTATGGGAGTTAGAAGAGACAGTTGAAGGAGCAATTGAATTGAACTGTTTCTAAGCTATGTTTATGTAGATCTATTCTATGATCTTTCTCCCTGACTTAGACAGACCTTTTGACCACTTTCATCTGTATCCCTTTACTTTGCATCATATACCTGTTCCTTTTACCTGGCCCTCAATCTGACCTTAGTCTGGTCCTAAATCCATCTCTCTCCCTCTTTGTCTTATGGTGCAGGTGTTTGACATAGGCCCTTGTGCTTCTCTAATAAAAAAAGATTGAGATATTTGTCAGAGTCTTTCCTGCAAGTCCTTCATGGACACCAGCAACATGGGCCCATCTCTTGCAGCTTAGCTCTACAGAGGCCACCAGTCCAGAAATTGCGGTATGGTTTTAGCTGCTAGGGCTTTGGAAAATAAGAGAACGTAGAGTGGAGGGTGCTTGCATTCACTTAAAGAAAGTGCTGGCTTTATCAACTCAAAGATCAATATTCCTGTTTGTTGTTGTTGTTGTCATATTTTTTTCTCTGAAGGAAGCCATAGAGTAATGATGCAATGGAACCAAGCATTGACTGTGGGTGATATATGCAACAGGCTTGGCTTTAACAGAGCAGGTATTTGGCAATCCTCCAAAGAGCGCCATCTTTCAGCTGCATGACCAGTGAACATATACTTTTGCATAACATGGTTTTACCTCTCTAGTACAAAGTGTCTATGGAGCTGGACAAGTACAGACATGGCACATGTGTTGGTCAAAAGCAAATTTAATTTTTGTAAATAAATTCCAATTTTCTCACAAATAATATAGATTGAAAAGAATAAAATAAGTGCAGCATTAACTTTTTTTTTCTGCCTCCTCTCTTTCTAGTAAATTCACTAGAGAAAATTAAGAAAGAACAGTCCTCTTTAAGAACTATACCTACAGGGCCCAGAGAGATAGCACAGCGGCGTTTGCCTTGCAAGCAGCCGATCCAGGACCAAAGGTGGTTGGTTCAAATCCCGGTGTCCCATATGGTCCCGCGTGCCTGCCAGGAGCTATTTCTGAGCAGACAGCCAGAAGTAACCCCTGAGCAGCGCTGGGTGTGGCCCAAAAACCAAAAATAAATAAATAAATAAATAAAAATAAATAAAAAGAACTATACCTACAAATACAGCTAGAAATAATGTTAGCCTACATATTTGCTGTTGAAATGTCGGAAACGAATGACCAATTTAACCTATCTAATCTATAGATTAGAAAAGACTATTACTAGATCTGTTTCTTAGTGCTACAATGGATATGTACATTTAGCCTATATATGTGCATACATTTATATCACTTTAATATTTGATCCTGACCCACTTAGATATAAATCTATCTTCTAGGAGCAATGAGAATTAAATACTTAAACATACTGAAGGATTTTAATATATAATGAGTGTATAATTATTTGTAAATATTTTCTATAAAAAAGAATTTATAATCTATACATTTTAGTCTGCACTCTTCTGGTTAAAACACTTCAGTGACTCTACATTTTTTGAAGTAAAAATTTAAGTGTATAAAATCCAATGCAGTCAGAAATTACAGCCATCTTTGACTCATCTTTTATTAAACTATGACACTGACATCTGGAGGAAAAATTTTTGTTTGTAGTTCTCTATACCCAAATTACTTTATTCCACACATCTATTCAGCTTATTTCTTCCAAACTCCAAGTTCCTGCTCTGATATAAAATTCTAAGAGACTTATTTCAATGAAAATGTTACAAATTAGGGGCCGGAGAGATAGAATGGAAGTAAGGCTTTTGCCTTTCATCCAGAAGGATGGTGGTTTGAATCTCGGCATCCCATATGGTCCCCCATGCCTGCCAGGGCCCATCTCTGAGCATTGAACCAGGAGTGATCCCTGAGCGCTGCTGGGTGTGATTCAACCACCCCCCCAAAAAAAAGACAATGTTAAAATTTAAAAATTTTAATATACTTCAAGTTCTTCTCTAAGATACTTCTTTTTATGTATTTTACTTTTAATTTGCTTCTATATTTATCATTTCTTTTCTTTGCCATTTGTCTTCCGTCACTATAGTCTATACTGTCCTACTTTTGAATTGTTTTTGACAGAAATATAGTACCCAAAGCTTGAATTGTGTGTCACTGCATATATTACATGTTAAATAAACAAATAATCTTTAATGCCTACATAATTTAAAGTATATAAAATGTTTAATATTAAGAGAAAAAAAATTTTTTTTAGTTTTTGGGTCACACCCAGCAGTGCTGAGGGGTTACTCCTGGCTCTATGCTCACAAATCACCCCTGGCAGGCACAGGGGACCTTATGGGAAGCCAGGATTTGAACCACCGTCATTCTGTATGAAAGGCAAACACCTTATCTCCATGCTATCTTTAAGAAAAGTTTTAAAGAAATTTTAAGAAAAGTTTTTTTTTAATTTACAAATGTATAGATACATTTTATCAGTCAATGAAAGAAATGCAGATAATATTTCAAACACAAAAATGTTGAGTTCTCATATAATAATATGCCAAATTAAAATTTGACTAATTTATTGCTTCCTTAATAAAAATTATGCAACATAATTAAAAATATAAATCCTGTGTGTTTCCTTACCAGCAAACTAAACTGTGATTCTGTAAATGTAATTGACATTTCACATAATTTAATATTTATTATGAAAATGAATGCATAACAAATTCAACACTTACTTTATTCAGGATAGCTATGAATAAAAAAATATTATTCCCAATGTAAAGTCTGTACCATTGGTGTAGGTAATTAAAGAAAATGTCAATAGAACTTAACATTGTTACAGAATCCCTGCTGCTATATATATGTCAAGAGACAGATAAACAAGAGTGAGTTATTTATTAAGCAATGCCACACTCCAGGAACACATATCTAGAGGATTATAGCACTCCTAGGGTAATAATTTAAGCCAAAGATTGAAGCTATGTGGCCTTAACTTGTGAAGAAAATAGCACTGTTACAGAAATGTGCTTCTTATGGAAAGTTCCAGCTGATATTTATAGTTTGAAAGAAGGAAAAGACTAAGTTAGATTCTAAATACCATAAACAGTTCTTCTTGGCTTTGAAGATAATTTAATTAAGTGGAAAAATCATGCTATTTCAAAATTTAAAAGGCAAAAAAATTTAAAATAATTCTATCAAGTTTATAGACTCCTTTGGGGCTGAAAACTGCTGCCTTTCTGGGTTATATCTCCATTCATTATACCATATAGTCCCTTAAACTCTCCTATGAATGATCCTTGAGTATAAAAACATTATTCAAAAACATATCAAAGTTTACCGTGTTAGGAACTTGATAAACATGAAAACGAAAACATATCTTAAGGTTACTCTTTGTAAAAATATATCCATTGTATTTTATTTTTTTCAATAACTTCAAAACAAAATATTTTAATTATTCATTTTAAATTCTTATATCAAACATTATTTTTCACTTCAAATTAACTCAGAATAGTGGTGCATATTTTCATAATGACACATTTTATTGGTTAGTAGAGAATTATTTTACTTTAAAATGACCTAATATCTAGTATTCATTTTTATAATACCATAAAATGAATTATATTGCTCAACATTTCCTGTGTAATATATTGTATTTAAAATAGTTTGAAAGATATATGCCACATCTGATAATAATAAAACTAAACAATTTTAAGCAGAGAGTAATTTTATCAATAAAATATATCAAAATATATATTACCTAGATTGTATTTATCTATACTAGAAAATAGTTTAAAATCCTAATACTGCCTTAAACTGATAGTTATTGATATATTTTTAAACCATAAAATATTCTAGTATTTATTTATGATAGTATGAATAAACTAAAACAAAAATTGAAATAGGGTCAAGGTGGTGTAATGCATTTATTGATAGTTTTAAAGATATATTAGTTTTAAGAAAACTAGTCATTCAAACAATTCTTATGTTTAATTTTGTGCTATTTTGATTAGAGACCTTTCATTAGTTTGCTTCTTTGTTTTTTTTTGTTTGTTTTGGGGCCACACCCAGTGATGCTCAGCCTGTGCTCAAAAACCGATCCTGGCTAGGGGTGCAATATGGGATGCCGGGAGATCAAACTGTGGTCCGTCCTAGGCTAGCACAGGCAACGCAGACTCCATACCATTTGTGCCACCACTCCAGCCCCTTGATAAGAGATCTTATGAGAAATTTCCTTAAACAAGACACACACACACACATATGCATACATATATACATATGAGATTAATCAGGGGCTGTTCAGTGGTTCTTATAAACTTCAGAATTTATTGTTAATAAATTAAAAAATATATCACTAATAAATTAGAATTTTCCTGAACAAAATTTATACCTGTATTTTATTTTGGTTGAGTAATTAGACTTTCAACTATGTTATGCTATATGTTACATATGTATATGGTATATTTGTACTCATATAGAGAAAATGTCTTTGTCTTCCATGTTTTTGAATAATAGGAAGATTCTAGTGAATTTGTTTTTATGGGATCGTTTATTTAATTTATTTAAAAATGCATCACATATTTGATATAAGTGATCATAATATATTTGTTTTAAGATGATGGAAAGCAATGTTATTAAAAATAGAAAGAAAAAAATAAAAGAGAAGAAAAATGTTTAGTAGGAAGTATATTTGTGAAAATTATTTTATCTCCAATAAAGTCATTAATACAATAGCAAAAGGATTATTAAGCTCTTTTTTTAAAGATAAGAGAAAAATACAATAAAAAGTGTATGTGGCAGCGGTTGTTTTCATAGGCATAGCAAAATACAAGGAAAATGAAAAGGAAAAACCTTTGGCCTAAGAACAGGGACAACTTACCCTTAAAGTATCCTAGCATAAGACCAATTCCAAGATCCAGGCATGCTAAGTTGTCTAACCCCAAAGTCTTTCTCTGTGGTCCCTGTAAAAGCTCTTCACAATCATGGCTGCTGTAGTCAGGTTTCTGTAGTTAGAAATCCTGGTTTCTCTACAAATCCTTTGTTGAAGTTGGGATGACATGGAGCGTCTTCTGGTTTCATCTCACCATTATTTGGCAATGTAGAGAAACCTGCTCTGAAAGCAGGTTGTGTTGTTACCAAATCATCAGAATGTCATAAGAGTGCTCTATGGAGTAAGTTGATACCAGGGCAGCAGTAGGGCCTTCCCTGGTAGAAATTCAATTCCTGATGATGGAGTAGAAAACCGTTGTTGTTTCCATAGATGGGATCCAAGGTCCAGAGATGAATGGTCAATATCCAATCTTCTAAAGCCTAAGCCAAGTCACTATGGCAAGTATTCAGGATGTAAAGCACCACTGCAGGTTAAACTTTATGTGTTACTATTTCTATTAAATAAGTACTTGTTTGCATATGTAAGATTTTCCCCATTTTAATGTACCCATGCAAAAAGGAACAATGTAACAAAGTATTAGTAGTGCATAAAAGGGAAGAGGAAACAAGCTCAAAATACCCTATAACCTGGTTCTAACATGAACTCAAAACACTAGAGAAAATTATCTAATAGAATTCCCTCCTAAACAAATTCCCCCAAAATGGGGGAAATTGCTGTTACATAAGAAGATATTCAATAAAAGTTATACCTATTAAGGAAATACATTTAAAGAATATTCAAAGGAGATATTCATGGCTCCTTATGTCTTTTCAAATGATCTGAGGATGGGATAAAATACTGAGTATTTGGTATTATGGAATCTAAAAGTTGGCTCCCTGCAGTAACATAACAGGAAATGTTCTCAAGCTGGGGGCTTCTCAGAAACTGAATGTGATAGCAAGCAAACGTCCACATTGAATGGGCTGCCGAGAGAAAATCAGTAGCAGAGGAGTATCAGCTCCTTCTCAGGCTGAGAATCTGTCTTTTCAATTTGAGAGCTGGTTGATAGTTGGGTGAGATGGGGGAGAATGTTCTACTTTGTGAAGAGTTAAGAACTGAGGATAAAGTTAAATGAAAAGTAGAAATGTTAGTGGAAGGACATTATACAACATAGACATTATATTACAAATAGATACTAGACAGACATTGATTTGGCCAACACATACACTCATGCACACACATAGAAAGACTCAGGATAAATCCATGGGTTACAGTTGAAAAGCTGACCCAGATGAAATGGGACAGAACACTGACCTTATTTTCCGAGTATAAGACGACTTTTGAAACGAAAAAAAAAAAGTCAACAGAAAATCGGGGGTCGTCTTATACACCGAGTATATCTTGAAAAACGTGTCGATATGCCGCTAAACAAAAATCATCTGGATATTGCCACAAAACAAATTTTTCCAACTCAATCCTGCACCAATCACTGCAAGGCTGCTCAGACCGCCTCTCTAACTCAGCCAGTTCAAGCAGGCTTTTTATGCATGCAAATTATACAGTGTTTTGTACCTGAATCTACACTCTAAAAAGCCTGCTCAGATTGACCAGAGTCAGAGAGGACTTCTACTACAATAGGAATGCCCCTCTGCCTAGAAAAACATCTTATCATCCTAGTCAGTCACAAACAAGTGTTTTCTGCAAGTTCTGCATGTCATTTTCTTTCCAGATGATGCTATCATTGTTAATGTTCTCTTTTGGATTTCTTGTTTCTCGGTCAAGTTCATGGTATTTGTGAAGAGAACTTCCATTTATCGTATCAATGTATGGTATGTTATGGTATGTTCATTAAAATTTTAATTAAAAAAGAACTGGTGTTGCCTCGGAAGTGAGGGGGTAGTCTTATACAGCGAACATAGGCCTAAACCTATGTTTTTACAGTAAAATTAGGGGGTTGTCTTATATCCCCGGTCATCATATACACCAGAAAATACGGAAAAAAATATTAAGCTGGCAAATCATATGGGAATGTTTTTCATTTTCTGGACCAATCATGATTGATGAAGGTAAATTTTACTGAAGAAAGGCTTTGCCAGAAATGATTTCTGAGCCAGGAGTAATCCCTGAGTGCAGCTGGATGTGACCCAAAAACAAAAACAAAAGCAAAAATTTGTCCTGATATTATCATAATGAGATCTGTCTTCTGAATATAATATAGTATTGCAATGTGGAACTGGGGTGACCAACCAATATCTTCAAGTACTACTGTGGATAAAAAGATCAAAGAGTTATTATAGACACAGTGAAATTAAGATAGTAAATCTACTTATATAGCAAGCACAGTACTGGACGTCCAAATGCTTCCAAATGCATTCTGCACCTGTTTCTATAAATAAAAAGCATTAGAACATTCTTATATATATCTGTAAAGATCAGTTAATTGGACACCTACTCAAACTAAAGAGCTGTATTCGTTCTTGATGTGAGACTTTAATCCATTGACATTTAAGGAAACTATTAACAGAAAGGGTTGTTGTGCCATTATATTGTGTAGGATTGGTTGTTGTTGTAAATTGGGGATTTGTTTTGTGTAATTTCTCTTTAAGTAGCTCAGTTAGAATCAGTTTGGTTAGCGCAAATATTGTGAGTCCATTCTTGTCTGAGAATGTTTTTAACCCTCCCTTCCATGTAAATGAAAGTTTTGCTGGGTAGTGAACTCTAGGTTGAAAATTTCTTTTATTCAGTAGTTTGAATATTTCATTTCACTCTTTTCTTGCCTGGATTTTTTAAAATGGAAGATCTGGTTTTATTCTTATGTTGTTTCCTTTATTCTTCCGGGACTTTTTCTCCCTTGCTGCTTTAAAGAATCCATCTCTCTCTTTGTTTTTTTGTTTTTTGTTTTTTGACATTTGGATTACTAGATGTCTTGCTGTTGTCCTGTTATGATCTATTTTGTTTGGCACTCTTTTTGACACTTGAATTTCCAGATAAACCTTTTTCTCAATGTTGAGGAAGTTCTCAGCTATTATCTCCCTCATTACTTGTTCTTCCCCTTTCCCCTTTTCTTCTCCTTCTGCAATTCCTATATTTTGAAGATTATTTTTTCTTTATTCAGAAGTGCATTACATTTTCTTCCAGTTGTTTGTCTCTCCTTTATTTTTTGACTTCTTTATCCCAGCTGGCTTCAAATTTGTCTATGCTATTCTCCACCTGTGCAATTCTAATTTGATGGCTTGCTAACGAGGTTGTTAGCTCCTTCAGTTCAATTTGTCTGCATTCTCTCATCATCTGAAAGGGTTTTTCTTTGAGTTGGTTGAATTGTTTATCTATAGATTTTTTTTATTTCACAGGGTAGTTAGTGACTCTTGATTTTCATTGCTTAACCATTAAGTGTTTATTTTAGGTCCTCAGCTATAAGTTTCAGATATTTGGGTAAAAATGGAGATTTGCCGAATTTCTCTCTCTATCCCCTACAGAAGATGTCTTCTTTAGCTTCCTCATTGAACTTTGCAATTAGTGCTTTGGAGTGCTGGATTTCTCAGGTTGTTAAAAAAAAGTGCTAGATCCAGGGCCAGAAAGCATGGAGATAAGGTGTTTGCCTTTCATGCAGAAGGACAGTGATTCAAATCCCAACATCCCATATGGTCCCTCATGCCTACCAGAGGCGATTTCTGAGCATAGAGCCAGGAGTAACCTCTGAGCGCTGCCGAGTGTGACCCCAAAAACCAAAAACCAAAGGAAAAAAAAAAACAAAGTGCTAGATCCAATCTTCCAGGGCGTCTATAATATTACTTGAAACGACTTCACACATATGCTCTAGCATCTGCACAGTTTGGGAAAATGAAGACTAATGGGAAGGAAGGAAGGAAGGAAGGAGGGAGGGAGGGAGGGAGGGAGGGAGGGAGGGAGGGAGGGAGGGAGGGAGGGAGGAAGGAAGGAAGGAAGGAAGGAAGGAAGGAAGGAAGGAAGGAAGGAAGGAAGGAAGGAAGGAAGGAAGGAAGGAAGGAAGGAAGGAAGGAAGGACTCTGGAAAAGACCCAAAGAGACAGCCCAGTTGCTTTCGGTGGAGGATTTAGGTGTGAGGTTCTCTATTCCCTCTGCAGCACCAATCAGGCTGGCCCCAAAAGGCAGATGAAGACTGATAGTACTGGAATCCAGATGAAGACTGAGGGAAGGCTGGAGAGGAGAGGATGTCCTGTTTGTTCGAGCTTGGTAGAGAGTATTAGGAATGGAGCCTCACTGTTTGACCAAGACACAGATTTCACTCAGATAATCTTCATTAACTATACTACATTTCCTAATCCTTTTCTTATAACTAATTACAATGCAACTTAAAATACACTTATTTTCTGTAAGCTAATGATGAGTATACAAATAATTATGGGTCTGATTTAATATGTTGATGTGAATTGTAAAATAAAACAGAAATAAAATAAATAGTAATACTGTCTATTTTGTGTCTTATATTCACTCAAGATTTTTATATAAAGAAATTAACTTTATAAGCATGATAAAATAGTTTATTATCTAGAAAACCAAGAGTAAATGTTTAAAAACCTGCTCAACGTTACAGAGATTGTATGTCATTGATAGTTATTAAAAATAAGCTATTTCTCAAGAAAACATAAAAGTGCCAATATTTGCATAGTTATTCTTAGCATAGTGTTAATCAATCTTATAGATAGAACATTAACATTCTGATACTTTAACTTACAAATCATAGATGAAGTTAGCTAATTAAACAATTACTTTTTCTATTGCTAAAAGGTACAAATTTGTTTCTTTTGTTTTGTTTTGTTTTGTTTGGGGGGGCCACACCTAGTGACACTCAGGGGTTACTCCTGGCTATTCGCTCAGAAATTGCTCCTGGCTTGGGGACCATATGGGACACCGGGGGATCGAACCACAGTTTGTTCTAGACTAGCGCAGGCAAAACAAACAGCTTGCACCACCACTGCAGTCCCAGATTTGTTTCTAATTTGTTTATATCTCTTAGAGAGTCATGAATTAATATGAACTTAAATAATCTAATTTCAGTATGCAATAGCATCACATGAGTAAATCCCTACCTATGTGACTTGTTGCTTTTCTCAGAATTTAAAATATCTTTCTATAATAGAACAGTGTGTTTACTAATTTGTTTTTATTCTGAATTGATATTCTGGGAAGAAACATGTACTATGACATACTAGTCACCTTGTGACCTAAAGAATGATGCTCCTTTAATGTACAAGCAGATAGTATCTGAAAATAGAAAGAATTTGAAACAGTAAACGAAGAAGAGATGATTTAAAAACTTGTTCTGCCTTTCAATTTGAGGGGGAAACAATGGAGGGCACCAAGACCAAACAGTTGTATGATCACTAAGTAGTAATAAATATGATTGGACGTAAATACCAAACCCAATCGAACAACAATAGAATCGATACCCAATCCACAACAAGATAGACACAGAAGGGATCACTTATACTAGCAGCCCGGGGGGTGGAGGGTAAGGGAAAGGAATATAGGCTGCATGCTAGGAACAAGGGTGGAGGGAGGACAACTTTCGTGGTGGGAATTCCCCTGATCCAATGTCAATATGTACCTAAAATATTACTGTGAATGATATGTACTCCATTTTGGTTAAAATATAAGTCATTCTTAAAAAAATAAAATATAAATAAACTGAGCTGTCTCCAATGAAACTTGAAAAAAAAAAAAAGAACAGACTAAAGTAGTGTACAGTGCATAGTGGCCAATTTACCTGGGGGTCGCAAGAGGCAAAGTCGGGGTGATCCTTGAGTGCAAAGTCAGTAGTAAGCCTTGAACATTGGGGGCTGTGACCCAAACAACTAAAACAAAACAAAACAAAAAAAGATTCCTCTTGGGCAGGGCCACAAAATGTACTGAGGGTCGTAAACGACCCGCAGGCCTCGAGTTTGAGACCCCTGACTTAGACCATGGATATAAACATTTACTACTAGAAACCTAGAAAAGTAGAAAAACTGGGTAGTTGTTCCATATGAATTAATAGTTTGGGGGCTAAAAGATCCATTTGTAAAGAAACTACAAACTTTTACAACAGACATAAATCAGAGTACAATTTTAAGTGTGAAGTATGCATCTTACATTAGTTTTTTGATAAGTTTTGATACAAAAGTGAAAGTTTCCTATCAAACACTGTTCACAGGAGACACTGAAATACATGGTGGGGTATATAATATAAAATAACCCTGTATATTATTCACCTTAAGGGTGGGTCAATTCAAGGTTATTCAGCAATGTGTCATCATACATAAGTTTTGCAAATGAAAACTAAAATTCTAAGTATTTTCTAAGTAAGTATACTGTAT
The DNA here is from genome assembly GCF_024139225.1 of Suncus etruscus. Classification (NCBI taxonomy): domain Eukaryota; kingdom Metazoa; phylum Chordata; class Mammalia; order Eulipotyphla; family Soricidae; genus Suncus; species Suncus etruscus. The sequence goes on along the minus strand of NC_064863.1, from coordinate 82,085,359 downwards.
ATACATAAGTGAAACTTATAGGTTAGAGGTAAGTTAAATGCTAAGAATAATAATTTTCGAATGTTTTGTTTTTGTTTTTGAAAATTATGTCAATTTTTCATACTTTTAGAATATAGCCATCATTTTTATAACCTCTAATTACATATTCATAAGTGAACAGAAGATGGTTTCATGTCAAAGAAAGATTGAATTTTCAGATTTACTTTCTAAACCAGTAATCTTGGTTTATCGCTATAATTCTCTAATACCAATGTTTTAGCTTAGATGAATCCTAAGTGACCCTGAAAATAATTTTTTGGTGATGTCTTACCCCAATTTTATGGCTTGACCTGGTAGAAATAATGTTGTGATACTTCTATAAATATATTAAGTACTGCTTATATCAGCTGCTTTAAAGGAATATCTCCCACGCATATTTTACTTTTATTTAATGTATTTCTTAATTGCACAATTACTGTACAGTCTTCTAAAAACTGTAAGGCCACTACACCTTTTTGGAATTAATAATTTTTAAATGTAAAAAAAGACCATGGAGTACTTTTAAGGTATTCACGTTCTATTTTAAAGAAACTATGATATTTAATACCTGCATTAATATTTGCAGTTTTAAAAATATATTTTCTTACAACACATTGGAGAAGAATAAAAAAATCAAAATCTCTTCAATGACTTTTCATTATTTTAATGTTACTCAGGAAATAAATATTTGTTTTACTAAATAATGCTTATAATTCTTATTATGTAAGTTTTTAAAGCAGTGCACAGTGGTCAAACTGTTTTCTTGCCCATTCTTGCTTATAATCCCTCTAGAAGTAAAATGTGATTTATACTTCATGTACCTAATTAATTTTAACTTTTCAAAATATTATTCTAAAGATGCATTTATGACTCAAATTATGAAGTTAGTAAGGCAACATAATTCAGGATAGTTCATGGAATACATGCTTTAACTCTGTGGATTTAACCTAATGGACTGAAAATGTAAACTCAATGGATCCTATTATCCACTGTTTTATAGCCACAAAAAGTATTAACTTTCTACAGTCATAAGGATAGAGTTTGAACAGTATTTTAAAGCCTTAAAGTTCATCTAGTTTTCTTCTAACATGGTAGAGGCATAATATGTGTAACTTGTCATGTTTTAAATCAACATGGAAAATTCTTATTTTTAATATAAAATCTTTATTTAAGCATCATTATTGTAGTTGGGTTTCAGTCATGAAAAGAACATGATTGTAGATAAATTTCAGTCATAAACAAAACACATACCCCTTCACCAGTGCAACAATCCCACCTCCAGGGCCCCCACTCCCTCCTTCTCCAACCCTGCCTGTCTTCCAGACAGGCATTATACTTCTCTCAATTATTGTCATAATAGTTGTTAATGTAGTTATCTCCTTGACTGCACTCACCACTCTTTTGAGTGAGCTTCATATTGTGAGCTAGTCCTTCTGGCTCTCAATCTCGATGTCTCTGGGCATTATTACAATAATGTCTTTAATTTTTCTTAAGACCCATAGATGAGTGAGACTATTCTCTAACTCTCTCACTCTGACATATTTTACTCAGCATAATAGTTTCCACTTATATCCATTATAAAAAAAATTCATGACTTCGTCTATCTTGATGGCTGCATAATATTCCATTGAGTATATGTACCACAGTTTCTTTAGCGATTCATCTTGGTTGTTGCCAGAATCTGGCTATTATAAATAGTGCTGAATGAATATAGGTGTGAGGAAGAAATTTTTGAATTGTATTTTTGTGTTCCTAGGGTATATCCCTAGGAGTGGTATAGCTTGATTATGTGAGAGCTCAATTTCCAATTTTTTTAGGAATCTCCATATTGTTTTCCATAAAAGCTGGACTCGATGGCATTTCTACCAGCAGTGAAGAAGAGTTTCTTTCTCTTCTCATCCCTGCCAGCACTGACTGTCCTTGTTCTTTATGATGCGTCAGTCTCTGTGGTGTGAGATGATACCTCATAGTTGTTTTGATTTGCATCTCCATGATAATTAGTGAACGTGCAGCATTTTTCACATGTCTTTTGGCTATTTGTATTTATTTTTTGTTTGTTTGTTTGTTTGTTTTTTGGGTCACACCCGACAGTGCTCAGTGGCTACTCCTGGCTCTATGCTCAGAAATTGCCCCTGGCAGGCTTGAGGGACCATATGGAATGCCAGAATTCAAATCACCATTCTTCTGCTTGTAAGGCAAATGCCTTACGGCTGTGCTATCTCTCCAGCCTCTATTTGTATTTCTCTTTGAAGATGTGTCTGTTCATTTCTTCTTCCCATATTTTGATGGGGTTAGATTTTTTTCTTGTTAAGTTCAGTCAGTAACTTGTATATTTTTTATATTTACCCCATATCTGATGGGTATTGGGTGAATAGTTTCTCCCATTCTGTGAATGTCTTTTGTATCCTAGGCACTATTTCCTTTGAGCAGCAGAAGCTTCTCAACTTAATATATTCCCATCTGTTTACTTCTGCTTCCACTTGTTTGGAGAGTGCTGTTTCCTGTTTAGTCTCATTGTCATGGACTGTTTTACCTATCTTCTTGTTCTACATGCCTTATGGTTCAGGCCTGATATGAAGGTCTTTAACACATGGGACATTTTTAATAGTAATGACAACACTCAGAATACTTAATACTCTTTTATTTAAGAACTACCAATAATATTAGAAATGGTGCTAAAACCTAACAAATATTTAGAAAAATCTTTTTGAGATTATGTGTATAATAACATAATGTACAAAGAATATTGTGTATATAGTCCAATTTAATCTGGCAGTGAGAATCATTTTCATATTCCCTTTTTTATTGGGGTCAATAAACACCAGCATAGCTAATATAATTTATATTATATTAAATTAAATTTGACATAAAAGATAACATACAAAGATAGTTCTAATTACTAAATGGAAAAGCTATAATCCATTAGAAGTTTGCTACTGAGATACTAATAAATTATTGTTTAACTATACTGCTTAAAATTAATAACTAATCTATGCAAAGCACCAAAAAATGCTCTCAAGCAACAACACTTTAAGTGGAGAATAATGTCAAATGTGAAAATAAAAAGTTGTAATTCTCTGAAATAGTGTAATTTTTTTATCAATATAAAACTACTTTTCTTACTTCTCTAAATGTCATCGGATCTCAAAGTCACTAGGGTATCTCTCATGTTAACTATTCTCCAAATCCTTTAAGTTGTCTTCTGCCATTCTTAAAAGTTCTTTCTCCTTTTATCACTAGCATCTGTGGAGCTATTGCTATTATAAAAAAGCTACATAAGGAATTTTCCCATTTCACCACAAATTTCTATCTATTCCTCCAAAAAAGCAGTTAGTCTGGTTTTAATTTGGCTATGACCCATTAGACTGTGCCTAAAACTCTTTCAAGATTCCAGCCTATGTTATTTATGATCATTTTCAAAACATTTAGTATGGTGGTATGATACACAGGAAATTAATGTGATCCCCTTAAAAATACCCATGGCATTCTTCAAATAAGTGGATCAAACACTTATGAAGTTCATCTGGAACAATAAACACCCTCGAATAGCTAAAGCACTCCTAGGGAAAAGGAAAATGGAAGGCATTACTTTCCCTAATGTTAAACTCTACTACAAAGCAATAGTTATCAAAACAGCATGATTTTGGAATAAAGACAGACCCTCAGATCAATGGAATAGGCTTGAGTTCTCAGACATTGTTCCCCAGACATACAATTACCTAATTTTTGACAAAGGAGCAAGAAATCCTAAGTGGAGCAGGGAAAACCTCTTCAACAAGTGGTGCTGGCAGAACTGGTTAGCCACTTGCAAAAAAGCGAACATAGACCCCCATTTAACATCATGCACAGAGGTAAAATCCAAATGGATTAAAGACCTTTTTATCAGACCTGATACCATAAGGTATATCGAACAACACGTCGGTAAAACACTCCATGACATTGAGACTAAAGGCATCTGCAAGGAGGAAACTGCACTTTCCAAACAAGTGGAAGCAGAGATCAACAGATGGAAATATATTAAGCTGAGAAGCTGCACCTCAAAAGAAATAGTGCCCAGGATACAAGTGCCACCCACTGTGTGGGAGAAACTATTCACCCAACACCCATCAGATAAGGGGCTAATATCCAAAATATACAGGGCACTGAAAGAACTTTACAAGAAAACAACATCTAATCCCATCAAAAAATGGGGAGAAAAAATGAACAGACGCTTTGATAAAAAAAGATATACAAATGGCCAAAAGTCACATAAAAATGCTCCTCATCACTAATCATCAAGGAGATGCAAATCAAAACAATGATGAGATACCATATCACACTTCAGATATTGGCACACATCACAAAGAATGAGAACAATCAGTGCTGGTGGGGATTTGGAGAGAAAGGAACTCTTATCACTGCTGGTGGGAATGCCCTCTAGTCCAACCTCTATCGAATGCGATATGGAGATTCCTCCAAAATCTGGAAATTGAGCTCCCATTCGACCCAGCTATTCCACTCCTAGGGATATACCCTAAGAACACAAGAATACAATACAAAACCCCCTTCCTCACACCTATATTTATTGCAGCACTATTCACAATAGCCAGGCTCTGGAAACAACCAAGATGCCCTTCAAGAGAAGAATGGCTAAAGAAACTGTGGTACATATACACAATGAATATTATGCAGCCGTCAGGAGAGATGAAGTCATGAAATTTTCCTGTACATGGATGTACATGGAATCTATCATGCTGAGTGAAATAAGTCAGAGGGAGAGAGAGAGACGCAGAATTGTCTCAACATCTATGGTTTTAAGAAAAATAAAAGTCATTTTTGTAACAATCTTCAGAGACAATGAGAGGAGGGCTGGAACTTCCAGCTTACTTCATGAAGCTCACCACAAAGAGTGGTGAGTGCAGCTATAGAAATAATTACACAGAGAACTACCATAATCATGTGAATGAATGAGGGAACTGGAAAGCCTGTCTGGAGTACAGGTGGGGTTGGGGTGGGATGGATGGATTTTGGGACATTGGTGGTGGTATGTTGCACTGGTGAAGGGCATGTTCTTTACATGACTGAAACCTAATCACAATAATTTATGTAATCAAGATGTTTAAATAAAGAAAAAAATTTAAAAAAAGAAATATTTATTACAGCAGTTACTGTATTTGCAGTTGTTTCTTGTTTTGTTCTTCCAGTTCAATAAATTTTAAGAGTATATAGAAATTAATAAATTTATTAAACTAATAAATTATTTTAGAGTATAAGTTATATACTTCAGAGATTCATATCAACTAGTGAAATCACTGAAAATCTCTCTTCCATCCCATCAAAAATGGGGAAAAGAAATGAACAGACATTTACTCAAAGAAGAAATACAAATGGCTAAAAGACAAATAAAAATAATGCTCCACATCAGTAATCATCAGGGAGATGCAAATCAAAACAACTATGAGGTACCACCTCACACTCCAGAGATTGGCACACATCACAAAGAATGAGAACAAGCAGTGTTGGCGGGGATGTGGAGAAAAACGAACTCTTATTCCTGCTGATGGAAATGCCATCCAGTCCAACCTTTATGGAAAACAATATGATGATTCCTCAAAAATCTAGAATTGTGCCTACAATTGATCCAGGTATACCACTTCTAGGGATATATCCTCGGAACACACAAATACAATCCAAAAATCCCTTCCTCACGCCTATTTTCATTGCAGCACTATTTATAATAGCCAGACTCTGTAAACAACCAAGATGACCTTCATCAGATGAATGGCTAAAGAAACTGTGCTACATATACACAATGGCATCTTATGCAGCCATCAGGGGAGATGAAGTCATGAAATTTTCCTATACGTGGTAGTACATGAAATCTATTATGTTGAGTGAAATAAGTCAAAGAGAGAGAAATAGACAGAGAATGTTCTCATTCAACTCTGTGTTTTAAGAAAGATAGAAGACATTTTTGCAATAATTCTCAGAGACAAAAGAAATGAGGGCTGGAAGGTCCAGCTCATGATAGGAAGCTCACCACAAAGAGTGGTGAGTGCAGTTAGATAAATAACTACACTGACAGCTATCATAACAATGTGAATGAATGAGGGAAGTAGAAAGCCTATCAGGAGTCCCAGGCAGGGGTAAGGATGGGGAGGATGGAGAGTTGGGACATTGGTGATGAAAATGTTACATGGTGAAAGTGAGTGTTCTTTATATGATGGAAACCCAACTACAGGCATATTTGTTATCAATGTATTTAAATAAAGATATTTAAAAAATAAAAATATGTGACCATATGTGCGAACGAGGTCACAATTTACATAGGTCATAGTTCATGTGAAATAGTTTTAGATGCCCTTAATGATACTGATTCTATCTATAAACTCAATATATGGGATCTCTTAAAAAAAACAAATTTCAACTAATCACTGTAAGCATGTTTCTTGCAGAGAGATCTGCATAGACATGAAAATATAGGAGAGTGTAAAATGAGAACAAAACTTGCATAAAATTGGTCTCTCATTCATGCATTTAACTAGCTAATTCACAAGCTTTAATGTTCCAGTCAAGCAGATGTACTAAGTTTATCTCTATAATGGACCATACTGCTTTTGCACAGTTGAATTCCCTGAGCTGCTTTTTTTCTGTAATGCTTTGAAGGTACAGATTTTTAAAAATCGGGATCAGTAAGCAATTTGCACTTAGTTAATGCTTTTCTGCTTTTAGCTGTCTCTGAACTTGTATTTTCCCAGTAATCCATCTGATAGCACATGACATATCTTTTTATCCCCATTCAGTGTAATTTAGTGCCTCAATAAATACTCTAATTATAAAATAACAGCTGTTCTTTTTCTTAAATGGCTATATGTTATAGTAAATTTATCACTAATTCCTATTATATTCTGAAGCATTGACACTGTCATTGATTGATCTGATTATTTGTGAGCTTTTTCTGAATTGATTTTCATCAAATTATAAGGATATTCTGAGTATCTTATAATGAATTCACCTTTCCTTGGTTAATGAAAAACAGCAGCAATTCAAAGATGAATTAATCACATGTAATTCAGCATTATCCATCATTACAAATTTGTATAAATGTACAAACTACATAGTGAACAATTTATTGAGCTTGGAAAGAAAAGTACTTAACGTACTTTGAACTTTTGATAGCTGCTGCATGTTTTTAGAACAGGAAGACACACTAATCATATGAGGATTCTTTATATTTTTCCCTTGAGTAGACTCCAAAGTTATTGAAATTTTACAACCTGTTGGCAACATCTACAAACTCAATCCATAAATATTTTAGTGTTTTTAAAAATAAACGTTTAACCAATAGAAAATCTAATTATTATTGTTATTATTATTTTATTATTATGATGATTATTTGATTTTTGGGTCACACCTGGCAGTGCTCAGGGGTTACTCCTGGCTCTGCACTCAGAAATCATTCCTGGCAGGCTCAGGGTATCATATGAGATTTTGGAAATCAAACCAGGGTCAGGCTAGGGTTGGTAGCATGCAAGGCAAATGACTTACTGCTATGCTATCACTCTGACCCCAGGAAATCTCATTTAAATTCTGAAAAATTATATCAGTAGTGACACTTTGAATATTTTAAAGTTTATTATAAAGAGTTTACTGTCATTAGGGAACAAAATTATCATCTAAAAGCATTGCAGTTGAATCCATGGTAATTAATTTACTTCATGATATTTTATTTATATTATCTTCATGAATGGTTGAATATTGAATATTTCTGAAACAATGAATTATAGTCAAAATGACTATAAAGATAAATAGAATATTGTTTAATATTTAAATTTTTCAGATAAAAAACAATTATACTGTGGTAGGTAAAAACACTGAAATTTTTGATTATAAGAAACACAGATAATTTTTCAACAAAACCTTTTATAAAGAAGTAGCACTGATGCTTAGAAAACTGACATATGAAAGAAGGGTAAAAATAAAAATTGAATAATTTAGCAATGATGTAATTTCTGGAATTAAAAAGAGGATAAACAATAGCAGAAGTATTAAATAATATTGGTTTTGTTTAAGACAAAAAAGATTGGAGGAGAAGAGCCAATGTGAAACATAAAGTAATGGTTAAGAATCAAATATTGGGGCAGGTGTGAGAGCACAGTGGTAGGGTGTTTGCCTTGCATGTGGCCAATAATATATGACTCGGGTTTGATTTTTGCCATCCAATATGGTACCCTGAACCTGCCAGGAGAGATTTCTGAGCACACAGCCAGGAGTAACTCCTGAGTGCTGCCTGGTGTGGCCCCAAAATAACAATAACAACAAAAGAATCAAATATTGGATAGGAGTTAGTAGCATATTGCTCATATTTAATAACTCATATTTTTATTTTTATGCTCAGGGGTTACTCCTGGCTTGGCACTCAGAGATTGTTCCTGACTCAGAGAGGCTGGGAATCAAACCCACGTTCATCCTGGGTCAGCTGTGTGCAAGACAAATGTCCAGTGCTGTGCTACCATTCTGGGATAATTTTTATGTATAAACTGGACCTGGTGAGCCAAGAAACTGTTAGAAGAATAGGAATTATGTGACTAACTTTCCATGGTAGTGATTTCTTAGGTATATTTGTAAATGTGTGAAAATTATGTTCTTGAAGATGCAACTGGATAAAAAAAACACCTTGTCATTAAATTCTCATATTTCAAATGAGAAATGAACCAGACCTAATCTATCTCAATATTATCTCTCTAAATATAGAAAGCATTATGCTGAACAAAATAAATTAGTGAGAGGAAGATAGACACAAAATGATCACACTTATTTATGGAAGATAAAAAAGGTAGCATGGCAACAGCTAGAGACAATAAAAACAATGATCAAGGGGTCCAGTGAGTTCTCGGAACCTTGCCACAAACAACAGAGGAGTACAGTTAGGGTAGTGAAGAGACCACTATTACAATGATAGTTGGAAATGATAGCCCCGAAGAAGAACTTGGTGCTGAAAGGAGATTAAGTTTTATGCGTGATTCCCCTTCAGTAACAATATTGCAAACATTGGTGCCTAAAAGGAATTTAAAAAAAGATGGAGAGAGAAAGAGAACAAAAATATCTGTCACAGAGTAATCAGGGGAGAGGGTAGGGGCAATAGAGGAGATTAGTGATGGGGAATGTGCACAGATGAATGGTTTTATACATTGAAACACAATCATGAATATCTTTGTACCTGTCATAAGAAAAAAACTACAGTATTATGAACAACCTAATACATCACAGTATTTAAATAAATTTTAATATATAAATTACAAATATTTTTTTAAAAAATTGCACTTTTCCAGTCTCCTATTCTGATTGAACTTCATACTATTTACTTATTACAAAAGACACTATCTCATTTCGATTTTCATGATTTTATTGACACTTCTTTTGATCACAGTCTGTGGGATTCTGAATACTATCTAGTTAGCATTAGAAAATAATTTGTCCTTGGGTTTGTGTTAGAGATCTCTGAATAGGAGAGCTCCTCTTTAAACTTCTCGTTTACAGTTGCTTCCTTGTTGGTTTTTTAAGAAGATGATTTGTCCAATTGTGAGCAAGTGTTAAACTTCCATTCTATTTTAGTAGTCTTCAGGTGTGTTAGTATTTATATTTTTCAACATTTAATAGTATATGTAAACAAGTATCAAATTATTTTATTGTCTTGATGATTTATATATGATGTCCATTTATGTCTGGATTATGACTTTTTAAATTTAAAACCTATTTTGTCTGATATAAGTATGGTAATCCCTATCTTAGGATTCATTTTACCTGTTTGGTTATTATTTGAATGTCAGAGCATAAAACTGATTTTCATGTGACCCTTATTTATGTCTGTCATTCATTTTTGGCATTTTAATAGCTTTTGTTAAACTTATATCAAAGGGTTACTAGCCATTTTTGTTGGAAATCTACTAAAATTAATATCCACTAGGCTTTCAGTTTCCCCTGAACATGGACTTTCTAATACATATTAATGTTATATACTAAAACTTCTTAATAAAATTCATGGCATTTGAAACACCAAGTCATTATTATATATATATATTTTTTTTTTCCTTCTTACCTTGTTGAACAAAGGATCCATACACAAACCACATGGAGTTGTAAAGAGTAGTAGAAGTCATTGATCCCATTTGTAGTCGTGGAGGATTAAGCCAATTCAAGAGGTAGACGAGTAGACCCACCAGAAGAACTGTGCCAGCAATGCAAGCCCATAGAGAGAGATCAAATGGTGCAAGACAAGCAAACATATCCACTGTTTTCTCAGCCCTTCGCAGTAGTACTCCCACGGAATAGTCCATATAACGTGTTGTAAAGTCCACCACATTCTCACGGTCTGGAGTGATAGTTAAAGCAGAAATCCCTATGTCTGCTCGCTGAAAAATTGAAAGAGAAAGGAATATATTAAAATACAAAAAAAAAAAAATCTGATTTGACACTTATGCTTCTCTTGAGCAAAAAAATCTGATGACTCAGGGAGTAAGTTAAGTCACTTTATATAAGTGAAAACTACCACAGAGATTCCTTAGAGAAAACCTAGGTGTGAATTTTCTTTCTTTTTTTTTTTTTAGCAACTTATCTTCACCAGGGTCAGACAAACTACTTAATTCATATTACTAGTGGTTGTGAAACCAATAAAGAATATTTCAGATACTAATAATTCTGAAGGAAATTGACTTTTTCCCTGGGGTCATTTTTCAAAGCCATCATTAATAAATAGCAAAGGTAGAAACTTCCTTTAAGGAATTCTTTCTTAGAACATGTGCTAAGATATTCAATATGTTCTTAATTTGCAAATCACTAGTAAGGCTATTTTTTTTAAAACTCAACATGATATTCAATTTGTGGTTTAAAGTTCTCTGTATCAAATTTATATTATTGAATCTTAAATATATTAGTTCATTATAGTTTTCACAGCAGTATCAATATTGAATGACTAATCTCAAAAACATTTTAATGAGCAATTAAAGATTAGAAAGACATAATTATTATTGAAGTCATAACCATTATTACAACATCTCTGTGTTCTCAATAATAGCACACAAATGACAGCATATGTTATTTCACTTATTTAAAAACAGCAGAATTGCAGTGATAATACAGAAGAAATGATTTAATATTTAATTTCTAAGATATAAGTAAACATTTAAACACGTAAAAAATTATTGTTACTAACATTTATTCTGTGGTGATGAATTTAGTTGTGGATATCTCCCAGCAATACAAATGGAAACTGGTTAAGTATTTTCACTTCTTTAACTTTTATTTTACTAGTAAACTAATGAAAAAACATACTGCATACTTTTGGCAAATGTGCCTAAAAGAAAACTTCACAAACGCAGACAGCTTTTGTCTGAAACAATAATGACTTCAAAATTTTTAGCTAAATTAAGAGTTGTGTTTGTATATATAAATATATATGCATGCATTCATATGCACACACATGGAATATGTTAAATATTAGCCTTTCTCATTTTCCTGATAATGAAAAATGTATTATTTTCCTCTCTATAATTAGGTGAAGAACAACATTTTCAAGAGTCACTCAGTTTTCAAAATTCATTGATTATTAGTCATTTTGAAAAATTATTCAGATTTTACATTCTAAAACTTCTATAAAGATAATTAGGAAAATTTTTAAGGCTGATCAGTCTTAGTACACACGCACATGAAAATAACTTTTCACATTTACACTTAAAATATTTAAAGTTGAACAGTTGAACTAGGAAAGGATCAGTGATGCTTTTATGAACAGTGACACGAATCTGAGTTTATATAAGAAAAATGATCCTCATTCACGCGCAACTCATTTGAGTTCTAGGATATAAAAAGGTTATAGACTGTCTTCTATATACTGACTGATTGCCTAGATATTGGATTATTACTGAGAGATCAGAAATATCTCCATTTTTTCAAGGTTAAGGGGAAAATCTCTACATTTCTAGTAAAGAGTTGCCTTTGAAATGTCTCCTCTGTGGGATAAGAGAGAGTTTTAATTGACTTGGAGGACACGTACATTTCTTAGCTTTGGAAATCATAGAAGTGGAAATCATCCATCCATGAAAAACAGAGGTCTACAGATACAGTTGGGCTCTACTGATGTCTTCCATTACAGAAAGAATTAGAATATGTATGAATCTTTATAACTTAAAAGTTGAGAAACAAATATTTGAATAAAATATTTAAAAATCAAGATGTTTTTTCAGAGGACAAAACCTATTAAAGGTGGGACTGGAGCGGTGGTTCAAACCGTAAGGCATCTGCCTTGCCTATGGTAGTCTAAGACCGAGGTTCAATCTCCTGGCGTCCCATATGGTCCCCAAAGCCAGGAGCGATTTCTGAGTGCATAGCCAGGACTTACCCCTGAGTTTCACCGGGTGTGGCCCAAAAACCAACCATCCAAACAAACAAACAAAAGCTATTAAAGGGATTAAGAATAGTAAAATGTTTTGTTTTGATTTTTGGGTCACACCCGGTGACGCTCAGGAGTTACTCTTGACTATGCGCTCAGAAATTGCTCCTGGTTTGGGGGACCATATGGGACACCGGGGTCTATCCTGGCTCACTTGCATGCAAGCCAAAGGCCTTACTGCTGCGCTATTGATGTCGCCCTAGAGTGGTAACTTGTTTGAATCTTTTCTCCTCAGGATTGATACATGATATTTTAAATTAAATTATGGACATGAAGTAATGCCATAATAAAGTGAATTTTGGCAGTTTTAATTGAGATGCATGAAAATTTATAATACAATATGAAAGTAAATTTTCAGTAAAATATTATCTTCAGGTTTCTTTATATGTTATAGGCAAAGATTAGAAGTTGTGTCCCTTCTGCTTGAAAAATCTATCCTGGAACATTAACACTGTACTTTTAATTTTTCTAAGCTTCAACTTAATTATTTCTGAAATTGGTGTATCTTTTTTATACCTGTATTTGTGAGAACTGATTTATCATTCTTCCTTCATACCTCACAAGGGATCATAGAATGTGACTGTCAGGGTAACCTTGGGTATGTGATGACCTAAGGTCTAAACTCATGAAGTCATGCTCACCTTAGTATTAAAACCACTGAACCATTATCCAAACCCTCAATAAAGTTTGCATCAGTTCATGAACGTACTATCAAAGTTGAACCCACAACCTCTTTCTTACTGGGAAAGCGTTTTTAAATTAGTGGACCACTTCTCTGGCTCCATCATTTATCTCAGTCTTAATGCTTAAAAATACTTTTCCAACCCTGAATCAGCCTTTCAGGTGGTGCATTTATGTTTTGTTTTAGAACATTAAAGTATTGATTCACTAATTGAAGTACTAATGATCTAAAATATTTGATGACAACTACATTGATCATAATGGCCCCAAGTACTTTTTCTTTCCAGAATGCCAGAGTCAGAAATTAACCACAAATAAAAATTAGGAAAAACTTAAACACATGAGGCCAGAGCAATAGCACAGCAGTAGGGCGTTTGCTTGCACATGGCTTACCCAGGATGGATCTGGGTTCAATCCCCAGTGCCCCATATGGTCCCCCAAGCCAGAATGATTTCTGAGCGCATAGCCAGGGGTAACCCCTGAGTGTCACCATGTTTGGCTCCAAAACCAGGGGAAAAAAACCCATAAATGTATAAAGACTAATGAGTGTGATTCAGGGAGAGAATCTACAGCCACGCTGAACTTGGTAGAACCAGTATCAAGGTAGGCCTTGGGATGGGGCAGGTCCAATCTCTGTCTTTCTAGAGGGCCAGTTTTCTGCAGACCCATTCACCCCCACTTATAATCAAATTTAAATGAACCAATTCCACCAACAGTTTTGGAGGGAAGCCATTGTGGCATGAACCTGGTAGGTCTGAGACCCTATATTGCTCACACATCTTACTGTTATAACTGTGAGAATACATGACAGAGCATGCAGCTGTGTGACACTTCCAAAGTTAACAATACTGACAGTTCCATAGGAATACATGAGACAGGAAAGATCTGTAGAAGCCACTCAGCTCAATTAGTTCATATGTTGTATCAAGCAATATAAAGCAAATTATTTTATGCTTGCTAAAGGGGAATGTTTAAATATCTTGCTAAATGGGTGTGGGTGGGAAACTAGTGGAGTGAAGGTGGCATTGGTGTTGAAATATTGACTACTTAAAATTACTGTATTATGAATAACTTTGTAAATCACAGCTTTTTAATAATGCTTCAGACGGGGTAAAAAGCAAATCAGACAGAAATGAACGAGTACCAAATAATATCACTAACCTGTGGCATACAGAGCAATAAAATGCATGTATAGATGCTAAAGTCTTGTTGCATTACAAGACTCACAAGATTATACACCGAGGAGAGATGGAGAGAATGAAGATGTAGAATAGACATGATGTAATGACAGTGAAGAAGGACTGGGGCACATTGAGAAAATAAAAGTACAGTAACTGTACAACAAAATTATGAAAATTAGCCCTATTCTAACCATGTTACTTAAATATAATTTAAAATATGATTCTCAATAATTATAAGGGCAAGATGAAATCAGAATACATGCCATCCTTTGATCTGTGCAAAAGCAAAGATAGCTAACTACAGAAGACTGACTGTGACAACCATGACGGGGCAGAACTTATCCTGGGACCAGTAAAAATGACCCTAGTCTAAGCTAGTTCTCTAATTCCAGAGGTATGACTGAGATAGCTGCAACCAAGCAGAAATTCTGGAAACATAATGAAAGACTCCATCCACAATGGAGCAGAAAGATTCCAGACACCACAAAAGAATCTAAGGGAGAATAAAAGACCATGTATGAAGATTAGTTATTCCCATGAGAGTATACTTCAAGGCAGAGAAACCCTGTATCTCTTAGGCTAAAGGAATTCCCTTTCTAATCTCCCCAATATTTACTGTGCCTATGCAAAAAAAAAAAAAAAAAAAAGAAGCAACAATTAATTTTTTTGTTACTGTTGTTGGATTTTTCGGATTTTTTTTGTTTGTTTGGTTGGGTTTTTTTGTTTTGTTTTGTTTTTATTTTGGGAATGTGGTTATTGTTTGGTAGTTGTTGTTTTTATTGTTGTGGTGCTTTTTTGGGTTTTTTGTTTGATTTTTTGGGGGTCATTGTAGTTTTTTTGTATTATTGGTGTGTTTTTCTTCCTTTTTCCCTTTCTTCTCTTAAATTGATAATTATAGCCACTAGAAATACTCCTCCCATTTTTTGCTTGTTTGATTTTTGCCCTATTGTTTTCTTTTTTTTTTTTCAAACGAACCACATAACTTGAACCACCTTGTTTTGTCTCATAAATTGATGGGGAAACAATTGAAGGTACCAAGACCTGACAGTCGTATGTACATTGAGTAGAAATAAAAAATGATCAAACTTAAACACCAAATCCAAAGCCAACGACAAACAAAATCGATACCCAATCTACTACAAGCTAGACACAGAGGGACCACCTATACTAGCAGCCTGGGGGGAGGGGGAAGAGGGACATGGGATGCATGCTGAAAACAGGGATGGAGGGAGCATAACATTGGTGGTAGAAATGTCCCTGATTCAATGTCACTATGTACATAAACTATTACTGTACAAGATTTGTAATTCACTTTAGTCAAAATAAAAGTTTTATTTAAAAATTTAAAAAATATTTGATAAGGGTCCTGGAGCAATAGTACAACAGGTAGGGTGCTGTCCTGCATGTGGCTTACTGGGGTTTGATCTGCAGCATGCCACACACCCCTGAAAATCTGGGGCCGGTGAGGTGGCGCTAGAGGTAAGGTGTCTGCCTTGCAAGCGCTAGCCAAGGAAGGATCACGGTTCGATCTCCCGGCGTCCCATATGGTCCCCCCAAGCCAGGGGCAATTTCTGAGCACTTAGCCAGGAGTAACCTTTGAGCATCACATGGGTGTGGCTCGAAAAACAAACAAACAAAAAAAAAACTCTGTCAGTAGTGATATCTGAGTGCAGTTAGCTATAGTGACCCTGCAAAGAAATCTTCACTTAGGAAGTGATTTATATGAAATATTGTTGCAATTCAGCCCTTGATGGGGCTGGAAGGTGATGAGATGAAGGGTCCTCCAGCTTGGACCACTGAACTGCCACCCTGTTCTAAGGATTCAGGATAGCGGCAGGTAAAAAACTCGCAGGCAGTCAGGCTTCAGGAGATATCAACTTTATTCAGTGGATAAGGCTGAAGACTCCTCCAGAATGAGCCCCAGCCTTCCTCAGACCCTTGCTTTTATAGACAAGAATCAGGTAGCACCCTAAGGTGGGAGCAGAATACCAAGTAAGGACAAATCCAATATACGATCACCAGGTCACACCCTAGGGTGGGGCAAATTATTGTTTAGGGTAGGATCAGTAACCCAACATCTCTCCCTTTTTGAATAATGAATGAAGAACTATAATAAGCTTTCGTTTTCCTAACTTCCTCTAGCCAAAGGCGGGAACTTTCATATTCCCATAGCAATGAAGTTTAAAGTGTAAAATTAAAAAAATATAATGGCTACATAGTGACTAGGAGGAATAGGGAGCCCCAACAATTCTAATATTGTAATCTATGCTTACAGCATTAAAAAAAAACGAGACGTAGGAAATAAAAGTCAAATTCACTGCCCGGCACCATCTTGGTGACTTTCTCAAACTGATGAGCAGTGAGTGCTAGTTTACTATATTAATCTTATTTTTTATAGTGAAGACTGTAAGCATAATTTTCTTAGCCAAGCTCCACCTACATCTAAAAAGTAGTCAAAGGTCAACTGGTTGTTACCGTTAATAATTATGACTCAGCAAAAAAGCCACCAAAAGCTTCTATCAGCTTTCCAACAAAAAACGCCAAATAATCAGGGTGCCATATTGCTTGTTGTGCTTACTTTCAAGCCTATTCTAGAATGAAAACTGTGTCACTAGCTGGAATAAAAAGGTTCAAATTTTCCCTTAAACCAGGTGTGTGTCTGTCCAGATTATTTGCTGGGCATTGACAACAAAGGACTTCTAACTACTGTCCAAGTCTTCTCAAACTTAGTCGCACAGCTGTCCCCAAGTATTCATTATTTTAAATTATTTTCCTTTGCTCTGTATCATTTTGAATAATGATTCCTGGTCCCCAAAGGCTCTTTTGGAACATGAGCATAAATGGAAAATGAATAAACTCATAATAATAGATCAGGGCAGCAGCTTGAAAACAAATTCTCAAAATACTAGATATATGTAAGTTATTTGAATTAAACTTCCAACCAGAATTCCTGATAATAAAGTATAAAACATATTTTGAGAATATTTCTTTTTTTTAATTTTTATTGTGACCAAAGTGCATTACAAATCTTTCACTGCATCATTTATGGTATATAGTTACAATGAATGAGGGGCATTCCCACAACCAGTGCTGCCCTCCCTCTGCCCCTGTTCCCTGTATGCATCCCATATCTCCCTCCTCTACCCCCCGGTATGCTAGTGCAACTGGTCTTCACTTTACAGTTTGTTGTAGATTAAGCATCTATTCCACCATTATTGGAGATAAAAAGGATAAGAAAAAGGGGAGAAAAAAATTTGGTGACAAGTACCAAAAAAGAAAGAAGAGAGAGAGAAAAAAAAAGAAAAGAAAAATGGAAGAAAAAAGAAAAAAATGGACTCGGCAAATAAAAATAAAAATAAATCTCTAAATAATAACCACAAGAGTGAAAAAGAATGAGAAAAGTGGAAGAAAAAGAAGGAAAATAAAGTCAAAAACTAATAAATCAAAACAAAACAAGAAAAAGTATGGGTGCTGGAGTGGTAGGGTTTGGCGTTCCCCCCACTTTTTTTTTTTTTTTTTTGCATAGGCACAGTAAGCATTGGGGAAGAAAGGGAATTCTCATGGCTTAAGAGATTCAGGGTTTCTCCATCCTTGAAGCATACCATCATGGGATCAACCCCTGGCTCCATATATACTCATTACGCCATCCCAAAGGCTTTTTTGTGATGCCAGGAAAGTTTCCTGTCGGTTGTGTGTGAGAAAATCAAGCCTCTGTAGCTAGCCATTTGGTATTTGTGCAGGTTATAGGTCAGGGTCTAGGATAGAGTCTCTAGGTTCTAGAGGTTCCTATCCATCGTCGTTGTGGTGTTCAGTCTTCTGTAACACTTGGTCCTATTTTCGTTCAGTCCCTAAGCCGAAGCCTAGGATATTATGGATCCAAAGGTTCTGCTCAGTCTCTGTTGTCCAAGTTGGATCTCTGCAATAAGACATCTTGTTGTTATTGTTTTTTTTTTTTTTTTTTTTTTTTTTTTTTTTATGTGTCCTGGACTACAGCCTAGGGTAGGGTTTTCCTTATTAGTCCCAAGGTAGGCTCTGTTCAGTCACGGTTGTCAAAGTCAGTTTTCTGTTGTTGGTGCTCTTATTTTTCACAGTTCAAAGGACGATATCTCTTCTGATTTCCATTTAGTGTTAGGTGATGTGATAGGACAGCCTGGTCTTAGGTCAAGTTTTCCTTTCCTTGTTGTCATATCAAAATTGGCACAAGTTGGTGCCAGAGTAGTGTTATAAATCTCCTAATGAAGCTTAGTTCCTGGTGGTGTTGCCAGGAGCTGTATCATTTCTACGTCGGGGATCTGGGGTTCCAGATTGGACTAATACTGTCCAATCTCCTGGGAACTGATTGTATCCACATGACACATGTTCAGGATGGGAGGCACCCTTCTGCTATAAAAAGTGAGTTCTTATCCCTAGAAGATAAGGTCTTGTTTCTGTGTCTATGGTTTTCCCTTTTCTTACTGTGCCCATACAAAAACGTATGGTGTAATACTGTGTTGCTGGTGCTATTCTGGGGAGAATATTTCTTATATAAATCTGAGCTAAAAGGCCAGAAGAAAATCAAAGTGAGTAGGACATTTACTTTGCATGAAGTTGACCTGGGTTTTATTGCTGGCGTCCCAGAGTGTCCCTTTCCACCCTGAGTCAGGCGAGCTCTCAGTGCAGATTCAGGATTAAACCCTAAGAACTGATTCATGGCCCCTAAACTAATATACACATATGGTTAAATAATGTAGTAACTGACTAAAATATTAAATAGAGGGGTTCAAAATAAAAAATTAAATATATGAAAATTGAATTAAATAAACAATACTGAGGCAGGAACATTTAACTTGCATGTGACCAACTCAGGTTTGGTCCCCAGCATCCTATATAACCCCCTAAATTCCACTTGGAGTGATCCTTGAGTGCAGAGTCAAGAGAGAGCCCAAACTCCACTGGTTGTGAATTAAAAGCTAAAATGAAAACAAAAAATATCGCATAGAAGGACTCCTCATAAGTGTCTGTATCATCAGACATGTTATAGGCCAGAAAGTAGTGGTAGTACAAATACATATATAAAGTAATAAAGGAAGATATTTGCACCATAAATATTATTCCTAGGTAGAGTATCACCAATGTTTTAGGAACAATGAATAGATTTTAATCCAAGCAACTGTTATTGAAATCCATTACCTCTTTACTGGTTCTCAAGAAACACAAAGCAGGTGCTTTCACCCTGCTCCCTTCCAGGTAAACAACAAAAGTCTAGTCCCTCCTATTCTGCCTTTCCCTTTCCATGCAACTTTCCATCCACACTTTACTCAAAGGATCTGACTAAGTTCTTTCTCACTACTTGCACAAACACTAATCACTCCACTGTGAGAAGGTGAATTCTTGCTAAATTTGCAGTCAATATCCAACATTCTCTCTAGTTAAGGACTTAATATCCAGCTATACCACCACTACATTTGTTAAAAAAATCATCAGATTCCATATAGAGTGGTTGAATTAAACTAGTAAAGTCATAATTACAATATAATATATTATGGGAGCACTGGGTCAATGTTCAGACCATCTGGAACTCAGGGCTCCACTCTAGCACCAAAAAAGGGAAAAAAGACTTCAGCCACTTTTAATGATGAGGAAAATTTTCAAGGAAATCCTCAGATAAATAACTTTTAACTCCAAGAAAACTTAGATTAACAGTTCTCTTAATGATCACTGAACTAATGAAATTGTTGTAATAAAGAAAAAACTATTAATCACGTGTAGGTACGAATATTAGTTGATTTACAATGAAAAAATATGTATATAGAGATTTCTCACAAAAGTTATTCTAGAGTAGGTGTCGTGAACTCACGGCCTGCGGGCCCTCCATACAACATTTTGTGGCCTTGCCCAAGAGGAATCTTTTTTTGTTTTGTTTTGTTTTAGTTGTTTGGGTCACACCCCCAAATGTTCAAGGCTTACTGCTGACTTTGCACTCAAGGATCACCCCGACTTTGCCTCCTGCGGCCCCCAGGTAAATTGAGTTAGAGACCCCTGTGAGGGACCAGGTAGGGTGCTAGCCTTGCAAGGTGTAGACCTGGGTTGGATCCTTGAATCCAACATGGTCCTACAAGAATCTCCAAGAGTTATCCCTGAGTGCAGACCAGGAGTAAAATCTAATATTTGTAGATACACCAAAGTAATAATTGAGCTGCCATATAATATAATCATTCAACTTGCACCTACCCAGACATATTAATTAAAAGTATATGCATACCTATCTTCATTGAACCACAAATATCTAAAAACTGAAAAATAAACGAATTTAAAAAGTTGTGATATATATAAAATATGCTCAATGGAATACTATGCATCTTTAATAAAGGTTGAAACCATACAGTTCACTCAACTTGGATGGAAGAGGATGCTATCATGCTAAGCAAGGTACATAAAAAGGAGGGGAAACACTGTATATTAACACTTATATTACATATACAAAGAAACAATAATGGGAATGGAATATATTCAACGATGGCAATCACTTTCCCTGGATTACAAATGGAGAATATAAGTAAGGGCTGAAATGATGGGCAGGAGAAATTAAGACATGTACTAGAGGACACTGAATTCTGAACACTTGGATGGTGAAAAGTTCAGTTAGGTTTGTTACACTTAGAAAATAAAAATAAAAAAATACAAACTTAATACTACTGTAAACATGACCCAAACTATCAACTATAAACAAAATTGTGAAGGAGGTGGAGTAGGGGGTGAGTGAAACATTGGGACACTGGTGGAAGGAAACTGACACTAATGAGTGTGATGTTGAAATACTTCATGCATCTATTGTTAACAGTGTTATGAATTTATGTTGCCTAAATAAAAATTGGAGAATGGAGAATGTCTATATAAAGAAAAGAAAAACAATAGCAAAGCGAAAGTGTCAGACACTGTAAGGCTGAAACTCAAACAGGAACAACTTTGAAGCTGTATCTCATGTGGTTCAATTAAAAATTCTATTTTAAGAAATCACTCTAGGGGCCAGAGTGAGTGTATAGTGGGTAGGGAATTTTCTTGTACACGAGGCTGATTGATTCTCAATCTTTGGTAATGGTCCTCCAAGCCTGCTAGTTGTAATTTCTGGGTACAGAACCAGGAGTAAACATTGACAGCAATTGGGTGTGGCCCCAAAACAAACAACCAAATAATCATCTAGTTTTCTTAACAATATTGCCATTTAGTCATATTTTTGCAATATGTACTTTCAGTGTTTTGTAAAGAGCATTACTGTATTCAAAATTTATGTGTAATAAGAAATTCATCTTCTTATGAATAGTAAATACCATCAAGAAGAAATGAACTATTTTTAACAACTTACAACACATCTGAATAACACTCTCAGTATCAGAAAACATATCAAAGTAAATACTTTTTTTTCTTATCTGGGATGTCAGTTATAAGTGCATACCACATCTCTTTTTCATGTTTTGTTTTTTGATGGGGGGGTATGGGGAGATGTTGGGCTCACCCAGCTTTGCTCAGGAATTACTCCTAGCTCCCGCTCTCAGAAATCATTCCTGGCAGGCTCAGGGGACTATATGAGATGCCCACAATCAAACCTAGGTCGGTCCCAGGTTGGCCGAACACTTTACAGCACTGCTATTGCTCAAGCTATTGTCTTGTTTATAACAGACTACTTAAAAATACACATATGAGCTTTGTAAAAACATAACTCTAGAATAGTATTTATTTGAACTTAGAAATTCAAAATAATTAAAAATGCTTGTCAGCGTCGATTATTTTTTAGCACCTATATCCTTATATAAAGTGTTTTTATTTTTCCAACTGGAAAATAATTAAATCATTTATGGACTTTTTTTATTTGCACAATTTCTGTATAATCAAATTTTTGTTTTCTTATCTTGGTGTTCCCAAGTTTGAATTGTTCAAAATTTTTAAAAAAATATTTAACTACTTTTTATATTCCATATATATATATTGTCAGTACAAGAGTATGTGCTTTTGGCCATTTGTATTTCTTTTTTATCAAAGTGTCTGTTCATTTCTTCTCCCCATTTTTTGATGGGATTAGATGTTTTTTTTTTTTTTGAACATGAAAAAATGCTCCTCGTCACTAATCATCAGAGAGATGCAAATCAAAACAACGATGAGATACCACCTCACACCACAGAGATTGGCTCACATCACAAAGAATGAGAACAATCAGTGCTGGCGGGGATGTGGAGAGAAAGGAACTCTTATCCACTGCTGGTGGGAATGCCCTCTAGTACAGCCTCTATGGAAAGCGATATGGAGGTTTCTTCAAAAACTGGAAATTGAGCTCCCATTCGACCCAGCTATTCCACTCCTAGGGATATACCCTAGGAGCACAAGAATACAATACAAAAACCCCTTCCTCACACCTATATTTATTGCAGCACTATTCACAATAGCCAGGCTCTGGAAAAAACCAAGATGCCCTTCAACAGACGAATGGCTAAAGAAACTGTGGTACATATACACAATGGAATATTATGCAGCCATCAGGAGAGATGAAGTCATGAAATTTTCCTATACATGGATGTACATGGAATCTATCATGCTCAGTGAAATAAGTCAGAGGGAGAGAGAGAGAGACGCAGAATAGTCTCACTCATCTATGAGTTTTAAGAAAAATAAAAGTCATTTTTGTAACAATCCTCAGAGACAATTAGAGGAGAGCTGGAACACCAGCTCACTCCATGAAGCTCACCACAAGAGTGGTGAGCACAGTTATAGAAATAACTACACTGAGAACTACCATAATCAAGTGAATGAATGAGGGAACTGGAAAGCCTGTCTGGAGTACAGGTGGGGGTGGGGTGGGATGGAGGGAGATTTGGGACTTTGGTGGCGGGAATGTTGCACTGGTGAAGAGGGGTGATCTTTATATGACTGAAACCTTATCACAATCATTTATGTGATCAATATATTCAAATAAAGAGAAAAAAAGTCAATAAAATTCTGTTCATTGGGAAAAAAAAAGAGTATGTGCTTTTTAATTTTAAAGATATCAAATTCAATTTCTTTAAAAATTCGATATAAATTTTCCAGAGAAGGTGGCATGCTATAATAGACACTAAAAGCAGTTCCAAGTATAAAAATAATTATAAAATCTTTAATTTAGGATTATAACTTAGCAGTAGATATTTTAAATAAATAAATTGAATGTCTGTGAGATAGTTAAAAAGTTGTTCAGCATTGAGTTTCAATCGTAAATGGTCTACTACCCTCTACCAATGCACATCTTGGGACACTAATGCATCCAGTATTCCCCTCTACGCTCCCTTATTGCCTTTGTGTCTGACATTTTGTTTTTGTTTTTGTGTTTAGCCCAGTGAAGCTCAGGGGGTTACTCCTGCCTAGGAGCTCAGAAACTGCTCCTGGCTTGGGGAACCATGCCAGGGGATCGAACCATGGTCCATTATGGGTCAGCCCCATGCAAGGCAAACACAACTGCACCATTGCTCTGGACCCAGGGTCTGACATTTTACTTCTCTCTCTCTATTTCATATTTTATTTTTACATTTTAGCCACTGTGGATTACAATATTGTTAAAGGCTATTATATATAATAATTCTTATAAATATAATATACAATAATATAATTATTAAACTATCATAATCTATATCATTTTAAATCCTTTTACTAATAGATTCTTGCAACTGTAAATTTCAGTGACTGAACCCAAGCATGGCAAAAAGTGCCAAATAAAAAAAAAGCCCACTAACTTAAAAAGCAAAATTTAATGTATTTTTAAAGTAAATGCAGATATGCCATAATATAGATTAATTATCATAATATAATAGTCTAGATATAATAATTAATTGTAGATTATTTATATATTGCTAAATATATAATACAAATCATTTTTAAATATATCACAAAAATGATCAAATTTTCTGGTAAAAAATAAAGAAAATGCTAAAGTAATTATTTTCTGAATGAAAGTCAATCCTATAAAATTTTATAAAACTAAAATAACAACAAATGGGCTATTATTGAAGTTTCCTTAAAACTTTATTGTTAAATTATTATTCTTTTCAGAAATAAAATGTGATAATTTACTATATTTTAATAAGCTGACTAATCAAGATGAAAGCATATCATTCATGTATTTTTAATCATCCATATGTGAAATCCCATGTTTTTTATTTGGTTGTATCACTCATAGGCTGTTTCAGGTTTATTCTAGCTTTATATAATTAGTTTCATGACTTCCCTAATATTTTTAAATCACCAAGCTTATCACTTAGAAATGAATAAAATTGGTGGGTATACCTAAAATATCTTGGATATGTTCATTTTTACATATGACCGAAATGTTCAAGTTATTTTTCTATTGATTTCTCTGCTTGAGTTAATTGTAATGATAGAGTGTTTTCCTTGTTAATTTAATTATTAAAATATATTGATTATGTGATTTAAGTTACTGTCAATTACTCTCAGGCACATAATAATCCAATACTACACTCGTCACCAATATACTCATATCCTTCTCCAAGGATCCTAAAGCCTTTTTCTTTCAACCCTTGCTCATCATCACCAACTTGATTGTGTGGATCAGTTCTCGTGCTATATTGCCTTTAGCTCTCGTTTGCTACCTTGTTGTGTATCTCTATAAGACAAATATGAGAGAGATCTCTCCTTTCATTCCATCATGGCATCATTCTACATCTACTCATTCTTCCACATAGCTGCAAATTGCATGCTTTCTTTAGAAATTTTCATTATTTATTATAAATATATATTATTGCACTGTACATAGATATTGATGATGCTATAGATGTAGATAAGACATAGATACAGATAATATAGTATAATTTTGGGTCTGTATTTGGGCCTTTGTATTGTTTCTATTTCTTGATATTACAGTAAATGCAATAATGGACATAGATGTAGAGCTATCCTTTTATAGTATTTTATATTTGGGGACAGGACAGATGACAAGGAACAGTATCACTTTGTCTGTATCAGACACTAAGGCAAATATAAAGTCTAGAGTACATTTGGGGGTGGGGTGGGGAGGAGGGACATTTTGGAGATTGGCGATGGGAATGTTGCACTGGTGAAGGGGGGTGTTCTTTACATGACTGAAACTTTATTCGTAATCAAGGTGTTTAAATAAAGATATATATAAAAATTTCTTCAACATTATAATTTAATAGAAGTCTCAAACACTCCTAAAATTTCTATGGAGTAATGTGTAGAAATGTTTTCCATTCATATAGATATTACAAAAATTATAGAATTGAAATATTCTTTATATTTTAGTCAATTACTTATATAATAATACAACTTTGGAGTTTAAACTACCAAGGATATATGGAGGAAATTTCCTGACTTGAATTTACTAAGTGTACATCCTTTTCATTTCCAACTAATATTGTTAAGGTTCTTTCTCCTCTCCTTTAATCTTTGTGGCAAACTTTCTATCATGGACCAACCTTTTTTGGACCTCTTCTGTATTGATACTTCTATATTCTATTTTTATATCCAACAAATGAATGTGATCATTATACATCTATACCTACTCCTCTAATTTATTTCTCTCATCATAATTCTCTTCATAATTATCAGTATATAAGCAAATAACATGACTTAATTTTTTCTAATAGCTATGTAGTGCACCAGTTTCTTTATCCAATCATCTGCTCTCAGACACTTGAATTGTTTCCAGATTCTGGCTCTTGTGTATCGTGCTGCAATGAACATAGGATTGCAGATACTTTTTATGCATTGCGTTGTTGTGTCCTTGGGATATATTCTCAAGAATGGTATTATTGCATCATACTGGAACTCATATTTTAGGTTTTTCAGGAATGTCCATACTGTTCTCCAAAAGGCTGAATCAAACTATATTTCCACCAGAAGTGAATAAGAGTACCTTGCTCCCCTAATCCATGCCAGCATTGGATGTTGTAGCTGTTCTTTTATTTTAAACACAAAGTGGTTCATAATTGGTTTTCAGATTTACAATATACAGCTCCATCACCAGTGCACATTTCCTGCCACTAATTTCCTGTTTCCCTCCCATCCTCCTCCGCCTGATTGGAACAGGCATTTTACTCTCTTTCTTTCTCTCCCTCTCTTTCCTCCTTTTTCCCCTTTCAGACACTGAGGTTTGCGTAGTTGTTAACAAAGGTGTACCATGCCTATCACTTTATCACTTTATCACTTTTGGCTAACTTTCTATCAGGGACTGCTTCTGCTGGCCCCCATTATTATTGTCTCTGGACATTATTACCATAATATGTTTTTTTTCTTATGTTTCACATATGAGTCTGCCTTCCCTTCATGTAAATGCTTCAGTTTTTCTTTGTAAGGTTGACTTTGACATCTGTAAAGTTCCTGAGCTGTTTATATGAGAAATAGTGTTTCCTTCTTTCAAACCTGAAAGTGCTCAGTTACATCGAACAAATTGGGACTCCAGACCTCAGTCCTGTACTATCTTGCCCCACCCCTTTGACAGAAATTGGTTATATTTTATGTCTTTCTATCCTTGAAACCCATGGGCATCACTTAAAAAGCATTTATTCAAAAGAATGTATGAATACAACTATTCTTTGCAGCACTCAGTATAATAGCTAAGATTTGAAAATCAAGCAGATATTATGTATACATATATATTTATATATGGAATACTAGATAAGGCAAAATTAAATCATACATATGCTGTAACATAAATTGAATTAGATGATATCACATTAAATAAAGTAAACCAAATAAATTGAGATGACAAACATGGCTGACAATCTTAGGAGAAGAGAGGGTGGGCTAAGTGCCTGTCCTGCCAAATCCACATCTGCTGCACCCATACCAGCAACCATGCCTTCCCCAATGGCCCTGCTTCATAAAGCATTTATGATTCTCTGCAGAGACTAAAACTCTTCATATGTTGACTAAAACTCTTAATATGCTGTTTGTTTGTTTGTTTTGTACTGAGTACATTCATTTTGTTTTGAGGGTGTTTAGAGGCCACTGTAGCCTGCCTTCTCATAATTCCAGAAATCATAATTTTGCCAATTAAAACCACTACCCCACAAAAGCTACACTATTAGCAGTAGTGCATGGAATTTCTGAACTAAGGAGTGTGGCCATGTGACCACTCCATTTTTATTTAAGTCTATTATCCCCATAGAAAATACCAATCTAGATGGCCAGTCTGTATCTAAAGCCACCTAAAGCTCACAAACACAAATAGTAATAGTAATATCAGATAGCAACTAAATCTTTGACAATGACTTTATAACCTCATTTCAAGATAAGATAATTTCCACAAAATTTCTTATTGCTGTATTATTTTTCTTCTTTCGTCTTTTTTCTCTTTCTTTTTAAATTTGTTTTTACTAATCCCACTTACCTGTATTATGTATTATAGGGAAAATATATTAAAATAAACTATGTGATACATGGTATTAAGATAAACATGTGATACATGGTATATAAATAAAGCAAATTATATTTTAAAAAGTAGTAAGAATGCAAAATACCTTGACCAATAGTCACTGACTTACCCCACTATATTAGTAATAAGGTTTATATTCTTACATTGCTCAAATCTTCTGTTTTTAGTTTTTAATGCATTTTCTAGAAATATTGTATGACTTGCTTATTAAAGTTTTATAGGTTAGAATGTAGCCATATGATCACAGGAAATACTCAAAGAGTATGGGCAATTGAAACTTGACTATAATTAAAAAATAGAGTTTTAAAAATAAGACTAGAGTTAATATGACTAGTGGTGCTGAACTGATAATAATTAAGTTGGGTTCCTGGTTTGATTGTGGCCTGCTTGGGATTGATATCTTACATCTTATAGAGACACCTCAGCACTGCTAGGCGTAATTTCCAAATGCAGAGCAAGGAATTCTGAGCATATTTGGTGTGTGCCTCCCCCGCAAAAAAGCAATCTTACCTAATTTCTACATCAGTTTTACTCAATGATTCAATATTAATCCAAGTACTTTTAGTCTCCTCAATTTTTACACATTATATACACACATATCTCTCTAAAATAGGATGGCTTTTATAACAAATCATTGCACAAAATATAATCACACAGACCTTTTCATTCTAAAAACTGCATAAAACAAACTTAGGGCACAGTAGCATTTTGAAATTATACCCAGTGATTCTCAGGGATATTCCTAGCCCTGGAGAGCTTTATGCAGCTTTTGGTATCAGCTAGGATTTGGCCACAGTCAAGGAAAAACATGCTTTAACCACAGAACTGTCTTTGTGGTTTCATACTAAACAGCAGCTATTTTTATCGCATTTAAACTGTCAGCTCATACATAAAATACAGAAAAGTACTCAAAAATTTTAGCTCATACATAACAAATACAAGGTACTCAAGAATTGTTTATTGAGCATGATATTTATTTTATGACCTTAATAAATTCACTTGAAGGATTTTTAAAACATTTTTTTCTATAACATAATAATCAATCAGTGTTTTCTTTATCTGGAGGATAGCCTTTTTTCTTTATTTAAGCTCCATACTTGCAAAATTAACCATCACTGAATTTTAGTCATATACCGTGCAGTAACCTTTATCACTACATGCTTTTTGCCACCAATGTCTCCAGTTCCCTTACACCCTCTCCCCTGCCTGCCTGCCTTATGGCAAACATTTTACTTCTCTTTTTCTTTCTCTCTTTTACCTTTTGACTCTGTGGTTTTCATTGTTACTAATGAAGGAGTATGTATAATGCATATCACACTCACCTCTTTTAGTATCCCATTTTTTCCAGAGCGATCAGTTCCAACTGCCATTGTGATAGTGGTTCTTTCTCTACCCTAACTACACCACTCCATTATTTGTGGCAAGCTTCCTATCATGAACTAGTCCTCTAGGCCCTCATTTCTATTATTTCTAGATATTTTTACTAAACACTCTTTTTTCCCTTATTCAACAAATTATTTAATAATCAAGATTATTTTATGTCTGTTCCTCCTTTCTGACTCATTTCACTCAGCATAATAATTTTCATTTCCATTACTAATAACTTTTATCTTCTCAAGTATAAATTTCTCAAAGTTGCTTTGTTTTCGAAGCCATTAACTCACCCTTAATATTTGTTCATGCTGCTTTTCCCATAAGAGATTTCCAAAACAGCTTTGTTGATTTATTTTTTCTTTGTCATATATTTATAAAAATAGGTATTTTTATGCTATCCTAAGCATAGGAGGAAAAATGAATACATTTTTTAATTTTTTATTTTTAATTATGAGAACAATGATGCAAAAAAAGAAGACAAGGTAAAGTTACAGTGGAAGGACAATCACCCATAAACAAAGTTCTCAGAAAAAATCTCCTTGCTGATGCCTAAATTTTGAACTTAGTCTCAAAGAACATTAAGAAAAATAAAACAGAACCCATATACAATTACTTTGTCCACAAGTCCCCAGATTGTAGCACATTATAACTTTTCTTAGCAGTACACAAAGCCATGAAATTTATGAGATTCCTTAAACATTGAAGGCATAGTATTTTTTTTTTTACATTTTCATGCACATGCATATTAGTTTAAGTTAACATCAAAAGTTTAAGTGTTTTTTTTTAAAGTTTAGAGTCAAAGGAGCAAAGTAAAATGGTGTTAGAGTGGCAAATATTGTTTGCATAGGCCCACCAAAATATGAAGGGCATGGAAAACTGAATACATTTTAGACAGACTGATACCTAATAATGTCTGTCATAATGAATTTTTTGACTTTATGCTTTTCCAATATCAAGCTGCTAATCAGCCTCCCTGATTTTTGTAACTAGGTTGTAATGTATTTCTTTCAAACTCATGGGGTATCCCTCCATATTAGTTAGCTGTTCAGCCCTGTATTAGAGACATTACTGCTTGGACCGAGGACAAATTGATGATAAAATTAGTATATAGGTAAAACAATATGAAATTGACCTGTCTACGATCCTGTGCTGCTAAAAATTTTATAAGCTTTTAGGATAAGTACCAGATCATTGTAATTATTTTTGGTGTGCAAGGAAATAAAACAATTTGTAGACAATATCAATTAATATCAAATGCTGACACTAGAGTATAAACTGAAAACAACAGATTATAGAGGTAGGTAGACTGAAGAAGATGAAGGAGCATGGGTGGGGATTTTGGCACATTTGTGTTGTTGAGGTGAGGTAACCATGCACCAAGACCACAAATGTCAACACTATTGTAAACACACAATCTAAACTCTAAAATTTAATATAAAATGTTTGATAAACTTTTGATTCTAGCAATTGCACATAATTCCATTTTTTAGAGGAGAAAGAGCTTTTACTTTTGCATTTTGTGCTTTTCAATTTTACTTTTGTTTTTATTCATTTTTTATTCCTGAGAAATATTCATTCTAGGGATATAATTAGGACAAAGAGATTAAAGGATTGGTGTATATATATCTATATACACCATATATATGGCATTATAAGTTTAAGCATTTAAATAATTATCACATTGAAAAAGATGAAAAACCAATGGGAGTTTGAGAGTGGTTTGTGATATGAGCAGTTTTTCATATGAAAATAGTCCTTTTGCTGTTCCCTATTGAAAATTGATTATGGAATGAAGGAATTATGGAGTGGTAAGGAAAGTTAAAAGGGTAGAATCAGATTCCAAAGAGAGAAAGTAGTGGCTTTCACTGGCTAGCGTGAACAGTGATGTGTTTATGTTTGTTGTAATACCATCATAGAGTAAGACAGACACGAAAGAAGAGCTAAGAGTATTTTAGTCACTGGCAAATGAAAGTTGTCATACACTAACCTTGTCAAGGGAAATTGTGGTAATCCGGTTAAAAGAGCATGAGAAATCAGGACTACTCTGAGCATGTTGCCATTGAAAGAGCCAATGAATTTCTAGCAATATGCCTGGAATTCAGGTGAAAAGTTAGGAACAAAAATATTTTAAGTGTTCTCTGAGAACGGAGACATCAACCCTTGAGACTGGATAAGTTCAACGAATTGTGAAATATTAGAAAGCAAGCCAATTATTGAAATTATATTCGATCTCTCCCTTTTCTTTCTCCCACCTTACCTCTCTCCTATCCCATTCTACCCTCCTCTTTTCTCTTTCCCTTCCTCCTTTTCCTTCACCATTTTCTTTTGCTTCTCTGAGTCCCATTTTTCCCTTCCTTTCTTGCTTCCTCCCTCTGCCCTTCTCCTTCTATCCCACTCTTCTACTCATTTTCTCTCCTCCTACCTTCTTCTTCTATTTATTGGA
This sequence comes from Suncus etruscus, assembly GCF_024139225.1. Lineage (NCBI taxonomy): Eukaryota > Metazoa > Chordata > Mammalia > Eulipotyphla > Soricidae > Suncus > Suncus etruscus. The sequence goes on along the minus strand of NC_064863.1, from coordinate 82,053,824 downwards.
TAAAAAGCACTCTATGGTCTAAATTTTATGTCTTTCTAAAGTGTCATTTACTTCTGTACATACTCCTACAAATCTGAGAGGCAGACTACAAGTTATTTATGAATTTAGGTAGTTCAGCCATTATCCTGCAGCCTTAAAAGGGATTTAAAAATAAAACCAGTCCTACAGTTCCCAAGAGGAAATGCTCCAATATTCAAAGAAAAGGATTCACAGAAAGAGAATTTCAGTAATATGCAGACTTTGCACTCTCTGAGAGCTCCTCTGAACGCAGCTATGAACAGGGCACCTAGAAGCAATCTTTGTTTGCAATGCTGGTATTGCAAATGCACATCTCAATTAAACAGAAACTAAGAGAATTTTAAGTTTTATCACTGTCACATGTTCAGTCGTTTCCAAATTGATTGAAAACCTTTATTGCATATGTTTCTGAAGCACTGCAGGGGGCACAAGCAAATTCTCTGGAAAGATAGGGAACTGAGAAATGAATCTGTATTACTATTCTGTTCAGTGTTAACTGAAATATAAAATGAGTCAGTGGCACACTAAACTGTGAGAAGAAGGTCATTAAAAGTCTCTGTATTTACCTCTTCCCTGGATATTGAACCTTGTCACATGATCTTTTGTTTGCTTTCAATCAGTAAAATTTTTTACTTATTTTAAAGCCTATTACTATAGGATCATCAAAATGAGAAAAACACATGATCATTAACATTTAAAGCAATTAAAATGTGAAACATCCGAGTGGAAGGCAATAGCAAATTCATAATTATCTTGCAAGGTCAGAGAATCTTTTCAAACATACAAACTTTCAAGCATTGTCACAGGAAGAGAAATATAAGAAAAATTTCTCAAATGAGGTTTGAAATGTAAGTGAATAGTAAAAGACTGTCATAAAACTTGCTTTTGTCCCTTATCATCATTAAAGTTAATTTTTAGTTAATTGTTGAGAATATACAACAAATGGAAAGAAGTGGCTAATCTCTAATGTACCAATTATATTCCTATAATAAAATTTATTTCTCTTTTCTTTCACTAAAACTATATTTCTCTGTAATTTTAAGCTAAAATTAACTTTTTATGATATGTGCATCCTAATTAAAAATGGTCCATTTTATAAATAGAGTATATGAATACAAATTAATTATATATATCAGAGATGAAATTCTTTTTAAAGTTATTTAGAACCTCTTGCATTGTCTTTTATTCTCAGGAGTTATTGCACTCATTAATATTACACCCCTATTGTGACCCATGGCATATGAAAATTTAGTTGATAGATGCCATGTCATAGCCAAAAGTAGATTTCAGGAATTATATGTCCTCAAATTATGATGTTTTCTCATTATATATAGCATTGATGTTTATATTTCTTTGGCCTTGAATGATGTCATCACCTATTAATTTTAAACAACAATGAATTTTAAGGTTTTCACACATTTTACTGAATTTATGTTTATCCTGGCTTACAATTTATCTTTAAAACTAAGAGCCCTTTCTAGACAGCATTATTCCTTTTGAGGAAAAGCCATTGTATTCTTCAGTTTTAATTTCAAAGTTATTATACATTGCTTATCTTTCCTGCTCTCTATTACAAGTAATTAATGATTCAAGTTCTTAATCTATTTGAATTGCTTCTTTCTTTTTTGCAATGTCTGACAATTAAACATCACTTGTAAATTGAGAAAATTGCTCCAATAACTATTTACTAAGTCATTTGCCTGTACATAATTTGTTTCTTATTACAAATATTGTTTCCCCCCTTCTCTTTTAATACTATTAAATCTTTCCTTTAAATTTTTCAAAAATATAAAAGTCTTTTGAACTTTGTTTCTCCCCTAAATGGCTACACAGAACTTGACCTCTCAGATCCATGTAACAGCTCCAACCTATGCATAACATACATACCAAGAAGGTAAGTTTTGAACAGTCACAATTCACAACACAAACATAAGGTTGATTTGGCCATACCCAGTGATGCTCAGGCGTTATTCTTGGCCCTCTACTCTGGAATCACACTCTTAGCGTTTTTCTATGAACCTTATAGGATTTCAGGGATGAAACTAGGTTTGACTGCTTGCAAGGCATGCACCATATCCATTGTGAGATCCTCTCAACCACACAAACATGTACTTTTATAATTACAAAAGTCTTTCAAACATCTTACCTGACTATAGTTGACATATTTTGTGGTGCAATAAATAATTATTTAAAGATCAAAAGAACAGTAAGCTATTACTTCACATTAGAGAGATTGTTTCTCATTAAAAAAGAACAACAATCAGTGTTGCTACAGATGTAAGGTATAAAGGGGGATAGAAATGTGGACTTGCTCAGCCATTTTGGAAGACAAATGAACATTCTCAAAACACTTGAAATTGGAATTCTATATAACACAGCAATTCTTCCTCTGACAATTTACCCCTAGAGTTCAAATAACACTGCATAAAAGATATCTGCACTTCAATGTTCATTACAGCACATTTTACAATACCCAAAATCTTGAAACAACTCAAGAACATATATGACATAAATGAGCTCTTTTTCATGTATACAATGGGATATTACTAGGCTGTAAGTTGAAGTCATGCAATTTGCTGTTACACAGTTGGATTTGAAGAGTATTGTGCTAAGTCAAATGAATCCTAGAGAGAAAGACAGACACACAATGATTATACTCATACGTGAAATATAAAGAAACATAGTAGGGTATATGTAGTTCCCTCAAGTAATAAAATAAGAGCATGAGAACTGGTCCATAGTATGAGAATGTTCTTGCCAATGTGTGAACAGTGGGGAGAGATCAGGTAAGGTACTCTTATGGCAAGGAAAGAGGAAATGGTCATTTTAAATAAGGAATGAGTATTGAAATGAGGTAAATGTGAAAGATATATTGTCAGTAACAGTACTGTAAACCACAGTGCCTAAAGTAAAAAATAAGAAGTGGCTGCTATAAAGGCAGAATGAAGGTAATCTTGGGAACTTTGGTAGAGAGAAGTGGACACTAATGAAAAAAATTGGTGTCGGAACATTGTACACTTGAACCCAAATGATGATAACTTTGTAAAATAGGGCAATAAAAAAGCATATATTTCTACTCTTCTCTGTCTTTCCTGAACTCTGGAAGCTCTCCTCAGAGCCCTGGGAAGTGAACCCCAAAGAAACTACATTCGGGAGCTACCCAGCGAGCCAGTGAGTGAGTGAGAAATGGCTGCATGTGGGGGTTTTCAGGCAGAGTGCTGATTGCTCTACCTGCAGAGTCTCCACCGGGCTGTGTTTCTTCTGAGGAACTGAGCACCAGAAGGGAGCCCTGTCCTACCCTTCTCTGTCTTTCCTGAACTCTGGAAGCTCTCCTCAGAGCCCTGGGAAGCGAAACCGAAAGAAACTACATTCGAAAGCTACCCAGTGAGCCAGTGACTCTCCTCAGAGTCCTGGGAAGTGAACCCCAAAAATACAGCATTCTGAAGCTGCCCAGAGAGCGAGTGAAAACTACGCCTGACCAGTGGGGCCCGACTGTGAAAAACTGTGAGTGATGCCTGTGTGTGTCTCTCTGCTATCCTGTTGCGTGAACCTCCTGAGAGTGGGCTGAAAAGAGGCTCCAGAAGGCACTTAGCTCCACTTCGCTACGCAGCCGTGTGCTCTTTCTAAAAAAAGAACACCATCACAAGAAAAAAAAAACACACTAAGAACTGTGCTGGATCACAGAAGCAAGAATTTCTTTCCAGACTGTCTTCTCTGCTGCGTGCTTGGGCCTAAGATTTGATCCTGTGTGAGGCTTCATCCACGGAGGACTCCCCTACCTTGGAGGCAAGTCGGCCCATCCAGAAAGGGCGGAGCCAGAGAAGTGTGTTGCCTGCATCATATAACCAATGAATACCACCACAACACGTAGAAAAACCCACAATACAAGTGTGACAATGGGGAAACAACGCAGGCCAGCATCAGACATAGAGAATGAAGATGACAATTCTGATGACCAGTTAACGACCAACCAACTAATCAATCTCTCAGATAAGGACTTTAGAGAAGCAATATGGAATATACTCAAAGAACTCAAAGAAACCATGAATAGAATAGAACAGAACACTAATAAGAATCAAGAAAATATGAAGACAGAAATCACAAAACTCCAAACTGAAATAACAGGTCAAATAACAGGCCTGAAAAAATCAGTAAACGAAGTGAATGACAAAATGGATAAGCTCTGGGACAGGGTATCAGAAGCTGAGAATAGACTTGGTGCTGTGGAAGATGAGATACATAACAATTCCATACAACAGGAGAGATTGGAAAAAAAAACTTAAAACAAATAAACAGACAATGGAAAAATTAGTCAAAGAATGGGAACAGATGAAAATAGAGGTCTATGATAAGATCAACAGAAACAACTAAAGAATCATTGGAGTCCCAGAGACCCAGGAAGAAAATTTCCAGGAAGAATCAACGGTCAAGAACATCATTAAAGAGAAACTCCCAGAGCTAAAGAATATATGTGATCAAATCCTGCATGCTCGAAGAGTACCAACCAAAAGAGACCCAAGAAAAACCACCCCAAGACACATCCTAGTCACAATGACAAATCCCACAGATAGAGACAGAATTCTGAAAACAGCAAGATCAAAAGGGGAAATTACATTCAAGCAAGCATCCTTGAGATTTACAGCAGACCTGTCACCAGAAACACTCAATGCCAGAAAGCAGTGGTGGGATATTGTGACAAGACTGAATGAAATGAATGCTTCACCTAGAATACTGTACCTAGCAAAACTCACTTTCCGGTTTGACGGAAGAATACATGGTTTCACAGACAAAAAACAGCTCAGAAACTTTACAGACTCAAAACCAGTATTAAGAGAAAAACTGAAAGACCTAATCTAAGACATGACTGACCAAAAGACACACCAAATTTCGATATAAAGATGGCATTAAATCCCAGGACAATTCTTTCTCTCAACGTCAATGGACTAAATGCACCAGTTAAGAGACACAAAGTGGCTAAATGGATCAAAAAACTAAATCCAACCTTCTGCTGCCTACAAAAAACGCACCTGAATAGTCAGAACAAACATAGACTCAAAATAAATGGCTGGAGAAAAGTTATCCAAGCAAACAACACCCATAAAAAAGCTGGAGTGGCCATACTAATATCAGATAATGCAAACTTTATACTCAGGAAGGTTGTAAGGGACAAAGATGGACATTTTATATTAATCAAGGGGTATGTAGAGCAGGAAGAAATAACTCTCCTAAACATATATGCACCAAATGAGGGGCCAGCAAAATATTTAATACAACTGTTGACAAATCTGAAAAATAATATCAACAACAACACAATAATTGTGGGGGACCTCAACACTGCTTTGTCAACACTGGATAGGTCGACCAGACTGAAATCCAACAAGAATATTCTAGACCTGAGGAGAGAAATGGAAGAAAGAGGCCTAGTGGATATATATAGGACACTCCATCCCCAGAAACCTGGATACACATTCCTCTCCAATGTACATGGGACATTCTCCAGGATAGACTACATGCTGGCACATAAAACATACCTCCATAATATCAAGGGGATAGAAATTTTGCAGACTACCTTCACTGACCACAAGGCTCTGAAATTATTTGTGAATTCCAAAGGGACTCAGAAGAAAAACTTTAACACCTGGAAATTAAACAGCCTCATACTCAATAACCAGTGGGTCCGAGATGAAATCAAGAAGGAAATCAAAAGGTTCCTGGAAACAAATGACAATAAAGACACAAACTATCAGAACTTATGGGACACAGCAAAAGCAGTACTGAGAGGAAAATTTATAGCTTTGCAAGCACACATCAGGAAGGAAGAAGGAGCTTACCTGAGTAGCTTAATGACACAGCTAATAGAACTAGAAAGTACTCAACAAAAGGACCCAAAAATAGGAAGACAGAAGGAAATAACAAAGCTGAGAGCAGAAATCAACGAAGTGGAAACCCAAAAAACAATCGAAAGATCAACGAAAGCAGAAGTTGGTTCTTCGAAAAAATAAACAAGATTGATAGACCACTGGCAAACCTAACAAAGAAAGAAAGAGAGAGAAACTTGATAACTCGTATTAGGAATGAAAAAGGAGAGATCACTACTGATATGACAGAGATTCAAAGGGTAATCAGAAACTACTTTGAAAAACTCTATGCCACTAAAAATGAGAACCTGGAAGAAATGGATAAATTCTTGGACTCTTATAATCTTCCACGGTTGAAAGAAGAGGATGTAGCCTATCTAAACACCCCCATCACCATTGATGAAATAAAAATGGTAATCAAAAGTCTGCCCAAAAACAAAAGCCCAGGCCCAGATGGATTCACTAATGAATTCTTTCTAACTTTCCAAGAGGAACTACTACCAATCCTGGCAAGACTCTTTCATGAAATTGAACAAGTGGAAACACTCCCAAATAGCTTTTATGAAGCCAACATCACCTTGATACCTAAACCAGACAGAAATGCTACGAAAAAAGAAAATTACAGACCAATATCGCTGATGAATGCAGATGCAAAGATCCTCAACAAAATCCTGGCAAATAGGATTCAATACCTCATTAAGAAGATCATCCACTACGATCAAGTAGGTTTCATCCCAGGAATGCAAGGATGGTTTAACATCCGTAAGTCTATCAACATAATACACAACATCAACAACAAGAAAAATAAAAACCACATGATTATATCAATAGATGCAGAGAAAGCATTTGACAAGGTCCAACACCCATTCTTGATCAAAACTCTCAGCAAGATGGGAATGGAAGGAACCTTTCTCAATATAGTTAAGGCCATCTACCACAAGCCAGTGGCAAATATCATCCTCAATGGAGAAAAACTAAAAGCCTTCCCTCTAAATTCTGGCACAAGACAAGGCTGTCCTCTCTCACCACTCCTATTCAACATAGCACTGGAAGTACTTGCTATAGCGATTAGGCAAGAAAAAGATATCAAGTGAATCCAGATAGGAAAGGAAGAAGTCAAGCTCTCACTGTCTGCAGATGACATGACGCTCTACTTAGAAAACCGTAAAGACTCTACCAAAAAACTTCTAGAAACAATAGACTCATATAGCAAGGTGGCAGGCTACAAAATTAACACACAAAAATCAATGGCCTTTCTATACACCAATAGTAATAAGGAAGAAATAGACATTAAGAAAACAACCCCGTTCACAATAGTGCCACACAAACTCAAATATCTTGAAATCAACTTGACTAAAAATGTGAAAGACCTATACAAAGAAAACTATAAAACTCTGCTCCAAGAAATAAGAGAGGACACACGGAAATGGAAACACATACCCTGCTCATGGATTGGCAGGATTAACATCATCAAAATGGCAATACTCCCCAAGGCGTTATACAGATTCAACGCTATCCCTCTAAAGATAGCTATGACATTCTTCAAAGAGGTAGATCAGGCACTTTTGAAATTTGTTTGGAACAATAAACACCCTAGATTAGCTAAACCAATCATTGGGAAAAAGAATATGGGAGGAATTACTTTCCCCAACTTTAAACTTTACTACAAAGCAATAGTTATCAAAACAGCATGGTATTGGAATAAGGACAGACCCTCAGATCAGTGGAATAGGCTTGAATACTCAGAAAATGTTCCCCAGACCTACAATCACCTAATTTTTGATAAAGGAGCAGGAAATCCTAAATGGAGCAAGGAAAGCCTCTTCAACAAGTGGTGTTGGCAGAACTGGCTAGCCACTTGCAAAAAATTGAACTTAGACCCCCAGCTAACATCATGTACGAAGGTAAAATTCAAATGGATTAAAGACCTCGATATCAGACCCCAAACCATAAGATATATAGAACAACACATAGGCAAAACTCTCCAGGACATTGAGACTTCAGGCATCTTCAAGGAGGAAACTGCACTCTCCGAGCAAGTGAAAACAGAGATTAACAGATGGGAATATATTAAGTTGAGAAGCTTCTGCACCTCAAAGGAAATAGTGCCCAGGATACAAGAGCCACCCACTGAGTAGGAGAATCTATTCACCCAATACCCATCAGACAAAGGGCTAATCTCCAAAATATACAAGGCACTGACAGAAATTTACAAGAAAAAAACATCTAATCCCATCAAAAAATGGGGAGAAGAAATGAACAGACACTTTGACAAAGAAGAAATACAAATGGCCAAAAGACACATGAAGAAATGCTCCACATCACTAATCATCAGAGAGATGCAAATCAAAAGAACAATGAGATACCACCTCACACCACAGAGAATGGCACACATCACAAAGAATGAGAACAAACAGTGCTGGCGGGGATGTGGAGAGAAAGGAACCCTTATCCACTGCTGGTGGGAATGCCATCTAGTTCAACCTTTATGGAAAGCAATATGGAGATTCCTCCAAAAACTGGAAATCGAGCTCCCATACGATCCAGCTATACCACTCCTAAGAATACACCCTAAGAACACAAAAATACAATACAAAAATCCCTTCCTTACACCTATATTCATTGCAGCACTATTTACCATAGCAAGACTCTGGAAACAACCAAGATGCCCTTCAACAGACGAATGGCTAAAGAAACTGTGGTACATATACACAATGGAATATTATGCAGCTGTCAGGAGGGATGAAGTCATGAAATTTTCCTATACATGGATGTACACAGAATCTATTATGCTTAGTGAAATAAGTCAGAGAGAGAGAGAAAAACGCAGAATGGTCTCACTCATCTATGGGTTTTAAGAAAAATGAAAGACATTCTTGCAATAATAAATTTCAGACACAAAAGAGAAAAGAGGTGGAAGTTCCAGGTCACCTCAGGAAGCTCACCACAAAGAGTGATGAGTTTAGTTAGAGAAATAACTACATTTTGAACTGTCCTAATATTGAGAATGTATGAGGGAAATGTAGAGCCTGTTTAGGGTACAGGCGGGGTTGGGTGGGGAGGAGGGAGATTTGGGACTTGGGTGATGGGAATGTTGCACTGGTGATGGGTGGTGTTCCTTTTATGACTGAAACCCAAACACAATCATGTATGTAATCAAGGTGTTTAAATAAAAAAAAGCATATATTTGTTTAAGAATTAAATTCACAGTGGCTATTCAATTTAAGGTCACTTTAAAATTATTTTCTCTTTACACATTTTATTCTGTGTCACTTTGTAAGCAGCTATTTTATTTTATAAATATATAATTATTATACATTGGATAGGTATCAAGAAAAGACATTCTTTTGTGAGTGAAGTATACTGTTGGATACAGTATTTTCAACTTGATAAAAAGCAATAAAATACATAATTTTTTGTGGTGTTATGTATATTAGCAGGACATATTTAATGATTCGAATGTACCCAACTGAGGGCTCTCACAATTTTTATCTTACTCATGAACTACTTTCTTTTAATATTAGTGGTGACTTGGTTAGGAGGCAGTCTTTGATCTTAATCTTTTTTATACTCAAATGATCATTATAACTTTGACTTCAGATGAAACATAAAACAAGAATGTTGACAATTATGTGCCTTCCATAAATTCTTCCAGTGGCAGTTATAGATTTGCAGCATAGATATTTGTCTTAGAATCTCCTCCTCAGTTTAAATGAGAAAGATGCATTTCTCATATTTTTAGATTCTCTAAACTCTCCTTCCAAAATAAGTTATTTATTACCTCTAATTTTTCTATTTTATTACTTAGTCAAATTTTACAGTACCAATACTTCTATTCAAGGATAATGTGTAACGATTTAGAATATTAAAGTCATTATGTGAGGATGGAGAGATAGTATGGAGGTGAGGCATTTGCCTCTCATGCAGAAGGACGGTGGTTCAAATCCCGGCATCCCATATGGTCCCCTGTGCCTGCCAGGGGCGATTTCTGAGCATAGAGCCAGAAGTAACCCCTGAGCGCTGCTGGGTGTGACCCCAAAACCAATATATATATGTATATATATACATATATAATAAAGTCATTATGTACATGATCTTTATGTTAATTTAATGTTGGTGAAGCAGTCTCTTATTTTGCTTGTTTTGTTTTATTTTGGGCCACACCCAGTGACACTCAGAAGTTACTCCTGGCTATGTGCTCAGAAATTGTTTCTGGCATGGGGAATCATTTGGGATGGTGGGGGATCGAACCATGGTCTGTCATAAGCTAGCGTAGGTAAGGCAGATGCCTTACTGCTTGCACCACCACTCCACGCCCTAGGTGAAGCAATCTTTTTAATGGAAGCAATAGTAACATATATATTTTCTGTGGATGGTAATATATTACAAAGGTCAAGGCATCTGACTTTCTATGATTGGGCCTGATTGATCCCTGGCACTTCATATGGTACCCTTAACAGTATAGGGATGATCCCTGAGCACAGAGCCAGGAGTAGCTTTGATATCTCCATAGAGTTAGATATAAAGTTTTTATAATTTTAAAGTCTAGATATTAATCATTCTCGGTTTCAATTTCAATCAAATATTAGTTCTTTGAAATAACATTATCTAGAACATTGCTCTCTAACTTCTGGTTGTCAGATGTAGTAAATTCAAAGACCACATCTTGTTTATCATTACCATTCTAAAAGGTTGCAGAATGCTAATCTCTGGTCAAGCTCTGTATTTCTGCTATCCTTTGCCAATTTGCTTTCTTTATAAGCTACAGACTTCTGGTCAAAATCTTTCTTTTTCTCAGATTATCTACCACCTCAACACCTTCTTTCTCTTGTAAAGCTATCAAGTTCTTGGAATAAGGTATTAAAATATTGATGTTTTCTCAATAAAATTATTTTTGTTAATTTTTTTTGCTGTCATTGACCTTAGAAACTGCTAGACAGGAATGGATATCTTCCTCTGAGCATCCATGAAACTCAGTTCATTTCTATGTTATTTATTAAACTGCATTTTATGTGCTCAATTTAATATTTATTTCTATGTACACCATGAGATCCTTAAACACAGTAATGGATTCTTTGTCTTTGTACATGCAAGCTTAGATGCGGTGTCCAGAAAATAGAATTCATTAAAAAGTGTGAAAATAAACAGAATAATGCAGCACACACTGTTCATTATACACAATTAAAAATCCTCAACCTGTTTCCAAAAGAGGTTGCACAGAAAATCACTTCCTGTTTCTCCAAATTTCTCTTTTACTTAACTATCTCCCTTTGTTTATATTTTTGTCTCCTATATTTTTCTCATTTTATTTCTTTTAAATTACCTTTCTGAAGATATCAAACTTACATACATAATTTTCTTATAATAGCCTTAATATTTACATATTTAACACTGCAACATGTTTTATTACTGTAATACTTTGATAATGTTTGCAATGTAACTCACAAATTATTTCAAAGTCTGTAAAAATTATATAATTTTAATAAATAAGTATTAAATGACATAGTTTCCAATATAAAAAAATTTAAGACTAATTTAGAAGGGCCTGAGCAATGGCACAGTCGCAGGGCATTTGCCTTGCACACGGTTGACCCAGGATGAACTGCAAGGTTCAAACCCCTGACATCACATATGGTCCCCCAAGCCAGGAGCAATTTCTGAGCGCAATCCCTCTAAGGGTAACAATAACATTCTTCAAAGACATGGATCAAACACTCCTGAAATTTATCTCGAAAAATAAACTCCCAAGAATAGTTAGAGCAACCCTTGGGAAAAGGAATATGAGAGGCATCACTTTTCCCAACTTTATATTGTATTACAAAACAATAGACATTAAAAAAGCATTCTATTGGGATACAGACAGACCCAGATCAGTGGAACAGACTAGAGTATTTGCAGAACCTGGAACATGGATTACTTCGTTTTACCTCATATTTTTGAATTTTTATGTAAAATTAAGAATAAAGGTAAAAAGAAAGAATAGAGTCCAGGGGCCAATTTGTCTCAGGTCCAATTGTGGAGAAAAAAAACAGAACTAAATATACAAACTTATGTCCACAACAATAGAATCAAGAGACCTAAACGTTAACAATCTAAACTTAAATGGATCTGTTACACTGGCAAGCCAAGGTATCAAGGGTCGTTGTATAGGATGCGCTCGGGGGACATTGGTTGAGTGATATAGACAGTGATGGTGAAAATGTATATATTTTCACTGTATTTCTAAAATTCAACTCTGAAGAACTTTGTAGATCACAATGGTCTCAGTAAATAAAATAAAAAAAATGTAAAAAGTTTAAAATAAAATGAAATAGAGAAATAAATAGCAAGACCTGTGAAAATGAGCTTGGAGATTATCTCTGTATTTGTGAGCTACTTTTACTTTGTCTTCTCATTTTAATTGGATTGCCATTTGGAAACAGACATGTACTTGAGTTAGTTTAGAAAATGTTTGCTTATATTTCAATATTTCGGAGCCTGTTTTAAAAAAGTATGGAAAAAGTAAGAATGTGAAAAGCAGTGAAGAGAAAGAAGGAGTAGAGAAACTCAGAGGCATAACCTAAATTTTGTCTTAATGCTGCTACACCTTAGATGTTCCTGTTACTGATTCCTGACCTGATTTGCACTTAAATTGTTTATTATGATCTTGGTTGGTTTCTCCAAGCAATGGAAAAAGTATGCATCCATAGTAGTTTTGAGAAATAAACACAGCAAACAATTATATCTCATATCCAAAATTTTTACTTATTAACAATGTGAACTTAAGTCAATCACAATTTTACATTTTTTCTGTACATATATTTAATACATATATAATGAAATAGTATAGATTTTATTAGAATTGCTGTAAAGATTCACAACATCAGACCTATAAATATTTTAATAACAGTTGACTCTTTAAATATAGTTGCTTCAAAACTGTGATAGAGTAAAGGTGATGGAGCTCTGTAGTGTGTGCAAACAACAATCCACCCAGTATTCCCTTTCTTAGTTTTCATTTCTAAATAGTTCCATTCTTAATTAAAGAGTCTTAAAATGAGAGTGCCTAACTATTATAAACTATACTGACTATAGTGGAAAATAATCTTAAATTTATAGGAACAAAATATCATGCCAATAAAAATGGACAATTATAGGTAAAGCTAAACTTGTAGGCTGTGGAATGTTGGTTTTTATTAAATAATAATGATAAGGGATTGAAGATTTTAAATGGAACATTGTACATGGTTGATCTTAAGAGAATATTTGACTGCTATTTATTTTATGTCCAGACTTGTTTTAGATTATTAATTTTCGGTGGTGAATTAAAAGTATAAAATTTTTGCCAAATTAAATTTGTATTATATGAGGATAAGACAGAATAATATATAGTAAGATGGTAAGAAATGTTTACAAAGAACAGTGAAACAGAAGAAAGGTAATGTGATGAGGGGCCGGAGAGATAACATGGAGGTAGGGTGTTTGTCTTGCATGCAGAAGGATGGTGGTTCAAATCCCGGCATCCCATATGGTGCCCTGAGCCTATCAGGAGCAATTACTGAGGGTAGGGTCAGGAGTAACCTCTGAGTGCAGCCGGTTGTGACCCAAAAACCAAAAAAAAAAAAAAAAGAAAAGAAAAGAAAAGAAAGATAATGTGATGAGCAACAGTTTATATAGAGTAATTATGGATGGTCTCTTTGTTAACTTGTAGGTAGTGATGAGAAAATAATGAGATATAAAAAGAGTAGAGAGAGAACCAGATCTGGGGAAAAAGTATACCAACAAAATAAGACTAAAATTCTAAAGACCAAGTTCAACTATTCAAAAAGACAAGGAAGAAGCAAGGGTGTAGAGCACTTTAAGAGAGAGGCATTGGCAAGGTTACAAAGAGAGTTAGAGAACACAATATGCAAATTATTTGAAGATGGATTTACTTTCGTAGGAGTAAAACTATAGAATGACTTTCTGCAAATGAGTTACTAGATCACTCTGTATAATGTGTTAAAAATACATTGAAGGTAGTCAAGAGTGGAAAGAGGTTAATTGGAAGTCTTTGGCTGCAACCCAGGGCGAAGAGACAGAGCCTAGAAGCAAGATATAGCATGTGAAGCTGATTAAAAATGGAAACACAGTTGAAACAAAGAAAATATTTTTTTGTTGTGGTGGCAAGAAACATAGATAGTAATTCTTTGCTTTTGCTCTCATCTCGTCCTCTAATCTGTCAGCGAATCTTGTCAGTCTACCTTCAAAATATATGTTGAACTCTACAAAAACATACACACAGAGAAAGAGAAAGTAAAGAGAGAGAGAGAGAATTTGAGGAAATTTCTTATGGAACATTTGCATATAAGATGAAACCATTCCACCAACTGTAATATATTCCTGAACTTATTTTCTTGGTTAATTGTCACAATAAATTAGTTGCACCGATGCAAAAACTTTGATTCAAAACAAAGACTCCAAGGGCAAGTAAAAGTGTCCAAACTTAATTGAACAAATCCATTCCAAAATTCTTCTATTACACTAAAGATGAAAGAATAATTTACAGAATTAAGAAAGAAATAAATAAAAGGAAGTTGGAAAGATCGTACAGCTGTAGGGCATTTGCCTTGCAAACAGCAATCCAGAATGGACCCCAGCGTCCTATATGGTCCCCGAGCCAGGATCATTTTTATTTCTACATATTTTATTTTATTTTATTTTGGTTTTTATATATAAAATCTTTATTTAAGCATCATGATTACAAGCATAATTGTAGTTGGGTTTCAGTCATAAACAGAACACCCTCCATCACCAGTGCAACATTCCCTCCACCAATGTCCCACCACCCTCCTTCCCAACCCTTGATTGTATTTGAGAGAGACATTCTATTTCTCTCACTCATTATGATTGTCATGATAGTCTGAACTCATAGCCAGGTGTAACCCCTGAGCATCACTGGGTGTGGTATAAGGAAGGAAGGAAGGAAGGAAGGAAGGAAGGAAGGAAGGAAGGAAGGAAGGAAGGAAGGAAGGAAGGGAGGGAGGGAGGGAGGGAGGGGAGGGAGGGAGGGAGGGAGGGAGGGAGGGAGGGAGGGAGGGAGAAAGGAAGGAGAGGGAAGCAAGGAGAGGGAGGAAAGGAGGGAGGGAGGAAGGGAGGGAGGAAGGAAGGAAGGGAGGGAGGGAATCAAGGAGAGAGAGGGAAGGAGGAAGGAATGGAGGAAGGGAGGGGGAGGGAGGAAGGGAGGGAGGGAGGGATAAAGGAAGAGAGGAAGGGAGGAAGGGAGGGAGGGAGGAGGAAGGGAGGATGAAAGATGAAAGAAAGAAAGAAAGAAAGAAAGAAAGAAAGAAAGAAAGAAAGAAAGAAAGAAAGAAAGAAAGAAAGAAAGAAAGAAAGAAAGAAGAAAGAAAGGAAGGAAGGAAGGAAGGAAGGAAAGAAGGAAGGAAGGAAGGAAGAGAGAAAGAAAGAAAGAAAGAAAGAAAGAAAGAAAGAAAGAAAGAAAGAAAGAAAGAAGAAAGAAAGAAGAAAGAAAGAAAGAAAGAAAAAGAAAGAAAAAAGAAAGAAGAAAGTTAAAAAGAAAAGAAAGAAAAAGGAGAAAGAAAAGAAAAAAGAAAGAAAGAAGAAAGAAAAAGAAAAAAGTGATTGAAAAGTTACTAGGTTATGGTCTTAAAATATATTTGAAATGCACAGAAATAGTTTAAAATTACAATTATATAAATTAAAAAATAAATAATCTATATATGAAAAATTAAATTATATCTAGAGGTCTATATTATTCCTCCATTAGTTTCAAAGTAAGTTACACTTGAGTTGATTCTAAATTATTTTAATTTTAAAATATATTACTACTTTCGAGGGGTTATTTTTCATCTATGACCCTTTAATAATTGTTATTCACTCAATATCTAATAAATTATAGAATACTATATAATAACCAGTGAAGGCCTATTAACACATTTATAGTATTGAAAGTCAATCAACTTAATGTTCTGAACTGAAGTAGAAATTAATTATCCATTACAGAATTAGAAGGTGTAGGAATATAAATGAGCATAGGCACAGAAAGAGCTTAAGAAATAGAATATGCCTTGGGCAAACAAAGTATACATATTTACTTATTTTAATTTTTTACAAAGTAAGAATTCACTTTCATTATGTTTACTATTTACTAGAAATCATAAAATTTTTGCATGTTTCCTAGATATTTAAGAAACCTAATTTATGTTCTTTATTAATGAAATGATGCATATGTTCTGTTGTGTTTGTGTCTATCTGAAAAGCTTGTTCCTACACCAGCCAGACTATACACTATTTTTTCTTGGTTGTTGTTAGCGAACCATGTAATGACAGAATCAAACCCATATGCAAAGCATGTGTTCAGCTCAATAATCTGTCTCTATGATTCTATTTTATGCTTTCTCTTTTTAATTTATTCTTCATTCTGTTTTTCTTCTTTTATTTTTCTTTATTTCTAATTTTAGTTTTAGGTATTTTTAAGGTAGAATAATTTACAACAATATATAATTTTATGCATAAAATATACTAGTACCACATCTTCTGCTGGAGTGTCCATTTCCTTCTACCATTGTGGTAGTGTCCCTTCCTTTCTCCCATCCTTTTCTCACTCCACTGACCCACTCCAAATAGGTAAACTTCTATTAAAGAAGCTTGCTACCAGTTCTCAATTTCTATTTCCCTATAATTCTTTACGCTCAACATATGAGAGAAATTATTTCTGTCTGACCATTTTATTATGAATATCTTCACTAATTATGGATACTCTAAATCTATCCTCAAAGTACATAAATAGAAACAAGGGAAAGTCCACCAAGAACATCTGAAAACAGAATATTATAGGATAAAATAAAAGCTTATTTGTAATATAGTATATATGTAGTATATAGCTTTATAGTATTCTGTATAAAACATTTATTTTTCATCTAATTTCATTTAGAATAATTGTTTTCTTTATAAAAGGATATCATGATCTGTTAGTTTACAATAATTTATAGATATACTAAAATTAATACAAACAAATCTATTGCTTATGATGAAATTGCTTATTGACATTGCTTTTACATGTCAGCAAGTTTTATAGTTTTTAAAATTTATACTTGTAATGTTTTCATTAATATACTTGCATTTTTCATTCTATATATAGTGAGACAATATTTCTTAAGCTTTAACTATGTTGAACAAGTTCACTAACAAAAATATAAAGCACCATAATCAGAATAACTAGAATACTTACATTTAGCAAACAGTATGTTAATTTATTTTAACTCATTAAAGATTTATTAACTAGGGCCAAAGATATAGCATGGAGGTTAAGGCATTTGCTTTGCATGCTGAAGGACGGTGGTTCAAATCCTGGCATCCCATATGGTTCCCCGAGCCTGCCAGGGGCGATTTCTGAGCATAGAGCCAGGAGTAGCCCCTGAGCACTGCTGGATGTGACCCAAAAACCAAAAAAAAAAAATTAACTATATATAAGTTAATCAACACAATTGTGTTGCCTATGGTTTATGTACTACCCTCAGCTGCATGTCTAGGTTCATTTCAGGAAGGCTCCTTTAGAATAGAAAAGGCACAATATTAATATTGCTACAATTAAGGTATATAAAATAAATTATTGAAGAGTTAATACAAGGGGTGAGGAGTAATCCTTATTTGTATTTAAATATTCAATCATTCTTCTGAAAGAGGTCCAGATAAAATTCAGAAAGTTAGGATGTAAAGAACAACTTTATAGATATTCTTTTCCATTTTTTTCTTCTCTTAAAAACAAGCAGATTCTTAAGTTTTCTGAAAACTTTTAACTTTACAAGAGTAATTCCAGGTGTAGCAATGATGACACAATTTTACTGAATAAACCTAAAAAGATAACAACTATAGGTACCAGAGCAATAGCACATACAGCTGGTAGAATGCTTGCTTTGTATGTGGCTGACCTAGTTTCAATTCCTAGCACTACACATGATCACATGACCAAGCTAGAAGTAATTCCTCAGCAAAGAGCCCTCAACACTGCCAAATGTGGCCTCAAGAAAAAACATTTTTAATTTCTAAATTAAAAAAAAAAAAACAACGCTGCATACACTGGAGAGTAGCTAAAAGTAAACAGACACTGAAAGGTACTGTAAGTTATTGCAAAATGGTGAGTTCACTGGGAAAGAATCATGTTTTTATGGCTTCGCCTCAAGGACCATTGTAGATTTAAAGTGACAAGAGTTTGCTAAAACTCAAATCACAGGCATAATGTCAGTCTCATCATCAATATAGCACACTAGATAACAGGGACGGTTGGCCAAAAATCAGAATGTAAACAAAAGTGCACAGGTCAACAAAATAAATGAGCTCACACATGTTTATATACTTTATTTTGAAATTAACATCTAATGTTGCATATTGATGAAGTAATCAGAAGAATACTACAACTAAGACTGAGATAGATAAAAGATTGCACATAATTACTGGTACTGATAAAAATAAATAAATTAAAGGGCCAGAGTGATGGCACAATGGTGGGGTGTTTGCCTTACATGCTGCTGACCTAGGATAGCCTGCGGTTCAATACCCTGGCATCCCATATGGTCCCCCAAGCAACGAGCGATTTTTGAGAGCATAGC
The DNA here is from genome assembly GCF_024139225.1 of Suncus etruscus. Taxonomy (NCBI): domain Eukaryota; kingdom Metazoa; phylum Chordata; class Mammalia; order Eulipotyphla; family Soricidae; genus Suncus; species Suncus etruscus. The sequence goes on along the minus strand of NC_064863.1, from coordinate 82,035,361 downwards.
CAGGAGTAACCCGAGTGTTACCAAGTGTGATTCCCCCCCCAAAAAAAAAACAAAAAACAAAGAAAGAAAGAAAGAAGAAAGAAAGAAAGAAAGAAAGAAAGAAAGAAAGAAAGAAAGAAAGAAAGAAAGAAGAAAGAAAGAAAGAAAGAAAGAAAGAAAGAAAGAAAGAAAGAAAGAAAGAAAGAAAGAAAGAGAAAAAGGAAGAAAGAGAAAAAGGAAGAAAGAAAGAGAAAAAGGAAGAAAGAGAAAAAGGAAGAAAGAAAGAAAAAAGAAAGAAAGAAAGAAAGAAAAAGAAAGAAAGAAAGAAAGAAAGAAAGAAAGAAAGAAAGAAAGAAAGAAAGAAAGAAAGAAAGAAAGAAAGAAAGAAAAAGAAAAGAAAGGGAAGGAGGAAGGAAGGAAAAGAAAGGACAAAGAAAGAAAAATACAGAAAGAAGTAAAGGAAGGAAAGAAGGAAAGAAAAAAGAAAGAACAGAAAAGAAAGAAGGAAGAAATCAAGAAATCAAATTTTGGCATAGGCATGACCGCCTGGAGACTGTCCACCTTGAGAAACTCAGACACTGAGGGGTTTTGGATACACCTGACCAGGATGAATGCAGGCCCCAACTGCCTTCATCATTGAGGAGTACAGAAGGATGCCCGTCTGGAGAGTGTCCTCCATGAGAAGTTCAAAGACTGAGGAGTCTTGGACCCGCCCCCCACCCCCAGGGCGAGTGCAGACCTTTACTGTGGTAGCCACTGAGGGGCACCAAAGCATGCCAGCTTGGAGAGTGCCCCTTGTTGTAATCTCAGAGACTGAGATTTCTTGGACCAGCCCAAAGAGGGTGGCGCCAGAGGTGTGCAGCAGGTACGATTCGCTTTGCTGCTGCAAAATCTTTCTAACTAATAAACCCCACAATAACATGTAGAAAATATAAAAACTTGAATCATGACAATGATTCAAGGCAAACACCTTGCACAGAGAATAAAGATGATAGCTCTGATGACCCCCCAAAAATACCAACCATCTGACTAATCTCTTGGATAAGAAGTTTGAAAAGAAATATGGAGGATCCTCATGGAAATCAAAGAAAACATAGCTCTAGCTGAACAGACACAAAGACAGAAATCAGAAAACTCCAAACTGAAATAACAGATCTGAAAAACATGGTAGCTGAACTGAAAACCTTAATGGAAAACCTCTCCAGCAGGATAACAGCAGCCAAGGACAGAATCAGTGAACTGGAAGATGAAATGGCAGAACAACTTCATACAGTGGAAAGAACCTTAAGGCAAATGATCAGACCATGGAAAAAGTACTCAAAGAACATGAACTGATAAAAATAGAAGACTTTCATAAACTCAAAGGAGCCAATATAAGAATCATTAGAGTCCGAGAGGCCTTGGAAGGTGATCCCCAGGAAGAATCAAAAGTCAAAGACATCATCACAAAGAAACTCCCAGAGCTAAAGACTGCATGCAATCAAATCCTGCATCCCTGAAGAGTGTCAGCCAAAAGAGGCTCAAAGGAAAACACCCCAAGACACATCCTAGTCACAATGATGAATCCCCCAGATAGAGATAAAATATTGAAAGTAGCAAGATCAAAAAGGGAAATTACATTCAAAGGAGCAACCTTAAGATTTCAGAAGACATGTCAAAAGAAACTCTCAAGCCTGAAGACAGTGGTGGGATTTTGTGATAAGACTAGATGAAATGAATACTTGACCTAGAATACTGCACCCAGCCCAACTTACGTTCAAGTTTGAAGGAAGGATACATATATTTATTAATAAGCAACAACTCAGAAACTTTACAGATAAAAACCAGTCTTAAAGGAAAAACTGCAAGGTCTACTTTAAGACAATACGGACCAAAAGACACACCAAACTTCTACACAAAGATGGCACTAAATCCCATGACAATACTTTCTCTCAATCTCAAAGGAATAAATGCACAAATTAAGAGACATAGAGTGGATAAATAGACCAAAAAAATAAATCCAACCTTTTACTGCCTACAAGAAACACACCTAAATAGTCAGAAAATACATAGACTTAAAATCAAATGCTGGAAGAAAATCATCCAAGCAAACAACATCCTTAATAAAGCTGGGTGGCCATATTAATATCAAAAAAACACAAACTTTAGACACAGAAAAATGTAGAGCTCAAGGAATAAAAATTTGTACTAATCAAGGGATACATGCAACAAGAAGAGTAAAAATATATGCACCCAATGAAAGAGCAGCAGATTAAATAATGCAATAATTGACAAATTTGAAAGAGGATATTAAGAATAAAACAACAAAAGTGGCAGACTTCAACATGGTCCTGTCAACACTTGATAGTTCAACCAGACTGAAACCCAACAAAAATATACTAGCCCTGAAAAGAGAAATGAAAGAAATAGGCCTAGTAGAGATAGATAGATAGATAGATAGATGATAGATAGATAGATAGATAGATAGATAGATAGATAGATAGATAGATAGATAGATAGAAGAGAGAGACAGAGAGAGAGAGAGAGAGGAAACTCCATTCCCAGAAGGAAGGATACGCATTCTTCTCCAATTTACACATTCTTCTCCAATTTACATGGGTAATTCTCCAGAAACAACCACATGCTGGCACGTAAAATGTACCTCCATAAAATAAAGAGGATAGAAATTGTGCAGGCTATCTTTGCTGACACAAGGCTCTGGATTAGATGTGAACTACAAAGTGACACAGAGGAAAACCTTTAACATTGGAAATTAAACAGCCTGCTACTGAACAACCAGTAGGTTCTAGATAAAGTCAAAGAGGAAAACAAAACTTTCCTGGAAAAATTACAATGAAGACACAAACTATCAGAATCTATGGGACACAGTAAAAGTGGTACTGAGAGGAAATTATAGCCTTGCAAGCACAAATCATAATGGAAGAAGGGCATACTAAATAGTTTAATGGCACAGCTCATAAAATTAGAAAATAATCAATGAAAGCAATCAAAAATAGCAACACAGAAGGAAATAGGGCTAACAGCAGAAATAAATGAAGTGTAAATCCCCAAAAAACAATTTTAAAGATTAATAAAATCAGTTGATTCTTTGAAAAAATACATGTTATTGATAGACCATTGGTAAAATACACAAAAAAGAGAGAAAATTGAAATCCCATATTAGATATGAAAAGGGGGAGAATGCTACAGATATTGCAGAGATTCAATAGGTAATCAGAGACTACTTTTAAGAACTCTATGCCACTAAATATGAGAATATGGAAGAAATGGATAAATTCTTGGACTCATAACATTCCATGATTGTTTAAGGAAAATGTAGCATATGTAACCACCCCATCACTATTGAATAAATTCAAAAGGTAATCAAATTTCTGCCCCAAAACAAAGCCCACATTCAGATAGATTTATTAATACATTCTTTCAAACATTTCAAGAGGAGTACTACCAATCCTGGCCAGGCTCTTTCATGAAATTGAGAAAACAGAAATATTTCCAAATAGCTTTTATGAAGCCAACATCACCTAGATACTACAAACAGAGACATGCTGCCAAGAAAGAAAAATATAGTATAATATTTCTGATGTGCACAGATGCAAGGATCCTTAACAAAATCCTGCAAATAGGATCCAATGACTCATCAAGAAGATCATTCACTATGATCAAGTATGTTTCATTACAGGAATGCAAGAATGGTTTAACATCCATAAATGTATCAACATAATACACAACATCAACAACAAGAAAAATAAAAGTCACATGACCATATCAATAAACACAGAGAAAGCATTTGATAAGGTTCAACACCCATTTTTGCTAAAAACTCTCAGCAAGATGGGAATGAAAGGAACCTTTCTCAATATTGTTAAGGCCATCTACCACAAGCCAATGAAAAATATAATCCTCGATGGAGAAAAAATAAAAGCCTTCCCTTTAAATTCTGGTACAAGCAAGTCTGTTCTATCTCACCATTACGATTCAACATAATACTGGAAGTACTTACTATAGTAATTAGGCAAAAGTTATATATAAATGGAATCCAGAAAAGCCAAGCTCTGACTGCAGATGACATGAACTCTACTTAGAAAACCCTAAAGACTCTACCAAAAAGCTTCTAGAGACAATAGATTGATATAGCAGTGTAGCAGGCTACAAAATTAACACACAGGAATCAATGGACTTTTTATACATCAACAATGATAGCGAATAAATGGATATTAGAAAATCAACCCCATTCATATTAGTGCCACACAAACTCAAATATCTTGTCTAAAGATGTGAAGGATCTCTATACAAAAAAAACTATGATCTCTTGCTTCAAGAAATAAGAGACAACACGCAGAAATGGAAATATTTACCCTGGTCTTGAATTGGCAGGATAAATGTCATTAATATGGCAATACTCCCCAAATCATTGTACAGATATAATGTGATACCGTTAAAGATATCCCTGACAATCTTCAAAGAATTAGATAAAACAGTTCTCAAATTTATTTTGATCAATAAACACCCTCGAATAACTAAAGCAATCCTTGGGAAAAGGAATATGTGAGGCATTACTTTTCCCAACTTTAACAGTATTACAAAGCAATAGTTATCAAAACAGCATAGTATTAGAATAAAGACAGACACTCAGTTCTGTGGAATAGGCCTGAATACACAGAGAATGTTACTCAGACATACAATAATTTAATTTTTTATAAAGGGGCAAGAAATACTAAATGGAGCAGGGAAAACCTCTTCAATATGTGGTGTTACCACAACTGCTTAGTCACTTGCAGAAAAGAAAACTCAGACCCCCAGCTAACACCATGTCAGAGGTAAAGTCCAAATGGATTAAAGACCTTGATATCAGATCTGAAACCATAAGGTATATAGAACAACACATAGGTAAAACACTCCATGACATTGAGACTAAATGCATCTTTAAGGAATAACAGCACTCTCCAAACAAGTGGAAGCAGAGAAAAGCAGGTGGAACTATATTAAGCTGAGAAGATTCTGTACCTTAATGGAAATAGTGCCCAGGGCACAAGAGCCACCCACTGACTGATTGGGAGAAACTATTTACCCAATACCCAACAGATAAGGGGCTAATATCCAAAATATACAGGGCAGTGACAGATCTTTACATGAAATAACATTATAGCCCTATCAAAAATATGGAGAAGAAATGAACAGACACTTTGACAAAGAAGAAATACAATGGCCAAAAGACACATGAAAAAATGCTGCACATCGCTAATCACCAAGGAGATGCAAATCAAACTAACTATGAGGTACCATCACATGCCACATAAATTGATGTGCAACACAAAGAATGAGAACAAACTGTGCTGGCAGGAATGTGGAGAGAAAGGAACTTTAATTCATTGCTGGTGAAATGTCATCTAGTCCCACCTTTATGGTAAGCGATATGGAAATTCTTCCATAACACTGGATATTGAGCTCCCATATGATCCAGCTATACCACTCCTAGGGATGTACCATAAGAATACAAAAGTACAATACAAAAATCCCTTCCTCACACCTATATTCATTGCAATGCTATTTACTATAGCCAAACTCTGAAACAACCAAGATGCCTTTCAACAAATGAATGGCTATAGAACTTCAGTACATATACACAATGGAATATTATGCAGCTGCCAGAAAAGATGAAGTCATGAAATTTTCCTATGCATGAATGTACATGGAATCTATTATGCTGAGTGAAATAAATAAGATAGAGAGAGATAGATTCAGAATAATTTCACTCATCTATGGGGTTTAAGAAAAATAAAAGACATTTTTGCAATAATTCTCAGAAAAAAATTGGAGGGATGAATGTCCAGCTCATAACATCAAACTTACCACAAAGAGTGATGAGTGCAATTATAGAAATAACTACATTGAGAACTATCATGACAATGTGAATGAATAAAATAATTATAAAGCCTGTCTAGAATAAAGGAGGAGTTAGGGTGGGGAGGAGGTAGATATGGGACATTGGTGATGGGAATGTTGCACTGGTGAAAAGAGCTGTTCTTTACATGACTGAAAACCAACTACAATCATATTTGTAATCAAGGCTTTTAAATTAAGATATATTAATTTTAAAACGGGAACAAAGTAGAATGTTGGGTATGGCCTTTTAATAGATAGATATCTTTTACTATCTTAGGAAGGTTTCTTTTGCACCTATTTTGTTATTGGTTTTTATCATAAATTGATGTGGGTTCTTGTTAAATATTTTTACACATTTATTAATATGACATATGATTTTTATTCTTTCTATTACTGATGTTCTGTATGATGTTAATTGATTGTCTCATCTTGAGCCATGTTGCATCCTGTGGATGAAACCAACTTGTACATGATGTATATAATCTTCTTGATGTTTTGTTGTATTCAGTTTGCTAATGTTTTAAATTATTTTCATCAATGTTCATCAGTAATTTTTGTCTGTAGTTTTCTTCCTTGGTAATATCTCTGTCAGTTTTGGGGATAAGCATAATATTATCTTTATAGAAAATATTAGGGAGGATTCTATTTGTTTAATATTTTGGAAGAGTCTATGGATTAATGGTAATAATTCTTCCCTGAATGTTTGATAAAAATCAAAGTAAACCCTTCTTGTCTTGAACTTTTATTTTTTAGAATATTCTTAATTATTTTTTTAATTTATTTATTATTAGCCTGTTAAACTTTCTACTTCCACTCATTCAGTAGTTGGAGATTATATGCGTTCAGATATCTTCCAATATTTTTTTGGTTTTCTAGCTTAACAGAATGCAGTTGTTCATAATAAAATCTTATGTCTTAAATTTCTCTAGGCACTTTTGTAATTTCTCCCAGTTTACTTCTGATCCAACTTATTTGAACATTTTCTCTTTTCTTTCTTGTGAGTTTTGCCAATGCCATGTCTATCTTGTTCATTCATTAATAAAAAAAAAGCTTCTGATTTCATAGGCTCTTTAAATTTTTAGTGTTTTTTTTTGCTGTTGTTTTATATCATTAATTTCTGCTATTGATTTTATTATATCTTTCCTTCTGTTTGTGTTTTGGTTCCTTTGTTGTTGGTTTTCCAGGTATTTAAGTGTGTCTTTAGATTGATAATTTTGTCCTTTGCATTACTCCTTATATAGGCCTATATCGTTATGAATCTCCACCTTATACTGATTTTGCTCTGTCCCATAGATTTTGATAATTTGTTTCTTTATTACCTTTCATTTGTCTCAAGGAATCAATCTAACAAGGGAAGTGAAAGATCTGTGCCATGAAAACATCACCACACTTAAGAAATAAATTTAAGAAGACCTAAGGAATAGAAAAATTTCATACTAAGGGAATGAAAAAATCAATATGATAACTTAAAAACTTAAAAACTGTCCGTCTTACCTAAACTATCTAGATCCAATAAAATTCCTATTAAAACTTAATCTATATTCTTCAAGGACTTAGAATAATCATTTATAAAGTTTGTGTGGAACAATAAAATTAGTGGGATAGTCAAATTTATATTTAAAAAACAAAAATTTGCAGGTATGTCTTTATCTAACTTGAAATTTACTACAAATCTTAGTGATAAAAATAACAGAGTATTGGAATAATGTGAAAATTTCAAATAATGAGACAAAATTAAATATCCAGTGATAAATCTCCAGACATGTGGACAAAGTAGCATAGAACATAAAATGAAATAATGATATTCTAATTTTGGGACCACTGAATAAACATGTATTAGAAATTATAGCTATTTCCATATCTTAGACATTAACAAAATGTCAACTCAAAGTGGACAAATAGACTTGATATCAGATTTAAATCCATAAAGTATATAGAGGAAAACTTAGGCAGAACACTTTAAGTTCTAGACCTCAGAGGAGTCTTCAGTGATATGATTTCAATGATAAGGCCTATAAAATAAAACCTTAATAAATTGTCTGACATCTAACTAAAAAGTTTTTTTAATATATAATACAAAGAAACAAAATAAATGCATGCTACATTTAAAAGACAGCTAACTTAATGGGAGAAAAAGATTTGCACTCAGCACATCAGGTAAAAGTTTGATATGATAAGAACTACTCACAATGGTTAACTCCACAAAACCTTATAACCATCAAATAATGGGAAGAGAAAACTAACAGCATTTCTCTGAGAAAGACCACCAAATAGCCAGCAGGCACATGAAAAAATTCTTATCATCACTCATCATTAGGAAAATCCAAATCAAGACACAATTAAATATCTTATGCCAGTATGTGTGACAGATATCAAAAATACTGCAAACTATTTCCACAGGTGGGGTGAGAAAGGGACTTTAATTCACTGCTGGTGGGAATTTTGCCTGGTTCAATCACTGTGAAAAATGTTATGAAGTGTTCTCAGTAACTTAAAAATTGAGCTGCCATATTACCCAGAAACCCTTTTTGAATATCTATCCCCAGGACAGAAAAATATTCATCCAAAAATATATATGCATAGTGTTATTCATTGCAGCACTCAGTATAATAACTAAAATTTGAAACCAACTTAGATGTACCATAACAGATTAGATGAAGATGTGGTGTACATATATATAATAGTAAAAATATATACAATAAATAATAGATATAATATAGATATATATAAAATATATGTACATATCATATACATAAATATATATAACATATAATAGATATATAATATCTACATAAATGTAAAAATGAAATTATGCAATTTAAGAAAACATGAGTGGAACTAGAAGATATGACTTAAAAGAAGAAAATCAGAGGAAGAAGGATACAAAATATTATCACTTGCATAATGGTATTTAGAATAACTACATGAATATATGAAATGGACTAAATTGGAGTGTTAGATTAAACAGATTCCATCCTAATCAGGATATGATTGTTACTCATTGGTCCAAAGTACCTCTGGATGGAAGCATTCTTTGTATTGGTGCCTTAGACTACCTTCTCTCTACACCAACATGTGGTCTGACACTTGCTAGTAATACCCCAGGTCTTGGGTAAAACATGCTTACAGTTTCAGTTTTCTACCTCTGAGTAATATATCTTAGAATCAGAATGCTTGTGTTTGGTAGTTTCTGAACTTGCTTTTATTCCTTTAGCCATGTGTGGATTATTTCCTGTGTTGACATTTGCTTCCAGGTCTGCTTCACACATTGCCTTGGATTTGGGGTATGAGGTTCCTGCTTCACCTAGCATCTGGAGCACAGACTTTGCCTACGACTGGTGAGATTAAAAGTCAGTGATATTTAGATGTACCTCTACCTCATTGATTTTTAAGTTAGCTTCTATTTGGGTTAAGTCATGACAATGGCTTGATTTTTGGTTAAGGTAGCCTGGTATTTCCTCATGAAATTGCCCCCTTCTTTCTTCCAACAAGCAAACTAAATATATGCTAATGTAGTAGATTGTGCATAGATAGCTCTGGCAGTGGTTCTTGTTTTATAGTTCGAATGTATCTTGAAATACAAAAAGTGTGCACTGAACATTCTAAAACCATACCAAAAGTTTCTGAAACACCGTTTCTAAAGCACATTCTATTGTTTCTAGAAGTCCTCTAAAACTGAAAATTAGTAAATAATTTCTGCTAATCACACGTCTTCTAGCCAAAATCCCTGAAGCTGGTGTTTCACTAACCCCAACTGGCTTTAAGCCAGAAGAGCCACTAGTTTCAGATTCTGATATTGACATGAAACAAATGCCAACATTGAGATAATGTTAGCCCAATAAGCTCCTGAATCAGAAAGCAGACCTGTAAGATAAAATTATCACTTAACCCTCCACCACCTCAACTCTTTAGAGACTGTGGAATGGACTTAATCCCCCCCAATGGCTAATTACTAGGTAGATAGGAATTAATACAGAATCAGAAATAAATCGTCCCCCATCAGGAAAACAATGAAGTACAATAATGGCTAATCCTCAAGGAGATTTTCATTAACACAGAATCAGAAAGAAATACCCTCCATCAGGAAAACAATCAAACCAACCTATGAGGGTTTTGATATGAAATACCTCAGTCGATTTAGGAAAGAATGCTCAGCATATGATCCTCTTTCTCTGCTTTATGCTGAATTACTTAGTACCTGGAGTGATGGAGAGTGTTGGATCATCAGAATTTCAATACTGTATCTAAGACCTGCCTGAGTGCTTCCCAATATTTAAAGCAGAAAATGTGTTTCTATGATCAATAGGTGCTGAAAATAAAATTAATGGCTTAGTTCACTCTGAAAGTATGGTTGAAGGAGTCACGTTGTCTCATGAGATATTTATATGAGAAGGAAAATTCACAGACGCAAATAAGCAGGCAAGATACCTCGTGATGTACTGAAACTTATCTGGGAACTGTCATTGAAAGATTGGAAAAAATTGACTCAGAAACAAAATTCAAGAGTAGTTATACAAAGATTTTTTCAGGGACTATATTGTTATATGCAGATATTTTGGAGAAATTGACAGAGGCTGTTCAGGAGAAGATTAAAGATATGAGTGCTCAACAACTCCTGACGAGAACCTTAGATTTTGACAATGCATAAAAATAAGCTATATTCTATCCCATTAGGGAGAAAGAAGATAAGCTGTCATGGAATTTCTATATGCTTGTAGAGATATGGGAACTTATGATAATTCTCCCCCTCCACTGCTCCAGACTGCCACACCTTTAACAATATATACTATTGAGATGCAAACTCCAGGAAATAAAATAGATGGCTTCTGCCCAAGGAGACCACCCAGAATTTGCTCAAGGTGTGGCAAAGGATTTCATTGTCCGTCTTTGATCTCTTTATCATCTCCCTGTATACTGTGGTAGGGAAGCAAAATCAGTCCTGTGGATTCAGAGCAGATGTTTTCATTGTGGCAAATAGGACATTTACAAAAAATAAAAACTGCAGGATGCGAAAAATTTTTACTTTGGCTTATGAACTGAGCCCGTTGAAGCCAAGATTTAATCAACCTGTCTTGGGAAAGTGGCTCAGGAGCCAATCATGGGCCCCACAAAATAAGGGAACCTTTTGATCAATAATTTAACTTCCCAGCTTAGCCCGTGAGAACTCTGCAGCATAAGCTCATTAAAGTTGACACTTCAGGAAGTTGTGCCTTCAATATATTCTGCCCTGAAGATTTAACTATAATATCATCTTAGTGCCCTAACAAGATAAGAAGTATATAAGAGGGCCAATTCCTCCAGGGACTTTAGGGAAAATTTTAGGAAGAATCGATTTTATGCTCAAATAAAATTTTATTCACCAGGAAATTATAGATTCTCACTATGTTTGAGAAATAATAGTTTGTGTTTGCTTGCCTACACTTTGGACTTTTAAAAATGGTAAAAACATAGTTCAAATTTTATTCTTTACTTATGTTATGCTACACACATTTCAACGCAGGTGTCATCCATACCTGCTACTGCCAGCACAAGAGGTACCCCACACAGAAAAACACAGGGAAGGCATGATAATGGAAATGAGCTGACCTCACCCAGGAAGGATGGACCCAGAAGCCTGCTATGTGCCTTTCAAAAAAGGTGCCATTTAGAACTTTGGCCAATATTGCTATGACCTACATCACCCAGAGGCCCAGTAGAAAGCACATTAACAGAGAGGTAAGCTAACCCTGCCCACATGGGCAGAGCCAAAGAAGCTTGGCTGCTCTGTAATTGCACACATCTCCTAAATTAAAGAAACCCAGCATAACACTTAGAAAACACCACATTACAAGCATGTCAATAGAGAAACAACACAGGCCAATCTCCATGTGTAGAGAATAAAGATGGCAGCTCTGACAATCTAAAAATTGATGATAATATATTTAGCATCTCAGATAAAGACTTTAGAGAAGAAATATGGAGGATCCTCACAGAACTCAAAGAAAGCATAGAACAAAAATGAAAGAACCATGAAAAACCATCAGGAAAATTTGAAAATACAAATAAAAAAACTCCAAACTGAAATAACAGGACTGAAAAATTTGCTAGGTGAAATAAAAACATTACTGGAAAGCATCTCAAACAGAGTAATAGCAGTTGAGGACAGAATCAGTGAGCTGGAAGATGAGATACATAACAACTCCATAGAACAGAAAATATTTTAAAAGAGCCCTAAAAAAGGTCAAACATTGGAAAAATTTCTCAAATTATGTAAACAGACAATTCTGTTGTGTTTATCTCAGACTATGAGATAAACACAACATAAACAACATAAACATCATTTCAGTCCCAGAAACTCAGAAGAAAATCACCAGAAGAATCAATAGTCAAGAATGTCATTGGAGGGTCCAGAGAGATAGCACAGCGGTATTTGCCTTGCAAGCAGCCGATCCAGGACCTAAGGTGGTTGGTTCGAATCCCGGTGTCCCATATGGTCCCCCATGCCTGCCAGGAGCTATTTCTGAGCAGACAGCCAGGAGTAACCCCTGAGCACCGCTGGGTGTGGCCCCCCCCAAAAAAAAACAAAAATAAAAACCCCAAAAAAACAAAAAAAAAGAATGTCATTGGAGAAAAACTCCTTTTCAGCCTCTTTCAGGAAATTGAAGAAACAGAAACATTCTCCAATAGTGTTTTACTAAACTAACCTCACATGATAACAAAAGCCTAGACATTCTGCAAAAAGCTAACTACAGACCGTTATCCATGATGAACTCAGATACAAAGATCCTCAACAAAATCCTAGGAAATAAGATCCAATGCCTTATCAAATAGGTTTTATTCCAGAAATGTAAGGGTGATTTAAAGCATACAAATAAATCAATGTAACAACCCAAAGTAACAACCCAAACAAAAGAAAAATAAAAATTATATGATCATTATAATAGATGCAGAGAAAGCCTTTGATAAAGTCCAATATCAATCCATTCATGACAAAAAATAAACTCCACAAGATGGGAATGGAAGGAATGTTATTCATTATAGTCAAGGCCATTTACCACAAGGCCATGGCAAATATTATACACAAAGAAAATAATATAAAAGACTATTCAGAAATCAAGACAAGGCTATGCCTCTCACCACTCCTATTTAACATAGTATTGAAGCACTTGTCATAGCAATTAGGCAAGAAAAATATATCAGGACATCAAGAAAGGAAAGGAAGAAACCAAACTCTCACTGTTTGCAGATGACATGATACTATATTTATAAAATCCTAAAGACTATCAAAAAGCTTCTAAAATCATGGGACAAGAGAGAATGCAATGGTGGGATGTTTTCCTTGCATGCAGCAAATGTATTTCTTTAATATGTATTTTATTTATTGTATATTTCATTATTTAATTATAACTACCTCCTTCATTTTAGATTTGCTAATTGTATATTATAGAAGATATGATAGACAGTACTCTCGGAGTTTGGTGATTTTGATAGAAATAGGTTATAGGGATTATTGGGTTTGTTATTATTTGCCCCTTATTTTGTAACAGGTGGCCTTCCACCATGAACATTTGCCATAATAACTTGACTTACTTTGTAATCACTCTGACATTTTAATCCCCCCTAAATCTTGGGTTCCATCTTTAGATCTGGCATGGTTTTCTGCACCTACACCTTCATCCTTCACCTTCGACCTTCATCCTGGAACTGCCTTGGCATCTACTTGCCTCAGGGTGGGAACACTGCCTATGACTTGGAAATCAGCAATGACTTTCTATGAAGGCAGATTTTTCTCCCTTGCCATCTAATGGTGAGATTATCCAAAGAGACACTTCAAGACATCCTGACTCTGACATAGGATATGTGATAAAAAAAAATCTCCAATTACTGAAGCCTGTTAGTGACAACTGTGTTTTAGGATAATCTTTTCTGGGACTTTGAAGAAAGACTTTTGGGTTAGAGAAATTAGTATACTTGGAGCCTGTAGATGGTCTCATGGCTGGCTGCTTTATGAGTTAGGACACCTTGGTTTTAGGAAACAGATTTTTCTTTCTATTTTTTCCAATTTTTGCTATGCCTATACAAAATATTTTATTTTTATATATACCACTTTTGTGGCTTTGGGTCACACCCAGTTGAGCTAAAGGGGTACTCCAAGTTCTGAGCTCACAAATTGCTCCTGGCAGCCTTGGCAGACCACATGGGATGCCAGGGATCAAACCCAGGTGTGTCACACATGCAAGGCAAACACTTTACTGCTGTGCTATCGCTGAGAGTGAAGACTTAAGGAAGTTAATTGTATCTAAATGACATAAAGCCAATATTTAGAAAAAATAATACTAGAAATAGTTTTCAGCATTTATTAAACATGCCCAAAGCTCATGGAAACATATCAGACTAAAAAGAATGAAACCACGTTTAACAGATCACAGTGACTCTTATACTGAAAAGATGGTATACTGAAGGCTCATCTCCTCTAAGACATTACACAAAGAACTTGTCAGACATATTAGAGTTAAAATTAAAATTTTTTATCTTATATTGTATTTATATTAAGAATATTATTTAAAACTAGAATTAAAAAAGACAGTTAATGATAAACAAATGGTGAGTTTATATACCACCTTGAGAAGTGAGCGAAAACAGTATTAAGGAAATTATTTTTATTTTTAATGACATCTTTAGTTAAACACCTTGACTACAAACATGATTGTGATTATATTTCAGTCATGTAAAGAACACCCCACTTCACCAGTGCAACATTCCCACCACTAATGTCCCAAATCTCCCTCCACATCAAAAAACCCCCACCAGTACTCTAGACAGGCTTTCCAGTTCCCTCATTCATTCACATGGTTATGATAGTTCTCAGTGTAGTTACTTCTCTAACTGCACTCACCACTCTTTGTGGTGAGCTTCATGTCATGAGCTGGACCTTCCAGCCCTCCTCTCTTTGTCTCTGAGGATTATTGCAAAAGTATCTTTTATTTTTCTTAAAACCCATAGATGAGTGAGACTATCCTGCATCTCTCTCTCTCTCCCTCTGACTTATTTCACTCAGCATGATAGATTCCATGTACATCCAGGTATAGAAAAATCTCATCACTTCATCTCTCCTGATGGCTGCATAATATTCCATTGTATAAATGTACCAAAGTTTCTATAGCCATTCATCTGTTGAAGGGCATCTTGGTTGTTTACAGAGCCTGGCTATTGTGGATAGTGCTGCAATAAATATGTGTGAAGAAGGTATTTTTGTAATGTATTCTTGTGTTCCTAGGGTATATCACTATAAGTGATATAGCTGGATCGTATGGGAGCTCAATTTCCAGTGTTATGGAGGAATCTCTATATCGCTTTCCATTGAGGTTGAACTAGACGGCATTCCCACCAGCAGTGGATAAGAGTTCCTTTCTCTCCACATCCCCACCAGCACTGATTGTTCTCATACTTTGTGATGTGTGCCAATCTCTGTGGTGTGAGGTGGTATCTCATAGAAGTTTTGATTTGCATCTCCTTGGTGATTAGTGATGAGGAGCATTTTTTCATGTGCCTTTGGCCATTTGAATTTCTTTTTTATCAAAGTGTCTGTTCATATCTTCTCCCCATTTTGGATGAGATTAGATGATTTTTCATGTGAAGTTCTGTCAGTGCCATGTATATTTTGGATATTAACTCCTTATCTGATGAGTATTAGGTGAATAGTTTCTCCCACATGGTGGGCGACTCTTGTATCCTGGGCACTATTTCTTTTGAGGTACAGAAGCTTCTCAGCTTGTATGCCCAATCTGTTTATTTCTGCTTCCACTTGTTTGGAAAGAGCAGTTTCATCCTTGAAGATGCCTTTAATCTCAATGTTATGGAGTGTTTACAACGTGTTGTTCTATATATCTTATGGTATCAAGGTCTTTAGTCCATTTGGATTTTACCTCTGTACATGATGTTAAATGGGGGTCTATGTTCGCTTTTTTACAAGTGGCTAACAAGTTCTGACAACACCACTTGTTGAAGAGGCTTTCTCTGCCCCACTTAAAATTTCTTGCTCCTTTGTCAAAAAATTAGGTCATTTTTTTTTTTTTTTTTTGGTTTTTGGGCCACACCTGGGGGTGGTTACTCCTGGCTGTCTGCTCAGAAATAGCTCCTGGCAGGCACGGGGGATCATATGGGACACCGGGATTCGAACCAACCACCTTTGGTTCTGAATCGGCTGCTTGCAAGGCAAACGCCGCGGCTATATGAATCTATTGTTTATAGAAGCTTTTTCGTAGAATCTTTGAGGGTTTTCTAAATAGAGTATCATGTTATCTGCAAACAGTGAGAGCTTGAATTCTTCCTTTCCTATATGGATTCACTTGATATTTTTTTCTTGCCTAATAGCTAGCAAGTACTTCCAATACTATGTTGAAGAGGAGTGGTGAAAATGGACATCCTTGTCTTGTACCAGAATTTAGAGGGAAGGCTTTTATTTTTTTCTCCATTGAATATAATATTTGCCATTGGCTTGTGGTAGATGGCCTTAACTTTATTGAGAAAGGTTTCTTTCATATCCATCTTGCTGATAGTTTTGATCAAGAATGGGTGTTGGAACTTATCAAATGCTTTCTCTGTGTCTATTGATATGATAATGTGATTTTTATTTTTCTTGTTGTTGATGTTTTGTATTATGTTGATAGATTTACAAATGTTAAACCATCCTTGCATTCCTGGGATGAAACCTTCTTGATCGTAATGAATGATCTTCTTGATGAGGCATTGGATTCGATTTGCCAGTATTTTGTTGAAGAGATTTGCATCTGCTTTTATCAGGGATATTGGTCTGTAATTTTCTTTTTTGGCAGCATCTCTGTCTGGTTTTGGTATCAAGGTAATTTTGGCTTCATTAACGCTCTTTGGGAGTGTTCCCGTTTTTATCAATTTTGTGGAAGAACCTGGCTAGGATTGGTAGTAGTTCTCCTTGAAAGGTTTGAAAGAATTCATTAGTGAAATCCTCTGGGCCTAGGCTTTTCTTTTTTGGCAGATATTTTATTACAGTTTCATTTTCCTCAATATTGATGGGGCTGTTTTGATATAATACATCCTTTATACTTAACTGTGGAAGGTTATAAGTGTCCAAGAATTTATCCATTTCTTCCAGGTTCTCATGTTTAGTAGCATCGAGTTTCTCAAAGTAGTTTCTGATTAACCTTTGGGTCTCTGCAATATCTGTCATGATCTCCCCTTCTCTTTTCAGCTCTCTGCCTGGCGACCCTCACAGCAGTCCTTACTCACTTGGTGTTTCTTGGCTTCTCAGCCTAAGCAGCTCCAGGATGCAATTTTTTTGAGTTCCCTTCCTAGCCCTCTGAGGAGAGCTTCAGGGATTCAGAAAAGAGACACAAGCAAAGCCAACAGGTCCCTTAAGTTATTCAAGGAAATTCTTTAGGCTGAACTAAATGCATCATTTAGAGGTTTGAGATGCATAAATATTAAAGAATTTATATATAAATGATTAACTATCAGAAGCTTATACTCTTGATATATTATTATATGTTAAATTATTTTATATTTCTGAGTTCTTAATTTAGAAATTAATGGCCCTGTATCATGCAGGATAGAGTTAATATAAGTGGAATTTTATTGTTTATGTATAAACTGATTACTTTTAAAATGTTAAGTGATAAAATGTCCATTAAAATGTAGCAAAATAATAAGAATATAACAAATTCTAAATAAGCCATGGCAAGAAAAATATACAGTTATATCAAAAAAGGCAATAGAGAAAATAAAATAACACAAGCCAAAAGAAAGACTAGAAAGTAAAGAAATATCTTATACACAAAAATCATTACTAGGAATCAAGTTGTGGCCTTGGTGATCCTGGTTTGATTCCCCACAACAAATATGGTCCCCTGAGCACTGTCAAGAGTCACTTGTGAGAAAATATTCAGAAAATGACCCTAAATAAGGCTGCATATAGGAAAATGAGGCAAAATACTAACTGTAAATTATATATATGAAATCAATTATTCAAAGATGAATCAGAAATACATAATATTTATCAAATATACAAATAATAAGCACTTCAAAATGTGAAGCAAATCTTAGAAAAATAAAGGAAAACATAGGGATGATTAAATATCCTCTGTTTGGACCAGAGTAATAGCACATTGTGAAGAACACAGCAGAGCCAGGCTCTATCCCAGACACCCCAAATGGTTGCCTGTGCCATGTTAGCATGATTCGTGAGAATCATCATCACCCTCAAAATATACATGCTAATTATAGTTCTAAAAACTAAGGAGAATAATATAACGTCTAGATCTCTCTTATCTTAAACTAAAGATTATTTCCTAAATGATTAAAATTTATTTTCATTTTTCAAGCAAAGTGGACATTTTTAGAAATCATTGACATGAATTTTATTTGCACATTGCTTTATGACATCACCTTCTATTATATACTCACACAAATATATAAAATAAGTTTGACAATGTAATGCTTGTACTAGTTAATTGTGGAAAATCTAAATTTAAGTTTTAATTAATTTTAATTTTAATTTTTTAATTCTCACAAATTATCCAGAAGACAGTATTAGCTGAGAGATTTTCACTCACTACCACACATAACTTTTCCTAAAATTATTTTATATAAAACTAGCTTCTACATGTTATTATTATTAAAATTATTAAAATATATTATTATTAAAATTATTAAAATATAGCAAATAAATCCTTACCTTAAAGACTAGTTCTCCTACCAAGCCATTCCATGTACCATCTTCTTGTGGGCTTCCGTACTTGTGATCCGGAGTGACATAAATTTCATAGTTAAAACCCAGGTAGTTAGATAAGGCATCTAAGACGTCAATGGAGAAACCTTGGTATTTCTTGGGCTTACCCAAGACATTTTCAGAAACCATTACAAACGGTTCTTCCTATATGGAGATAAAAGATAAGAGAAATCCTTGATATTATGCTCCTTACACATAAGAAGTATCTTATTAAAAAGTTTTATAATTTAATCACTAAGTTAACCTTATTAAAAAGGTTTTGTAATTTAATCATTTTGGTAATTGGAGAATTCTAGTATTAGAATTTAAATAATACTAGTGCATTATACTATTCAAAAATGTTCAATCAACTGACTTCATGTTATTTTCATATAAACATTTGAAGTCAACTTTAAAACTTCAGGGTTCAGAAATTGATTTTTTGTTATACAGTACCTTAGATTCCTTGATGAAACAACCATATTTAAGAAACCTACAATTTATTGCATATATGTTGAAGATTTGAGAAGATATATTTTAATTTCTATAATACACAACAGTAAGCTAAAATAATATTCAAATAGAAGTATATACTAAAAGATTTTCCAACTTGGATAGAAAGATATTTCTTTGCAAAAATAGCCTAAAATAGGTGTTGGACATTTATTTACATTGTTGGTATATATTATGCAATCTATTAGATCGAACCAACTGATTTCTGTTCCACCTTTTTGAAACTTATTTGTAATTCCTCAATTAACAAATAGAGCCCTTTCATTTCTCGAATTCGTGTTTTAGAAAGCTCGCTTAGTTTGAACATGCTGGCACACTAACAGATTCATTTTCCAAACTTGTTCAGAAATGTTTGAGCAACAGTATTATTTGTATACAACTATTTCTAGGGTATGCAGTCTTAGAAGCCTCTTGAATGATTTAAAGCATATTCAATTTTTTATTTTTAGAGTCTTAGAAAATAGTCTACATCTGAGATGTAAAATAATAATTTACTTTTGGTTTTACTCAAAGACACTAATTGTTATAGAAACACTGAATCTATGAAAGGGATGTTGTCAGCATAAATCTCACATTTCTTCTGAAAGAAACATGATAGGCCTCCAAATAGACAAGCCTAAATTATGATAAGATTTTTTTTTGGAATTATTTATGATCAAGAAACCTTAATTTGGGGCTGGTTCGATCCTCTGGTGTCCCATATGGTTCCCCTAAGTCAGGAGCAATTTCTGAGTGCATAGCCAGGAGTTACCCCTGAGCGTCAATAGGTGTGGCCAAAAAACAAAACAAAACAAATAAACAAAAACACCTTAATTTTGCTTCAGTAATACCCTTTTATAAAAGAGAAGAATATGTAGCTATTTATGGTCTATTTCATTTTGCATGTACTTTTGCTGCTTTAATACTTATAATATCTTTTTGCTTGTTATTTTTTGTGCTGTACCTGGTGATTCTCAGAGCATACTCCTAATTTTATGCTCAGAGTTCAGTCCTGGCAGAGCTGGGGATATTCTGGGATGCTGGGAATCAAACCTGGGATCAACACATACAAGACAAATGTTCTAACTGAAATATTTTTTTAAATTTTTTTTGTGGTTTTTGGGTCACACCTGGCAGTAGTCAGGGCTTACTCCTGGCTCCATGCTCAGAAATTGCTCGTGGCAGGCACGGGGGACCATATGGGATGCCGGGATTCGAACTGATGACTTACTGCATGAAAGGCAAACGCCTTACCTCCATGCTATCTCTCTGGCCCCTGAAATATAATTTTTAATCTTTGTTTTCTAGACTACCAAATGCTTTTTGTTTTTTTTGTTTTTGTTTGTGTTCGTTTGTTTGGAGGCCATACTCGGTGACGCTCAGGGATTACTCCTGGCTATGCACTCAGAAATTGCTTCTGCTTGAAAACCATATGGGATGCCTGAGGATGAAACCTGGGTCCATCCTTGGTCAGCACACACAAGGCAAAGGCTCTACCATTTGAACCACTGCTCCTGTCCCCAAATAATTTTCTTTTTTAAAGTAGGACAAATCTATGTATATTGTAGAATAAGATTAATTAATGTATAGTGTAGAATAGATTAATTGTAGAATAAGAATATGATGAAGATAGAGAAAGTGACTGATAACATATTTCCGGTATATAAGATGACTGGGTATATAAATTGACCCTTACTTTTACTGTTAGAATATAGGGTTTGTGCTATATTCACCATATAAGGACTACCTGTCTTTTAACACACACCAAATGGAAATTAAAAATGTAACAGAAAAAGAGTAGAACACTCAAAGTTTAACAATATATTTAAAAAGATAGACTTTGAAGTGGCAACAATCATTTTACATGTATCATTTGTAGTGAGTGACTGTGATTTTTTAATTGTGATCTACATTGAGAGCAGGGAGAGAGGTCACCTCCAAGAGCAGCTGGCTGGGATGCAGTGATTAGAAGGATAGCTAGAGGGAGACAGAGTGCCTCATCTGTATTCCATAAAAGCTAAACAGAGGACTGAGCACCGGAAAATCACATACCAGGCTCGGTGACTCGATGGGATGCAGCTCTCAGTAACTCAGCTTCTCTCTGTGCCCAAAAGATGAAGAGGACTGAGTGATGATGCCTGGCAGCTGGATGGGATGTAGGGGTACGAGGGGGGGGGGGAAGATCACTTGTCCCTGAAGCTGGAGTAAGTTTCAGCATGCTGTATATCGGCATATAAGATGACCCCCAAATTTAAGAAGTTTTTCATGAGTTAAAAAGTCTTTTGGGGGCTGTAAGCAGTGGCTCAAGTGGTACGGTGTTTCCTAGGATGGACTGTGGTTCAATCCCCAAGCATCACATATGGTCCCCCAAGCCTGGAGTGATTTCTGAGTGCATAGCCAGGAATAACCTCTGAGCATCACCAGGTGTGACCCAAGAAAAACCCCCAAAAATAAAAAGTCATCTTATAAGTCAGAAAATATGTACTTCTTTTCTCTTTACTACACTCATCTTTACTAATTAAAATTATTTTTTTCTTGGCATTACTGAGAATAAAGATAATTCATAGTTTCCTTTAAGGTAAAACATTGTGACCAATTCTGGCCAATGTCATTTAAGAGACTTTAGAGTTTTTATGTGACTTTCTGTTTTGCTCTAGTGACTGGATGTTTGGTAAGTGAAATAGACAGCATGATAGAGAACAAAGACAGAAACAAATATAAGAGTATTTGACTCAAAGTGCTGTACCAAACTCTCTCTATTGTTCTAATTGCACAAAAAGACAACCATTTTGCTTTTCTGACATTGCGCTGAGAGATAGTGCTGGGTCAGTGTACTTGCTTTGCACATAATTAAACTGGGTTAATTCCTGGCACCCAATCTAATCTCGCAAGTGTTTCTAGGAGTAATCCCTGAGTTCAGAGCAGAAGTATACTATGAGAAATACTGCATAACTCATATATAACTACACAATGGTGATAAGGAGCTACTCTTAGCTCTGCACTCAGAAATTGCCCCAGCAGGCTTGAGAAACCATACGGAATTCTGGGAATCAAATCTGGGTTCATCTGGGGTTGACATTGTGCAAGACAAATGACCTATCCCTGTGCTATTGTTCTGGCCCCAATAGGCAAATAATTTTGATGTGATTTGTCAAAATCTGGCATGGAGAACATCAGCTAGAATTTATTAATGATAAATAGAGAGTTATACTAAATATTATTTAACAGTTCATGAGTTATCAATGGTTATACAATTAAAATGTTATGCCTCAAACCATTATTTCACCTATCATTTCACTTTTAGACCAATATTTTTAGACTTTTAAAAACTATATTACAGTTGGATCACTATTTATAAACTTTTAGACCAATATTTTTAGACTTTTAAAAAACTATATTACAGTGTTGGATCACTATTTATAAACATAAAAAATTTTACGTTAGTGTTTCTGATTTTGGGGGTCATAAACAGTGGTACTCAGGATTTACTACTACCTTTCTGCTTTGGGATCACTCCCAGTAGTGTTATGAGAATCATGTGGGTGATGGGGATTATTGGTGCACCAATTAGATGGGAAGTGCCTTATCTTACTTTATGAAATCAATCAGCCATTATATAAATATGTATACACAGTTGAGGAAATTGGACTTATGCTTTAGTGCCTTAATTAGAAAATACGATTATCTTTACCTTCTCGAAGAAAATAGCAAGCCTATAGAATCTCTTTTATTTATGTTACTATTTTCAAAATTTATTTACTCACTGACTCCTCCATTTAGCATGTACAATGCAATGGTTTTATCAAGTAACTACACTAACTATAGTAAAAGACACAATAAAGTCATGGTCATAGCTTTAAGGTAATGAAAACCTAATTTGAGGACTATGTAGACTTAAATATATATACAAATATACATATATATTTATAGATAAAGCAAATTACTGACAGCATAAAAACAGGAATACAATAGAAACTTAATGTATTTTATACTTTAATTTATTTTTTGTAATTTAAAAATGTTTGCTTAGTCACCATGCACAATAAATTGCAATCATTCATGATTAGGTTTCAGGCAGAAAATGTTTCAATACTGATCCATTTAACATTGTCACTTCCCTTCACTAAAACCTCTTTCACAACCCCCTTACCCTTGTTTGCCTTCCACCACTAGTCTGCTTCTAGTAGAGTGCACAATGTACTTTTGAAAGGAATATCATATACTTAGAGCTCTTGGTTTATTGATATTTCAATTCATAAATATTTCAAACCAAATAATTTACTACATTGTCTGTTACTAGGTTATAGAAGAAAGCATTTTTATTTTATCTTTAATATATATATATATATATGTTAATTTTATTTGTTTCGGTTCTGCTTGTCATAAAATTTTAGAAAAGAAAGTCCTGCTTGAAATAAAAGCCCATGTCAAAAATAAGGCTGAGAATGTAAACCCTGTCATTCTTAACTCCAAAGGTACCAATAACCTGGGATCAACACATACAAGACAAATGTTCTAACTGAAATATTTTTTTAAATTTTTTTTGTGGTTTTTGGGTCACACCTGGCAGTAGTCAGGGCTTACTCCTGGCTCCATGCTCAGAAATTGCTCGTGGCAGGCACGGGGGACCATATGGGATGCCGGGATTCGAACTGATGACTTACTGCATGAAAGGCAAACGCCTTACCTCCATGCTATCTCTCTGGCCCCTGAAATATAATTTTTAATCTTTGTTTTCTAGACTACCAAATGCTTTTTGTTTTTTTTGTTTTTGTTTGTGTTCGTTTGTTTGGAGGCCATACTCGGTGACGCTCAGGGATTACTCCTGGCTATGCACTCAGAAATTGCTTCTGCTTGAAAACCATATGGGATGCCTGAGGATGAAACCTGGGTCCATCCTTGGTCAGCACACACAAGGCAAAGGCTCTACCATTTGAACCACTGCTCCTGTCCCCAAATAATTTTCTTTTTTAAAGTAGGACAAATCTATGTATATTGTAGAATAAGATTAATTAATGTATAGTGTAGAATAGATTAATTGTAGAATAAGAATATGATGAAGATAGAGAAAGTGACTGATAACATATTTCCGGTATATAAGATGACTGGGTATATAAATTGACCCTTACTTTTACTGTTAGAATATAGGGTTTGTGCTATATTCACCATATAAGGACTACCTGTCTTTTAACACACACCAAATGGAAATTAAAAATGTAACAGAAAAAGAGTAGAACACTCAAAGTTTAACAATATATTTAAAAAGATAGACTTTGAAGTGGCAACAATCATTTTACATGTATCATTTGTAGTGAGTGACTGTGATTTTTTAATTGTGATCTACATTGAGAGCAGGGAGAGAGGTCACCTCCAAGAGCAGCTGGCTGGGATGCAGTGATTAGAAGGATAGCTAGAGGGAGACAGAGTGCCTCATCTGTATTCCATAAAAGCTAAACAGAGGACTGAGCACCGGAAAATCACATACCAGGCTCGGTGACTCGATGGGATGCAGCTCTCAGTAACTCAGCTTCTCTCTGTGCCCAAAAGATGAAGAGGACTGAGTGATGATGCCTGGCAGCTGGATGGGATGTAGGGGTACGAGGGGGGGGGGAAGATCACTTGTCCCTGAAGCTGGAGTAAGTTTCAGCATGCTGTATATCGGCATATAAGATGACCCCCAAATTTAAGAAGTTTTTCATGAGTTAAAAAGTCTTTTGGGGGCTGTAAGCAGTGGCTCAAGTGGTACGGTGTTTCCTAGGATGGACTGTGGTTCAATCCCCAAGCATCACATATGGTCCCCCAAGCCTGGAGTGATTTCTGAGTGCATAGCCAGGAATAACCTCTGAGCATCACCAGGTGTGACCCAAGAAAAACCCCCAAAAATAAAAAGTCATCTTATAAGTCAGAAAATATGTACTTCTTTTCTCTTTACTACACTCATCTTTACTAATTAAAATTATTTTTTTCTTGGCATTACTGAGAATAAAGATAATTCATAGTTTCCTTTAAGGTAAAACATTGTGACCAATTCTGGCCAATGTCATTTAAGAGACTTTAGAGTTTTTATGTGACTTTCTGTTTTGCTCTAGTGACTGGATGTTTGGTAAGTGAAATAGACAGCATGATAGAGAACAAAGACAGAAACAAATATAAGAGTATTTGACTCAAAGTGCTGTACCAAACTCTCTCTATTGTTCTAATTGCACAAAAAGACAACCATTTTGCTTTTCTGACATTGCGCTGAGAGATAGTGCTGGGTCAGTGTACTTGCTTTGCACATAATTAAACTGGGTTAATTCCTGGCACCCAATCTAATCTCGCAAGTGTTTCTAGGAGTAATCCCTGAGTTCAGAGCAGAAGTATACTATGAGAAATACTGCATAACTCATATATAACTACACAATGGTGATAAGGAGCTACTCTTAGCTCTGCACTCAGAAATTGCCCCAGCAGGCTTGAGAAACCATACGGAATTCTGGGAATCAAATCTGGGTTCATCTGGGGTTGACATTGTGCAAGACAAATGACCTATCCCTGTGCTATTGTTCTGGCCCCAATAGGCAAATAATTTTGATGTGATTTGTCAAAATCTGGCATGGAGAACATCAGCTAGAATTTATTAATGATAAATAGAGAGTTATACTAAATATTATTTAACAGTTCATGAGTTATCAATGGTTATACAATTAAAATGTTATGCCTCAAACCATTATTTCACCTATCATTTCACTTTTAGACCAATATTTTTAGACTTTTAAAAACTATATTACAGTTGGATCACTATTTATAAACTTTTAGACCAATATTTTTAGACTTTTAAAAAACTATATTACAGTGTTGGATCACTATTTATAAACATAAAAAATTTTACGTTAGTGTTTCTGATTTTGGGGGTCATAAACAGTGGTACTCAGGATTTACTACTACCTTTCTGCTTTGGGATCACTCCCAGTAGTGTTATGAGAATCATGTGGGTGATGGGGATTATTGGTGCACCAATTAGATGGGAAGTGCCTTATCTTACTTTATGAAATCAATCAGCCATTATATAAATATGTATACACAGTTGAGGAAATTGGACTTATGCTTTAGTGCCTTAATTAGAAAATACGATTATCTTTACCTTCTCGAAGAAAATAGCAAGCCTATAGAATCTCTTTTATTTATGTTACTATTTTCAAAATTTATTTACTCACTGACTCCTCCATTTAGCATGTACAATGCAATGGTTTTATCAAGTAACTACACTAACTATAGTAAAAGACACAATAAAGTCATGGTCATAGCTTTAAGGTAATGAAAACCTAATTTGAGGACTATGTAGACTTAAATATATATACAAATATACATATATATTTATAGATAAAGCAAATTACTGACAGCATAAAAACAGGAATACAATAGAAACTTAATGTATTTTATACTTTAATTTATTTTTTGTAATTTAAAAATGTTTGCTTAGTCACCATGCACAATAAATTGCAATCATTCATGATTAGGTTTCAGGCAGAAAATGTTTCAATACTGATCCATTTAACATTGTCACTTCCCTTCACTAAAACCTCTTTCACAACCCCCTTACCCTTGTTTGCCTTCCACCACTAGTCTGCTTCTAGTAGAGTGCACAATGTACTTTTGAAAGGAATATCATATACTTAGAGCTCTTGGTTTATTGATATTTCAATTCATAAATATTTCAAACCAAATAATTTACTACATTGTCTGTTACTAGGTTATAGAAGAAAGCATTTTTATTTTATCTTTAATATATATATATATATATGTTAATTTTATTTGTTTCGGTTCTGCTTGTCATAAAATTTTAGAAAAGAAAGTCCTGCTTGAAATAAAAGCCCATGTCAAAAATAAGGCTGAGAATGTAAACCCTGTCATTCTTAACTCCAAAGGTACCAATAATGAAATATGGCACTGCTCCCTTTTGCATAGGCATCATCATCATCATCATCATCATCATCATAAAGGGGAAATCTTATGTATAAAAACAAACTCTTATCTACTAGGGATAAGAGCTCTTCAATTTTATAATATAAGGGCAGCTCCCACCTTGAACATGTGTCATGTGGACCCAACTTCACATTATTGGACAGCGACCATCCAATCCTGAACCCCAGAAACCCCAGATCCCAAATGAAGACCCAACACAGCTCCCTACAACACCAGGAATCAAATTCCCCCTGAGAAATGCCTAATACCACTCTGACACCAACTTGCCACAGGTTGATACAACAACCTGACGATGAGGAATCAGCAAAAACTTGATCCAAGAAAGGTTGCCCTATCGCATCACTTAACCATAAGATGAAATCAGAAGATATGCAGTCCTTTGATCTGTTCAAAAACCAAGATTATTAATTACAGAAGATGGACTATGACAATCACAATTGGGCAGAAGCTTTCCCAGGACCAATAAGAAAGATCCTAGCTTATGCTTCGGCCTAGGATTCGTACAAAAAACAAGATCTCTAATCCTAGAATTTGACAACCATGACTAAGCAGAACTTCTGGTACCATAAAGAATCTATCCTAGACTTTGACTTAGGATCTAAGAAAATACCAAAATCACTATTTACAGAAGACTGACTACAAGAAGTGTGATGGAACAGATCTTCTAGAACCATAAGAAAAGTCTCTATTCTAGACGATATCCTATGACCTGTTGAAATACCAAGATCTCTTGCTACAGAGGACTGAGCTTGTCATCCACAACTGACCAGAAAGTTAACTGGCACCATAAAAATATGTTGGGGTTCAAGAATGAATATGTAAGGAGCCTGTAGTTGTGCCCATAACAGTATGATTCAAGGGTGGAGAAACTCTGTATTTCCTAAGGCTAAGGGAATTCCCTCTAACTTCCCCAATACTTATTGTGCCTATGCGGAAAAAACAAAAACAAAACTAAACCCTCCAAACCAAAAGCAAAAACACAAAGCCTTGTCACACCAGACCTTTTTTGTTGTTGTTGTTGTTGTTGTGCTGCTCTTTTTCAGTCATTACCTGTTTTGTTTTGTTTGATTTCTTTTTTTCCCTTTTCTTTTCTTCCCTTACTTCTTTTGAACTGATATTTATAGTCTCTAGATAGATCCCCCAGTATAGTTTTCTTTTGATTTTCATTTTTCTCTTTCCTTCTTTTCTTTGTCCAACAGAACCAGAGAACTTGAATAATTTGTTCTCCCTCAGAACTTGAGGGGAGAAAAAAAATGGATGGTACTAGGAACAACCAGTCATATGATCATTGAGTGAAAATAAAAAATAATCAGACGTAAGTACCAAAGGCAAAGTCAACTAATACCCAATCTACAGCAAGCTATCACAAAGGAGACTTCTTTCACACTAGCAGTCCAAGAGGCAAAGGGAGAGGTATGGGATGCATGCTGGGAACAGGGTGGAGGGAGGCCAACACTGATGGTGGGAAGGACCCTAATTTTTGCACTATGTACCTTAAATATTACTGTAAAAACTTTTAATTCACTTTGATCACAATAACATTTTTAAAAAAGAAGGCATTATGATTATTTATTAAAATATTTTAATTTTTAAAGTGTATTTAGTTATCTTAAAATTACAAAGTGGGTTTCAGGCATACAGTATCTCAACATCTGTTCCTTTCACTAGTCTTCACTTCCCTTCACCAACCCATGTTTACATTTCAGCCACCAGGCTACACTATAAACATTTTTCTTCTCTAGTTTTTTCACTGTAGTTTACAGTACTGTTGTTGATAGGTTTTCAAACATAATAAATATGTTACCAATTTCAAATCTCCTCCTCCTGATTGACCAAGAACTATCCTCCATCAATCATTGCCCCTTCCATATCGTATCCTATCCTATAATCCAGTCCTCTCAGCTATCAAGTTTCTTACTGAGTAAATTTTTCATGCTCTGTTTCTTTGTTTTGGGACATTTATTATTCAATAATGTTTTATTTTATACACCACAAATGAGATAATAAATTTTGTTGTATTATTACTTTCTGTGACTGATGCATTTGCATGTTACTCTTCAGGTAACTCCTTAGAGCAGAAAATTGCATGATTTTATCTTTGTTGTTGTTTTTTTGTTTTTTCTTTTTCTTTTTCCTTTTTATTTTGTTTTTTTGGGTTATACCTGGTGATGCTCAGGGTTATTCCTGGCTATGTGCTCAGAAATAGCTCCTGGTTTGGGGAACCATATGGGATGCTGGGGATCAAATTAAAGTCCATCCTTGAACAACCACATGCAAATCAAACACCCTACCACTGTGTTATCGCTCTGGCCCTGATTTTATCTCTTCTTAAGGCCAACTAATATTTCAGTGTGCATGTGAACTATATTTCCTTATCCAGCCATCTCTTCTTATATACTTGTATTGTTTCTAGATTTCGGCTACTGTAGATAGTGCCACATGAACATAGGGTGCAATTGTCTTTTCTTCATTTTGTTTTTAAAACTTTGGTGTATATTCCAAAAAGTGAAATTGCTAGATCAAATTGGAGCTTAATAACTAAAGATGGCTGGTGCCATAGAAAAACCTTGTGGAAAGAAAATGAGTGTGTACAGAGCTTAGGTGCTCATGACAGCATGCTTCAAGGGCGAGAAAGCCAAAATCTCTTACACCAAGGGGAATTCCCTTTCTAACTTCCCCAATACTTACTATGCCTTAGCAGAAGAAGAAGAAGAAGAAGAAGAAGAAGAAGAAGAAGAAGAAGAAGAAGAAGAAGAAGAAGAAGAAGAAGAAGAAGAAGAAGAAGAAGAAGAAGAAGAAGAAGATGAAGAAGAAGAAGAAGAAGAAGAAGAAGAAGAAGAAGAAGAAGAAGAAGAAGAAGAAGAAGAAGAAGAAGAAGAAGAAGAAGAAGAAGAAGAAGAAGAAGAAGAAGAAGAAGAAGAAGAAGAAGAAGAAGAAGAAGAAAGAAGAAGAAAAGAAGCACAAACCTTTTTTTTTTTTTTTTGGTAGTTTTTGGGTCACACCCGGCAGTGCTGGGGGTTACTCCTGGCTTCATGCTCAGAAATTGCTCCTGGCAGGCACGGGGGACCATATGGGACGCTGGGATTCGAACCGATGACCTCCTGCATGAAAGGCAAACGCCTTACCTCCATGCTATCTCTCCAGCCCCAGCACAAACCTTTTTAATGTAGTTGCTGGCTGAGGTTTGTTGACATTTTTTTCTTTGTCATTGTTGGTTTGTTTTTGTTTGTGTTTGGGTTTTCATTTGCCTTTATAGTAGTTGCTTGCTTTGGTTTTCTGTTTGTTTTGTTTTGTTTGTGTTTTTGGTTCTATTTTTTTGCAATTTTCTTATCGATTTGTTGTTTTCTGTTATTTTTTTTTGTTTTGTTAGATTTTTCTTTTTTTCTCCCTTCCTTCTTCTAAATTGATACAAATTACAACTAGAAGGACTCCTAGTTTTTTGTTTTGTTTTGTTTTTCTTTCTTCTTTTCATTTTCTTTTTCTGTATCTCCACATTGCTTGAATCATTTTGTTCAGCCTCATAAACTGAGGGAGACAATGAATGGTACCAGGTCCAGACACTCACATGAGCATTTAGTGGAAATAAAAAATGATCAGATCTGAAAATCAAACCCAAAGTCAAAGACAATAGAATCTATAACCAACCCACAGCAAGCTGTACAAGTGGGGATCAGGTATACTAGGGAGGGAGATATGGAATGCATTCTGGGAACAGGAGTAGAGGGAGGACATCACTGGTGGTAGGAATGCCCCTGATTCATTGTCACTATGTACCTTAAATATTACTGTGAAAGATTTGTAATTCACTTCGGTCACAATAAAAATTTTTTCAAAAGGTGATTACAAAGATCATATGACATTCATGTACTGCCAGATATATAACATATTCTCAATAAATATTCATTCTTCTTTTAAAAAAATATCTCTATTTTTTCTGAGAAAGTCTGGGATAATTGAAAATTCCCACTAGCAGTTAGAAAGTATTTTTCTAACTATATTCATGTCAGAACTGGTTTTTATTGTTCTTTTTTGATGTCTGCCAGTCTCTGTGGTTATGGATGATACCTTATTATTTTGATTAGCGATGCAGAGCATTTTTTTATGTGTCTTTATACCATTTCTTCTTTGAAGAAGTTTCTGTTCAGCTTTTACCCCATTTTTCAATGGGGCTGGGTGTTTATGTTTTTAATCATTTCTGCATTATATAACTTTCACATTAACACCTTGTCAAAATACCGGTGAGGGTAAAACAAATTCTCCCAATCCCTGGGCTGACTTTTTATGCTGGTCACATTTCCTTTGAGGTGCAGAAATTTTTAATTTAATTGTAGTCCTGTTTGTATAACTTTGCTTCTACTTCTTTGACATGTATTGTATCATCCTTGAAGATGTCTTTTGCTTCAATGAAATAACAGTTATATCTACATTTTTCACTATGTAACGTATGGATGGTCTTATATGTATTTAATTTGTTTTGATTTGATTTTTGTACATGATATTAAAAAGAGGTCTTCTTCATTTTTAATTGGTCTTTTTTAGGACATGTAGCTGACCAGTTTTCCTTGGTGACTTCATAATTAATTTATTCCTTTATCAAAGATTAATTGACCATATACCTGCGATTCTGTCTCAGGAAACTCAGTTGTATTTAATAGATCTGAGGGTCTCTTTATTCCAGTGCCACAGTCTTATAATTATTATTGCTTTGTAGTACAGTTTAGTATTGGGAAAAGTGACAACTCCTATCTTATTTTTTTCCAAGGATTATTTAGTTTTGAGGGATCCTCTTATCCATATAAATTTTAGGAGTGTTGGATCTATTTCCTTGAAAACATCATAGGTATCCTTTTGACACTGAATTGAATCTATGCAATGCCTTAGCAAGGGTCCTCAAACTTTTTAAACAGGGGGCCAGTTCACTGTCCCTCAGACCATTGGAGGGTCTGACTATAGTAAAAACAAAACTTATGAACAAATTCTTATGCACACTGCATATATCTTATTTTGTAATGAAGAAACAAAACAGATACAAATACAATATGTGGCCCGCGGGCCATAGTTTGAGGACCACTGTTAGAGGGTAGTATCCTTTTGATGACATTATCTCCCTAATATGTGAGCAAGAGATATGTTTTCATTTTCTCTTTTATTTCTTGAAGTTAGTTTTGAAGTTTTCTTTCTAAATTGTTTTCACATATTTAGTTAAGTTGATTCAGAGGTACATCTAAGGCACAGTTGTAAGTGGGATTTTTTGGTTTGTCTCTTCCTTGGTTATTTATATGTAAAAAAAACAATGGACTTCTGTATTAAGTCATAGACTACTTAATTAATATGAAAATATATTGTTTCTAAAACACTTTTATAGCCTTTAAGATTTTTACATTTTCTCTATATAATATAATATGCAAATAATGAGAGCTTGACTGTTTCTTTTCTTATATGGATGCTCTTATTAGTTTTTGCTTGTCCAACTGCTATGCTATTTCCTCTATTAAATTGAACAGAAGTGAAAAGAGTTGGCAGCCTTGTTTTAAAAAATAACTAAGCTTATTCGATGGGTATTTGCATAATAAAAAGTTGTTTTAAGGGCAAAATGTAGATTGGCCTGAGATAGAATAGAGTCCTAGAGATCCAAATATTGGGAGACTGATTTATGGTCATTGATAATTTGTCTACTTCATACCTCTTTTCAAAGTGTATATTAACTTTAACTCTTATAGAGACAGAAGAAAAAATTGTAAATGCTGTTTTTGAAATTTATTTTCTAGGAATTAGTTTGAGAATATTAATAGGGCTAAATCTAAGCTGATATAACCAACCCACCTACCACACACAAACTGGAGCTTTTTGATTTACTAATTATTTGGATGACAGGTTCTCAGGTATAATCTTCAGCAACTGAAAATATGAAGATGAAGCTTTCACAAGTTTGTCTGAATTTATTAATTTAAGAGCATTGTTATGAGGATTCATGGGCTTGCCTATAGGAAAGTATTTCAGTGGTTGATAATATCACAGATTTATTCATATCACATGTTTGGTTATTAGATAATAACCTCATAATTTTGATTTTGTATTCAGTCACTTAAAATTCATATGCTAATTGCTTTGTGATTTACAAGTTTGCAAATTGATGAATTTTTTAGTTAATTTCCATATATTAATAAATATGTATTATTGTTTGCTAGTGATAGCTTTCATAAAGCAGCTGGCTTTTTTTTTTTTTAGTTTGTAGGCCATGCCTGGTTACTTGTGGCTCTGTGCTCAGGAAATAATACTACTGATGGTGGTGGTCGGGGGACCATATGGGAGGCTAGGGATCAAAACAGGGTTGGCTACATGCAAAGCAAATGCCCTAACCATTATACATCATTCCAGTCTCACACCTAACATTTTTTTAATTTATTTAAACACCTTAATTACGTACATGATTGTGTTTGGGTTTCAGTCATGTAAAGAACACCACCCATCACCAGTGCAACATTCCCATCACCAATGTCCCAAGTCTCCCTTCGCCCCACCCGACCCCCGCCTGTACTCTAGACAGGCTCTCCATTTTCCTCATACATTCTCATTATTAGGACAGTTCAAAATGTAGTTATTTCCCTAACTAAACTCATCACTCTTTGTGGTGAGCTTCCTGAGGTGAGCTGGAACTTCCAGCTCTTTTCTCTTTTGTGTCTGAAAATTATTATTACAAGGGTGTCTTTCATTTTTCTTAAAACCCATAGATGAGTGAGACCATTCTGCGTTTTTCTCTCTCTCTCTGACTTATTTCACTCAGCATAATAGATTCCGTGTACATCCATGTATAGGAAAATTTCATGACTTCATCCCTCCTGACATCTGCATAATATTCCATTGTGTATATGTACCACAGTTTCTTTAGCCATTCGTCTGTTGAAGGGCATCTTGGTTGTTTCCAGAGTCTTGCTATGGTAAATAGTGCTGCAATGAATATAGGTGTAAGGAAGGGGTTTTTGCACTCTCCAAGCAAGTGAAAGCAGAGATTAACAGATGGGAATATATTAAGCTGAGAAGCTTCTGCACCTCAAAGGAAATAGTGCCCAGGATACAAGAGCCACCCACTGAGTGGGAGAAACTATTCACCCAATACCCATCAGATAAGAGGCTAATCTCCAAAATATACAAGGCACTGACAGAACTTTACAAGAAAAAAAAACATCTAACCCCATCAAAAAATGGGGAGAAGAAATGAACAGACACTTTGACAAAGAAGAAATACACATGGCCAAAAGACACATGAAAAAATGTTCCACATCACTAATCATCAGGGAGATGCAAATCAAAACAACGATGAGATACCACCTCACACCCCAGAGAATGGCACACATCACAAAGAATGAGAATAAACAGTGTTGGCGGGGATGTGGAGAGAAAGGAACTCTTATCCACTGCTGGTGGGAATGCCGTCTAGTTCAACCTTTATGGAAAGCGATATGGAGATTCCTCCAAAAACTGGAAATCGAGCTCCCATATGATCCAGCTATACCACTCCTAGGAATATACCCTAGGAACACAAAAACACCTAACATTTTTAATAAGTCTTTTTATGTTTATTAATGAATATCTATGAGTGGTATTATAGAAGTGCATGAAATTCCCATCTTTAATTATTTTAAGAAATGTACTTATTTTTCCTAGATGCTACACCAAGGAATTTTCTCAATAACAGTATTCCACGGTTCCTATTTTCAACATTCTCTTCAATAAACATAGTTTCCAAGGTTTGGGGTACAGGCTATTTTCACTGGTGTGTAGTGATCTATCTCTTTACTAAGGTAACAGTTGTTTACAAAAGAGTAAGGGTTTATGTTTTAACCCACATTGTTACATTTTTGAGAGCTTATTAATGGCTTTACTATGTACCATTTTATTGAACACTAGGATAATCTATGATGGAAAAGGGTGTTGTTGTTTTTATAAATTTACTGTTTTATTTACACAGTCAATTCTATGACATTAAAGAGAGCATAATAATATTCCTTAATGTAAGTTTTAAATTTTTCTTTCTGAAAACATGTCCTTGACTGAAGCAAACAAATGTCTTTCAGAATGCAGTTCTATTTTGCTTAGTGATTACAGATTACACTTATTTGAAGTTAATCAGCACATCTTGCTTAGGTAAAAAATTATTATTTTAAAAATAGATTTAAGACACTTTAATTTACAAATTTAATCATAGGTATCAGCAATGTACTAACAAGAAGTCCATCAGTAATATTAACTTCCAATGTCCCTTCCATCTTTAGCTTGCTTTTTGACAGGCACATATTTATTTGTGAATTTTAAGTGAATCACCATTTTAATCACTCACTACTAATCTGACGGTCAAAGAGGAAATTGTAAATTCTATGGAACAAGTAAGAATGAGGATACAAATTAGCAGAACTCGTGTTATACAGAAAAGGGGCACATTTTTAAGTGTGTTTGTTGTAGTTTGGATTCCATGCTCACAATATTGGTTCTGTAATTAGGTATTATAAGCATATTATTTAATGTTAGGACATTAGAAAAAATTAAACTTTTGTAGCTTGCTATAGATGAAATCATGAAATTTATTGTAAAAGGAATTAACCAGAACACAAAGCAAACATTAGGAATGTCTAAAAAGGAAAAAGTAGATGGTGTATGGAGCCAGAGCAATAGTACAGTGATTAAGGCCTTACATGTGGTTGAACTGAGTTTGCTCCCCATTACCCCAAGGCCTTACATGTGGTTGAACTGAGTTTGCTCCCCAGTACACCAGATGGTCTTCTGAGGCTGCCAAATCTGATCACTATTCTAACAGTCAGGAGTAAGTTCTGAACACAGGTGGTATGGGTAGTACCCAAACTAAAATAAAAATATGATACAGACACAGTAGATAAAATGAATATATGAGGTGCATGGAGAGAAGAGATCACAACAACATATAATGAAAATCTTCTGACAAGAAGCTCTGGTGGGAGGGTTTTTGTTGAGGAAGAAATGTTAAGAAAAAACATTGCATTAAACTTATCTTCAAATACTCTTATTTACTTTTGTTTATCAGGCAGATTCAAATTTTAAAGTTGGGAAGTAGACATATAGTTATTCTAAATTGCTTAAGCAACAGCTGACATAATATTTGGTTCTATTTTGTAAACAAGTATAGAAATGACAAAACAAAACCTTTAAATCAAAACACTACTAAAACTATTAGTTTTGTATGGGGTAAAGAGAACTAATACAATGAATAAAGCAGTTGTTTTAACCAGGTTTGATGCCTGACACCACATGGAGGACCCAAAGAACTGCCCGAAGTAAATCTCTGAGCGCCACCCCTAGCCCCAATAAAAGAAATATGTACAAATTATTGGATGTTTCGGGTACCTTAAGAAAAACTAAAAAGATCAGGTTTTGTGATATAACATGTGTTTGTTTGGGGTCACACCCTGCTGAATGGTCAGAGATCATTCCCATTTAGCTCCCGGCACATGACCAAGACTGTACAAACTGTGAACACTATACAAACTCAAGAGGACTCCATTATGCAAAGCATTTTCTCCAACTATTTAAATTACCTCTGCAGCCCCAAGATATGTCACATTTTCCCTGTAAGAGATAGAACCAAATAACAAAAACCTACAAAATAATTAACTAAAGATCTTGGTAGCTTTGATTTCAAAACAACAATACT
The DNA here is from genome assembly GCF_024139225.1 of Suncus etruscus. Classification (NCBI taxonomy): domain Eukaryota; kingdom Metazoa; phylum Chordata; class Mammalia; order Eulipotyphla; family Soricidae; genus Suncus; species Suncus etruscus. Next base: position 81,998,639 of record NC_064863.1, on the reverse strand, counting down.
TACAAATTCACTATTTGACACACTCTCATTTCTGTGACAATACTGTCAAGAACAATAAGGATAATGGATATCATAGTAAAAATTAATAATTTACCAAGATAAAAAATCATTTAATGAATACAGAGTTTACTAGTATAATACCAGAAAATAGTAAAAATTCACAAAAATTGAATATTTTAGGGCTAGTAATATTATTTTTGTGTGAGTGGGTGAGGTGTTATACATAGCAGTTCTCAAGTAATACTCTTGGATTTGTCCGCAGGGATGATCCCTGGTGATATTTGAGAGCTATAAGTGCTAGTTGCTCTATAGACAAGCACCTGACCTTCTCTATTCTCTCTTTAATCTTAAGATTTATTTTTGTTCAAATTAACTTACATTAAAAAGTATAAAGTTATATATTAATTCAGGCAACTTTAAAAGCTTCATTGCAGGCATATGGTAAAAATATTGTAGTGCACCTAGAAAACAATAAATGATCAAAAAATATCTTCCTTATGCACCTAGATGCTAATGTGAATAATAAACAACAAACAAAATAAGCAATAATACATTTTATTTCCAATGGTGATATGTAGTGAACATGAAATTTAAATAAGTTGATGAGAACAAGAAGAGTTATGCCTTCAAGTAGGCAGGAATTTTGTAGAAATAGTGTTCCATATTGAAGAAAGAAGTGTAAATGTACCAGGTAGAGATATCTTATTGATATGCCTGAGAGATCAAAGGGATATGAATATGTCCAGAATAAAGAAGGTGAGGGCCTGATTAGAAACATTTTAGAGTCAATCAGGGGTCTCAAACTCAATTTACCGGGGCCACAGTAGGCAAAGTCGGGGTGATCCTTGAGTGCAAAGTCAGTAGTAAGCCTTGAACGTTGGGGGGTGTGACCCAAACAACTAAAACAAAACAAAACAAAAAAAGATTCCTCTAGAGCAGGGCCACAAAATGTTGTACCGAGGGCCGTTGGCGGCCAGCGGGCTGCGAGTTTGAGACCCCTGCTAGGTGTATATTTTGTAGGCCTATATTGAGCTCATCATTTTTTAAATAAAATTTTAATTGAATCACTGGGAAATAGTTATAGAGTTGATCATGACTACGTTTCAGTTATAAAATGTCCAACAACCAGCAGTGTATTTTTTTACAACCAATGTCCTAAGTTTGCTTCCTGTTCTCCCACCTCACTTTTAACTGCCTCTATGGAAAACATTCCTCTTTCTCTCTCTCTCATTTACTCTGTCAATTACTCTGTTTTGAGTACATGCTCACACTTTCCTTTTTCCTTTTTGCAGTAAGATTACTGAAGGGGTATCATTCATATTGCTTTACCTCCTTTCAGCACCCAGGTCTTTTATTCATGTATATTTTTATTAATTATGCTATTTAAATACCATGGTTACAAAGTTATTCCAAATAGTTATTTTTAATACCCAAAAATTACAAATTTATATGATTGGTTTTTAGTAATGAAATGAATAACAGAGTTCACCATTGCACATTTCCCACTACCAGTGTCCCCAGTTTCCCTCCTGCCCTCCACCCTATCTGCTTATTGGACAAACTCTGTTCTTTTTTTCTCTCTTTTCTTTTTCTCTTTCTCTCTCACTATCTTCCCACTTTAGACATAATGGCTGAAATATTGTTATAGAAGGGAATCATGCCTAATATTTTCTCCTTCCAGCACCCAATTCTTGTCCAGAGTGATCATTTCCAACTATTATTGTCATAGTGGTCTCTTCCTTCTCTGCCCTAATTGCACTCTTCCACTGTTTGTGGGAAATGTCATACTATGATGGGCTTTGTCTCTATTTTCTCTAATATTATTACCATACTATTTTTTACTTTTGTATATACCAAATATATTTTACATATACTATACATTACATATAAATGACTGTGATCATTATGTTTTTCCTCATCTCCTGATTTATTTTGCTCAACATAATACTTTCCATATCCATTCAAGTATAAGCACATTTTTTGACTTTATTTTTCTTAACAGCTGTGTTCGATCGCGTAGATATACCAATGCTTCTTTATCTACTCATTTGTTCTTAGCCACTTCTATTGTTTCCAGATTCTGGATACTGTGAATAGTGTTGCAATGAACATAAGGATGCAGAAGGTTTATTAATATTGTGCTTTTATAACGATAAGACAAAATCAAAAAACATGTTACCCTTTGATCTGTTCAAAAGCCAAGATCACTATATACAGACGACTGGTTGTTACAACCAGGACTGGACAGTACATATCCAGGGACCAACAGCAACAACAAAAGCAGCAACAAAAAGCTCTAGCCTAGATTTTGGTCTAAGATCTGTTCAACAAACAAGAGCTCCAATTCCAGAGGTCTGACTGAGACAACCGCAACTGAATGGGTCTTCCGGAAACATAACGGAAGACCTTATCCCAGGCTCCATCCTAGGAGCAACATAATGACCAAGACCACCAACTACAGAAGATGGATTAAAACGACACTGAAAAAGCAGAACTGCTAGAATCACAAAGAAAGACTTCATCATAAGTTCCATTACTTGAACTACACAGTCACCAATATCTCTAGATACAGAGGTCTGATGTTACCATCCAAGACGAAGCAGAAGTGTTCCATACACCACAAAAGCACCAAGGGGAGAGAAAATGATCATGCAAGGAGTCTATAGTTAATCCCATGACAGTATACTTCAGCGGTGGAGAAACCCTGTATCTCTTAGGCCAAGGGAATTCCCTCTACAATATCCCCAATAGTTACTTTGCCTATACAGGGGGAAAAAGAAAAGGGAAAAAAAGAGCACAAAACAATCGTTTTTCCACATATTATTTATCGATTGATCAATTTTTTTGATGTCTTTCTTTTGGTGTAGAGATTGAAGTTGATGTCTCCAATATTATTTTATTTTATTTTATTTTATCTTTCTCTTTCTTTTTGCACTCCATCATGATTTGATCTCAGAACCGAGACTATTGAGTGATGCTTGTCTTTATTGCTGTAGTGCTCACTGGATATTTAATTTGATATTTCTTTCTGTATTGTTGTGGTGTTTCAATAACCTTTTTCACATCCTCTCTCAAACTGAGATTGAAAGCCTCTAGAATGACTTCGGCCATTTTCTTTTCTTTTTTTTTTTCTTATTTTGTATCCTAATCTATTGCTTTTCTTTCCTTCAAACAAAACCACATAAGTCAATTTATGTAGCTCCACCTCTTAAATAGAGGGGCAAACAAGGGAGGGTTCCAGGACCAAACAGATATATGATCACTAATAGTAAGCTAGACATAGGGGAGGGGGGAGATTGTGGGGAATATGGGTTGCAGAAAGGGAACTGGGATGGGGGGAGGACAAATTTGGTGATGGGTATTCCCCTGATTCAATGTTAATATGTACTTAAAATACTACTGTAAAAGATATGTAAGCCATTATGATAAAAATTATGTTTTAATCAGAAATGTTCTTTGACTTACATGTATTATTATATTATGTTATGTTATGTTACTATACTATGTTATGCTAGTTCACCTCAATATGTTAATCAATTTTGTTTCTTGAATAAATTCTTACAATAAAAATAAAAAATAAATAAATAAAATAGAGAATTAAATGACACTATTAATATGAATAAAAGTGAAAAAAATATTGTGCTTTTATGTTCCTAGGGTAGATTCCCAGGAGTATTATTGTGGCTTATATCTATGTTAAATTTCTAGCTATTGGAGAAATTTACATATTGTTTTCCAAAATGGCTAGATTGGTCAGCACACTCACCATCAGTGTACGAGAGTCCCTTTATGGTTGTTCCTGTTCTTTGTGATTTGTGCCAGGCTCTCCAGTGTGAGATAATCTAATTGTTGCTTTTATTTCCATCTGTATAATAATTAATGATGTGGATCAGTTTAATGTGTCTTTTGGCTATCTGAATTTTTTTCTTTGAGGCAATATTTGTTCACTTTTGAATGAGGTTAGATATTTTTTCTTGCTAAACTCTACTAGATAACACCCAGTTCTTTACCAAAGAGATCATTTCCAATAACTATTGTGATAGTGGTCCCTTTTCTGGTCTACACTTTGTGGAAAGTTTTCTACCATTGACCAGTTCTCTTGGCCCTCATCTCTATTGTATGATTATTAATAGCATGCTACTTCTAAGTCATAACTGAATGTGATTATTCTATGACTATCTCTGTCCCTCTAACTAATTTCACTCTACATGAAACTTTCCATATTCCTCTATGGGTTAGCAAATTTTATGACCTTATTTCTGCTAAGAGCTATGCAGTTTACCATTGTGTAGATGTACCAAAGATTTTTTTAATCCACTCATATTTTTACAAACATATCAGGGTTATTTCCAGATTCAAGCTACTGAAAATAGTATTGAAATGAATATCAGAGTGCAGATATTTTTGATGTCCCAAGAGATCTCAGGGCAATCTTTCAAAGAGTGTGGGCTTCTGAGACACTTTTTAGTATATATTTTAAAATTGTAGATATACCTTTTTTGATATATCTTGACTCTATAAGGAAAATTAAAACTTAGAAATAGTAGGCTAAGCATTCAAGGCGAATGTTCATTAATAAATCAAAAATAGCTTTTTGTTAAAACTTTCTGTACTAAATACAAAATTAATATATTCAAATTTACTGAAAAGAAATGGGAGATGGCTTTTCTGAATATATATCATGTATAACAGTCAGAAAAGTCAAGTATTTTTTTAATAAATTTTTATTGTGGTCAAAGTGAATTACAATTCTTTCACGGTAATATTTAAGGCACAATGAATAAAGGGGATTACCACCACCAGTGTTGTCCTCCCTGCACCCCTGTTCCCAGCATGCCACATTTAGTCCAATTATTTTCCATCCCACAACCTAACTACTTGACTGATACATTTTTTTGTCTTCTTGTTGTAATTTGGGCCCCATAATTATGATAATACTGGATCTCTGGTTTTAGAACATAGAAATAAAAATGGAGAGAAAAGAAAGAACTGAAGTATGAGATCCAGAAAAGGAATTCTAAAAGAACTTTGGACAAGTCAGGTGTTTGGGGCTCCAAACATGGTATAAAAGAGAAAATAAAAGTAATTATTTAAAGAAATAATAGCAAGTAAAATCATCACCATTACGAAAGTTTAAATTATAAAATGAAAGCTCAATATTGAATATTAAGAGAAAATTATGTTCACAGTCTTACCAATCTCTTACATGTCGAAACTTTTCAATCTCTAAAATGTCAAAATCCATAAATATCTATTTATTTTCCCTAATTGATTATTTTCATAAGATATTTGCTTACTATAAATAATATTAGTCTGAGTGTTAGTCACCAACCAGAATTTCAGAAAAAAAGAAGTATTTAGCATATCAAGAAGAAATGCATCTTAAAATATTTTGTTCATTGGTTATCAGATAGACACAGGTTAAAAAGGTTAATGTTTATAAAACATGAGAAAAATATGTATATTTATTTAGCACTTTTTAATACAAAGTTTAAATTGGTAAAATTTAGGTCTGAGAGATTGTAGATAGATTAGAGTTGGTTTTGCTCAGAGACAACCTTATCAATCACTGGCCTTTAAAATATTATATTAAGTTCCTTTAATATAGATCCAGTGCTGAAAACTGCCAGTTTGGGCCTATAAAGACCACATAAAATTGGTATATTTTAAGAAAACAAATACTTACAAATCAGTCATGAACTTATTCTTCAACAACCCAGTATACATGCATCTACTTAGAACTGTGCTACATGCCATTTACTTGTTAAATAAAAATAATATTTTTGTTAGGGCCTAGTTTAGATCTTTCATTGGTTTTATAGAGATAATAAAATGAAGACATTCAAATTAACTCTTAAATAGTTTTCCTTTTTATGTCAGCTTATTTCAACAGATGAGATATAAAATGCTTGCATTTCAATTAGCATATCCAAAATTATATTTAACCATAGAAAATAAAAGAAAAATGTAAAAATATTTAAGTCACTGAGAATAAAGAATTATTGATGACATTTGCTGTCAAAAAGTTCTACATACATTAATATGCATATTGCTAAATAGGGATAAAATGTATGTTTATATGGTTTAGTCAATTGAAGTTATTATAATTATAAATTGGGAGAGTAACAAACATATTTTACACATCCCAAATCAAAGTGCTTGTATATTCAGAGTATGATTATAGTTTGTTTCCTCTGATGTATTTTAATCACATAATTGTTATAATCTGTGTTTTCAGTCCAAAAGCTTGTATTAACTTTCCATTACATAATTGTTACATGGTATAATTTTGTCATGTCCTTTTAAAGGTAAACAGAGCAGCTGTATTCACTAGTGGCTTATTAATATACATTTATCTTCTCTCTATTGCAAGTCATTAGCTTAAAACTCTCAGTGAAAGTGCATTTCCAGTATGTATAACAATTGCTTGATGGTTTAGACAAGGTATGGGCCATGATGATTTCTCACGAACATAATTCCAATACAACATCATCACCTGTGTAATCACATCACTCCTAAAAAAACTGAAATATTCATCTCTTTAAATTCCTCCCTTCAACCTACTCAATTGTGTTTTAGGAAAAGTGTTTGCTCATCTCCTCTTAGAAAATACTTATCTTATTCACCTTTCCTGATCTTTACTCTATAAAGTCTTATTATCAAGCATATTCTTATACAACTCTGGTGGAAAAAATTATCAGCACCTAGCAATGTGCTTGTTTATAATTAGGAAAATAATAGTAACAATAGTAATGTATGTTCAATAGTCCTTTAAAAATTAAAAAACCAGAGTTTCATTTTATGAAAGTAAACTGTCTTGTTTATCAAAAAATATCTGATATTATAAATACATTTTTGTCAGGAGGGATCCTCACCAGGTTTCTGGACATCAGGCCAATTGTTTTATACAGGTCCAAAAAGCACTGCTTTTTGGGTTTGGGGAAGCAGATGAATGCCCAGGGCATCACAGTGGTGTTTGAAGGCCTCCAAAGCTGTGATTAAGATGCTTAAAACCAAGTGATGCTAGGGATAAGGTAAGGGTAGTCACACACAGGTCAAATACCTATACCAAAATAATATATCCCTGTCCTTTATTAATACATTTTGATAGGTGCTTTTATTGCTAATCTTAAGAGGTATATGTTCTAAGTTTTTCTTTTTTATTGAACAAATAATACTTAGTTTAACACCACTAGGTAGATAATGAATGAAGTAAAGTATGACTGAAGTTAGAAATAAAACTTTGGTTATATATTAAGGAAAAAATGTTATTCATTGATACAGAACATAAGTAATCTCTATGAAGCTAAGTTCTCCCGAGAATACACAGAAAGAATAAAGAGGTTAGAAAAGCATCAGAAGATGGTGGAACATTTAAACGAAAAAACAAATTGACAGTTTGGTGTGTGTGTGTGTGTGTGTGTGTGTGTGTGTATGTGTGTGTGTGTGTGTTCTTCCAATGAAATTAATTTAAGAACTTGTTTTTTTTAAGTGGAACATATTATTTTATTTTATTTTGCTTTTTATATCTTTATTTAAACAATGTGATTACAAACATGACTATAATTGGGTTTCAGTCACAAAAAGAACACCCCCATTCACCAGTGCATTATCACCACCAATGCAACCTGTCTCCAAAGGTTTTCAAGATATAGATTGCCATTGTTTCTAGTGCTGGTGAGAATTCCAAAAATATGTCTTTCATTTCACTTTACAAGTATGAGAGTACAAATATACTTTTAAAAATATTTTTTATTTTGTTTGTTCTAAAGAAATCAAACTATAACATAAATTTTAGTTGTTTGAAAATAAAAATGAACACAGAAATAAAGTTTAAATCATTTGAATAAGAAAAATATAAATAACACAGAAGGAATTCAAGCTAAAATATTTTTTTTTGGTTTTTAGGCCACACCCAGCGTTGCTCAGGGGTTACTCCTGGCTGTCTGCTCAGAAATAGCTCCTGGCAGGCACGGGGGACCATATGGGATACCAGGATTCGAACCAACCTCCTTGGGTCCTGGATCGGCTGCTTGCAAGGCAAACGCTGCTGTGCTATCTCTCCGGGCCCAAGCTAAAATATTTTTAACATTTTCTTTTTTTGTAGTTGATCGAACTATATTTTTCAGATGGAGGGGAACCAAACTATATAACTATAAAAATTATTCATTATTTTTATTAATTTCTATCACTTTAGATTTATCACCTCATTAGTTTCTGAACAATGCTATTGTATTATCATAGATATTTTTATAAATTTTTATTTTTAAATATCTAAATAACATTCCATTATATAAATACCCCAAGTTTGACACCCCATTTTATTTTCCATAATGGTGCACAAATTTACATTGTCATCAAGGGGTCCTTTTTCTATATACCACTCCACCACTCCAATCTTTTTGATTCAAGTCATTCTTTTTAAAAATAATTTATATACGGACAGGTTAATCTTTTTTTCCAGTTACAAAGTGGTTTGTTCATGATTAAGTCTCTGTCATACAATGTACAAGATGCTCTGCACCAAGAAGAGGCTGGGTAAAAGGCAGTAGTAAGCCATTTTTATAGGTGGGAAATGGCATTTTCACTTCAGCTTTAATTTGCATTTCTCTGATAATCAGTGATGATAAGCACCTTTCATATGCCTATAGGATCACTTACACACACTCTTTGGAGAAGCAATTTTCAAATTCTTTGTTCATTTTTAGAATAGAAAAATTGTTTTCATTTTGCTGCTGGTTGTTAAGTTGTATAAATTCTTAATATGACATCATATCAGAGGAAGAATTTGCACAACCTGCTCAGTAAGTTGACTTCACATTCTGTTCATATATTCTGTTGTACAAAATATTTTCAATTTAAACCAAATTGCATTTTTTTTCTTTTGGTGGAGAAGCACTTTTATGCAAGGTTAAAGAGTATTCCAATTTCCTCCTTTTGTAGCAGAACAAACAGATATCTTTATGTGACTTCTTTTTGTATTGTATGTTCTTTAATCCCTTGTTATAAAATAGTCCCAAGTATGTGGCTTTATGTTGGGACTTTACCTTTTATTCCATTGATCCATGTCAAGCTACAAGCACAATCTTTTGGGTTTTGCAAATAAACAAGTATATAAAAGATTACTGTAAATATTTTTTAAATTAGAAATGATATACTATACAGTGACTTGTTGGTGACTATTTTGAAGCCTGTTTAAATGAACTTAAAAAGATGAAAGGAAAGAAAACATCCAAAAATTTTTAGAGAAATATAAAGCCACGGGAAACTTTTATTTTTGTATACCATTTCTTAATAAATTAGAATATTTGATGCCAAAAATAACACTAACACTTATTCAGTCTATGAAATACTTCATTGATTATAGAAAATGCTATAGTTGAAATGTTAAAATAAATTAACAGTGGTCCTATTTATTCTTCTATTCCTCAGCAAACTCCAAACTTCATTTGGTTTTACCAAATGAAACATTATTCATATTGTGCTATATATTAGTCCTTGAAACTCATGACCAAAGGTCATTTTTTAATTGCGAAAGGAGTCATAAAAAGTAGGTAAATTTTTTAAAAGTTGGTTCATGAGTGAGTGACTTTTTTGGTTACTTTGACTTTTAAAAAAGTAAAAGACCTTGCTTTGAAATGCTAATTATTTGTTTCTTTAATTCCCTGTGGACTTCAGACCATTCAGCTTCAATATTTCATTTCTTGAAGTGCTTTCCTGACCATGGTCTTGGAGATTACATTTGGCTCAGAACAACATAGCAGCTTGTTATTTTTAATTGAACTACAGAGAACATTGCATTACATAAAAACCAACTGGAAAAACTGTCTGAACATTTCATTTCCTATTTTATAAATCATACTACCAGCCATAGTTAAAATAAAGAGAAAAAGAAAAGAGAACACTCTAAACCTACAAATGAAAACATTCCTAAAATATTTTTATGCATTTTGTTTATATATAATACACAAACCACATATCCTGTATAATTTGAAGTAGAATCATTTTGTCTTGTACTTCGAACTACTAATGTATATCTTACAATGAGATGCCATGAAATGACTCCTCAAAATCCAAAGCTCTTTACATTTTAACTTATTATTAAAAATAAGAGGTTTCAGACCTAAATATGGCCAATAGACACATGAAAACATATTCCCCATCACTCATCATTAGGGAACTCCAAATTAAGACAACAATAAGGTACCACATTACACTATTGAGGATGGCACACATCAAAAATAACAGGACCCATCTCTGTTGTTGGGGATGGGGTAAGAAAGGAACTCTCATTCACTGCTGGAAGGAATGTTTCCTGGTTCAACCCCTATGGAAAATAGTATGGAGGGTGCTCAGTAAACTCAGAATTGAGTTGCCATAGGATCCAACAATTGCACTTCTGGGTATCTATCCCCAAGATGGAAGGACATTTATCCCGAAGTGTGTATATACTCCACTATTTATTGCAGCATTCAGCACAATTGCCAAAATTTGAAATAAACCTCATTGTCCAACAAAGGAGGAATGGATCATGAAGATGTGGTACTTATACACAATGGAATTTTACATAGCAGTCAGAAACAATACAATCATGAATTACGCAGCAACATGGATGGATCTTGAAAACAAAGTAAGTCAGAAGAAAGATAAATACATAATGATAGCACTTTTCTAAGGTATTTAGAATATATACCATATATACGTATAATACTCCATGAAAAATCACAATGATCTAAAGGGCAGAAACTCCAAACATCGGAGGTGTCTGCATATCTTGAGGAGAAGTCTCAAATCAAGTGGAAGAGGGACAACACAAAGCCTGACTATCCATTGTACCATAAAGATACCAGCAACAATGGAAACAGTGATTTAGACAGAATAGGTAAGCAATCACCCTCTAACTACAAAGGCCTATAATAATATCCTAATGTATTCATCCACAGAAGCAGGTGCAGAATATGACTGGAAGCCAGGGACTCCTGCTGCAGTGATTATGAGCATTATGTTTTAATGCCTTAATTTTATCAGGTACAAAATAACCCTTCAGTTCTTTGTCCACAGTGGTTCTAGGAAACATAGGGTGGATGTCCTAATTTTTTTTTCAGGCCACACCCATTTGATGATCAGGGGTTACTCCTGGATAAGCACTCAGAAATTGCCCCTGGCTTGGGGGGACCATATGGGACAAAGGGGATCAAACCATGGTCACGATCTTTCCTTGGCTAGCACTTGCAAGGCAGACACCTTACCTCTAGCGCCACCTCACCTGCCCCGGATACCCTAATTTTATGCCTCGGTTCTCAATCATAAAAATACCATATACAGTGCTCATTATAACAATGTCTTGATAAAACACTCAAATTTACTTTTGTTTTATGTCTTCTATTAGGACCTAAAGCATATGATCATTCAGACCAGAAAACAGTCCAACAACACAGCACAGACTTACATTACAGGTCACCAAATAAGTTTCTGCAAAGTGCCATCTTTTTCATTTATTCTTTTCTTTTTTTCTCTTTTTTTTCCTACTTCTTTCCTTCTCTCCCTCCTTCTTCCTCATTAATTCAATCTATCTTAAGTAAAGTCTACAGTGGCAGTTTCTTTTACTAAAGGAACCTTGATACATATGATGCAGCAGACTCTACTTAATAGGGTAGCCAACTTTTATAGTCCCCTCTACGATATTACTTAGTACTCTAGACATGAAAACTATCCTTATCTAAATATGCTCCAGTCACTATCGAACTCTGAATCCTTCACTTAGCAAAGCCCATCCCTGTCATTTATGAAGTGCCTAGAAATTGAAAAATCTTTCAACTCTGACATACTGGTCCATTTTATTTTTTAACTAATTTTACTATATTTACTTGTCTTTCTTTTCTCTTCTCTCTTATCATCTGTTTTCCCATTCTTTCTCTTCTAATCTATATCTTAGCTAATTATTTACCTTTTTTTAATTCAAGTATTTCCTAAAAGCTCAGACCTATTCTCTGACGGTCAGGCCTCCATCAACAACTTAAGAATAGATATCTAATATCTGACTTTATGTGGGTATGAATTTGTAGACAGGGACTCCGCTCTGATTGCCAAACCTAAATTGTAAACAATCCATGCCTACAGTGCATATAGACCCTCTTATATATTATTCCTCTTCCTCCCTTCAGACATCCTTCTATACTCTTATGCCCAATCTTGAGCGATTATCCCTCTTTATTTTACTCACTTTACCCAGTCTTAACCCATTAGGTACTGAAACTGACCTCCTGCCCCAATAAACCACCATCCAGCTCCCAAAGCGAAAGGACACCTTTTCAGTCCCAAATCTCAAGCGCTAACAAGAAACTACAACCAACATTCCTGCTGACTCATGCTATGTGGCACTTCTCACCCCCCCCCCAAAATGTGGACTATTGCATGCTACCAAACTCAGCTCCAGAAGGCCCCCCAGCTCAAGGACACTACTTGATCCTTTAAGTGTACAGCTAAAGATTTTTTTTTTTTTTTTGGTTTTTGGGCCACACCCGTTTGACGCTCAGGGGTTACTCCTGGCTATGTGCTCAGAAATCGCCCTGGCTTGGGGGGACCATATGGGACGCCCGGGGATCGAACCGCGGTCCTTCCTTGGCTAGCGCTTGCAAGGCAGACACCTTACCTCCAGCGCCACCTACCTGGCCCCAAGATTTTTATATTTTCATTGTCATGCAAGTGTGAGAATGCACTCTACCCTAGAGAAATCAATCTTACTTTAGCCATAATATCAAATTTAAAATATTCTCTTCCAGTCCTAACCAATACTTTATATATTTATTCTATTTTTCCTGTTATATATGTTGGCAATTGTGATTGATTTATTTGACTAAGCATAATATTTTCGAAATTAATACTTATACCATTATTAGTGATTCATTTTAATTTATTGAAAGAAATATTACATTTAATGAAAATATTGTGTCTTATTATTCTTTATCAATTAATGATGTGTCATTTCCATATTTTTCTAATATCAATAAAATGGCTATGAACATGGATAATACCAATAGTGGGGTTCTATGGGCACATGTTGTCATTTCTATAAGTATTATATATAATTTGCAAATTATACAGTAACTGTTTATCCACTAAAGTTTAATAGAATAGCTGTACAGTATTACTACAAATGCTATGATGTTGTTTAGCCACTAAAGTTTAATAGAATAGCTGTACAGTATCACTACAAATGCTCTGACTCAATTTCATTACGGTCAAGTCAACACTAGACATTATCTGTCCTTCTAATTATAGCGATCAAAGTGGGTATACATTACCGTTGTAATTCATATACCTATGTTATTGAGTGCTACTAAAATTCCTTTTATGTTCTTATATTCTTACTAACCTTCTTTCATTTGCTTTATTAATGTCTCTCTGTTCAAGGGGCCAGATGAAGTGCTATAGATTCAATCCAGGATGAGCACATTCAAGAGAAGTCTCTTTTGCTCTCTCACCATTTCCTCTTACTTAATGTTTGATTTCTACTCTTGTTATTATTCAGTTTTTATATTTGATAAGTGAAAATTCCTAATATATATATAATTAACCATTATTTCCTATATATATTAGGTTACTCTTCCTTTTGAATATAAATTTTGAGGAATGAGTAAGCTTTATTTTAAAAGTATAGTGCATACTTCTAATTTGAAAGGATAAAGCATATTTGGGGTTAGGGTTATAGCACAGAGGGTAGGGCATTTGCCTTGCACATGGTCAACCCAAGTTCGATCCCTGGCATTACATCTGGCCACTGAGCCTGTCAGGAGTAATTTCTGAGCCCAGAGTTAATAGTAACACCTGAGCACTGCCATGTGAAACCCAAACACACTCACTTACACACTCACTCACACACACACACACACACACACACAAATAGAAAGCATATTTATTGATAGTATTTGATAAGTTATCTGAGAACCAACTGATGAAATAAAGTAAAAAATATTTATACTTACTTTTTCTCAATGTTTATGTCTTTTGCGCATACATTTAAATGATACTTTTAGAGTTAATGTTAATATTTGTATATGTTTTGAGATAAGAATGTCTATTCTTTTGCATTTGTACTTTTTTAATTCTTTTGCATGTGGTGATTCATATCTATAATATTTTGATAGAGTTTTTTTACCACTAAATAGTTTATCATCTTGTTTAAAATAAAATAAAATAATCAGAAGTGTATCTGTATAATATATGCATATATACCATATATACACAGATGTGGGTCAAATTTCAGAGTATTAAATCTGTTCTATTATAAATTTTTATCTTAAACTTATAGGATAATGTAGATACTCTTTATCTGTAAAACTTCCATGTTCAATTTTGTTTCGTTTTACTTCCTATTTTATTATTTCACTTGTGATCTGTCTCAAATTCTAAGTTCAACTAGTCTATTTAGACAAAAATTGATACCTAGAGATTTGATAGGGGCTTAATTAAATCAGTATATGTGTTTGAAAATTAATGTCATCTTACTTATAGTAAATCATTCCATACAAGACAACAAGACATCTCTTTAGCTGAAGTGGAAGAGGGCAAGTGAAATGTTGGGTCACACTGACAGTATCAGGGCTTACTCATGGGTCTGTATACAAGGACCATTTCTTGTGCACAGAGGATCACATGAGGTGTCAGAGATCTACTTGGATCTCCTTTGTGTGAAGAAATCACTTTATTCACTGTACAATTTTTCTGGACATTTTAAAAATGTTTTTGAATTTTTGTATCATATTTACAATATTAAAATAATTGACTTATGTATGCAGTGCTTGCTGTTTTACTATTCTACCAATGGTCAAAGCAATATTATAATCAGTAAGGCACACTGCCAAACTGAATTTAAACTCTCTCATCCACATGGCCCCCTAAAATTGCCAGAACTGATCTCTGATCTCAAAGCCAAGAATAAACCCTGCACATCTCCAAGTGTGACCCCAAAACAAAAACAAAGCAAACTAAATCTATTCCACTATCATCCCAACTTCCTGTCTCTCTTTCTTCTTTTTACGCTTTCCTTTAGTTGCTATTTTGTTGGTCATATATATTTCACTGTCTAGTTAGTCTATTATAAGCAGATTTATTTATTTATTTTCTGCCAGTAAGCATGTTTAGTGATGAGCATTGTCCTAAGAAATGTATACTTACACAATTTTATATTCATCTAAGGATTATTATAAAGTGTACACGCAAAAACCTGTATAACTTACCACACAACTAGGCTACATATAGAAACTATCTTAATATATGTGAGAAGTCTTGAATATAACATTTAAAAAAATCTATGTACTCATTGCATGCTATTTTTCTATTTTTATTTTATTTAAATATGATGACTTACAACACTAATAATTGAGTTTGTTTTAAAGGCTCCAACTCAAAACTCATTGAAAAGTTATTATCCTGTCCTAGGACCTAAGATTATCTCCCTATTCCTATTCTGCTTCCTCAGAAAAAAAATGTTTAAATTTGCTTAATGTAATTGAGGACCACATGTTCACAATACTGTTTATTCTTCCAATTTTGATGTTTTACTTTATCACCTCCTAAACCACCAAGATGTTTGATTCTTAACCAATGGTAGCACATGTTAGCTGTCAGCCTTCTCATTCTGAGTCCTACATTTCTCCTTCCTATACTTTCAGTTCCATATTATATGTCATTTAACCTGTAAACATTATTTAAACTTCTAACTTTATATAGTGTCTATTGGAAATTTCTTGAGCATCACCTGTAAGTACTTCCCAAAACCTTGGGTAAAGCAATGTTAATTTTCTTAAAGAAAATCTCTTCAAACATTGTTTTGGGAACTACCAAAAACTAATAGTTTCTAAGTCAGAAAATCATGC
Organism: Suncus etruscus; assembly: GCF_024139225.1. Taxonomy (NCBI): domain Eukaryota; kingdom Metazoa; phylum Chordata; class Mammalia; order Eulipotyphla; family Soricidae; genus Suncus; species Suncus etruscus. The sequence goes on along the minus strand of NC_064863.1, from coordinate 81,982,761 downwards.
TTCTGTAGTTTATGCATGTTTTGCCTTAGGGACCTTGAAATAACTTTCTACCAAAATATATGTTGTGACAATAATTAATTATAATCTCCTGCTAAGTTTTTCTTTTTAGTTTACTTACAACTCATTGTTCTGCTGCAGGGATAATAACATCTTATATTTCAAACACACAATCTTTGTCTTCTATATGGTTAAATATATTTAATCTCATACTACTCTTATCCTACCAGTTTCATCATTCCTCTTTTATGTACAGAAAAAATCTTATATTTCAATGAATCCCAAGTAATTATTATAATAGCTTGAACATAATTTATATATATATATAACTTTATGTTCAATACATCTGATTACAAGTCCAGTACACTTTGCAAAAATTGTAAAGAATGACTAGGCTGAGAAGAGTAGGTAAAGAGACAATGAAAACTGCTTGAAATACTTTTAACAGGAAAATCACAAATGACTTTTCTTGTTGAAAAATGTATGTGCAGGGCCAGAGAGATAGCACAGTGGTAGGGCGCTTGCCTTGGAAGCAGCTGATAAAAGAAGGACGATGGTTTGAATCCCAACAACCCATATGGTGTCCTGAGCCTGCCAGGAGCAACTTCTGAGCACAGAGCCTCAAAAGCCATGCTTTGAAAATTTCTGAAACCCTGAAAATTTCAACCCCTGAAAGCCACTGGGTGTGACCCAAAAACAAAACAAAATGTATGAGCAATGTTGGTATAACCAGTCTTCACCCTATTTAACGTAACTCATTTTGTTGAAGCTTGGCAATGATTGGATGGAAACACCTTTGGATTGAAATTTTTTCCTGATTAGTCTCTTACCCTACTTGTTCTTCACCGTAGGGTTTCAATAAAGGTCAGGGTGTAACAGAAAAAAAAAAAAAGCTTGCAGACTGATCTAGAAGCAGAAGACTTGTATGTGGAAGTTCCTGGACCTGTTTTTATCCCCGGAATCGTATATAAATTATTCCCTGGCTTTTGCTTCCAGACTCACGTCCCTCCAATACTTTGGGATCAGGCTTGAGGCTTCAACTTTGGTGCGAGAAAATGTATGCTTCATTCGAGGAGTATGACTTCACATCTCTATATGTAACTATACCTACCCACCTGCCACTAAAGTTCTGTGTAAAAAAAAAAAAACTAAAGTGCCAAAGTAAATATGATTCACATGATTATATTCATTAATCATAATTTAAATTAATTCAAAATCTTGGCTATTATTTGATAATGTTCAGATGAGTCTAGGAATGCATATATCCTTCCAGAATAATGCTTTCACAATTCAACAAAACTTAGAGTGCCATATAAATATTATGATACTCTGACGAGGATTTATAAACGACTTAAAGATATATGAAAAGAAAATTACCATTGTGAATCACGAAGAAAATAATATTAAGATGACACTGAGACATAAGCTCGCTCTTGTGAGAATAACTCACCAAAGATTCATTACAACATTGACTAGGAATAGGAACAAAGGAGCCCTTATTCAATGTTGGTAGAAATATAAACTGTTGCAACAAGAACCTAACTGGGATCTAGAAAACCCATGTCTGGGAATCTATCTGAAGAATACATAAACTAGCTCATGACAGAAAGATAGTTAGCACATGACTAGTACATGAAAACCAGCAAACAGATTGTTTGGCCACTCTCACAGCCCCTTTGGGTTTAGCCAAAAGCACACTCAGAAGGATACACAAGTCTCCAGAAATACATAATTAGGTGGGGGGCTGTATTTGACTGTCTGGTTCAAGTATCCAAGTAGTACTAGAGGCAGTACCAGGATTCTTCCAACACACATACAAACACATAGTCACTATGTTTTTTAAATTAGTGTAATTTATAATTGCTAAAACAAGAAAGCAAACCAATGTGTTTTATTATAATTGGACAAAGAAAATATGTACATTTTTACAATAAAATGCTGTCATATTTCCACAAAATGGAATAACTCCAGGGAATTTCATAAAGCACTATAAAAATTTAAGAAAGGGACAATTAGTGGATGATTCCAATATAATAATATAAAATTGATGTATGTATAAGGTCAAAGACAAACCAGTGGACATTGATATTAGAGTCTGAACAGAAAAGTTAGATGAGGAAGAAAGTGGGAAGAAAAAAATCAAGAGTTGAAAGCCAACCTGTTAATTGTATAATGGGATTTGCAACATATAGGAAAGTACTGAAACAAAAACATCATGGCAATAAAATTCCATAGTATGTACCAAGGACCTAAGAAATTGGAGAGGTTACAAATTATAATGATCGAGCAGTGCATAAGAAGTTGTTTCTATAATTTATTATGTATAAATCATTTTTATTGAGAGTTCAATTATATTCTTTTTTAATATTTTTTATTTAAACATCTTGATTACAAATATGATTGTGATTAGGTTTCAGTCATGTAAAGAACACCCCCCTTCACCAGTGCAACATTCCCACCACCAATGTCCCAAATCTCCCTCCATCCTACCCCACCCCCACCTGTACTCCAGACAGGCTTTCCAGTTCCCTCATTTATTCACATTAATATGGTAGTTTTCTGTGTAGTTTTTTCTATAACTGCACTCACCAATCTTTGTGGTGAGCTTCATGAAGTGAGCTGAAGTTCCAGCCCTCCTCTCATTGTCTCTGAGGATTGTTATTTTTCTTAAAACCCATAGATGAGTGAGACTATTCTGCGTCACTCTCTCTCTCCCCCTGACTTATTTCACTTAGCATGATAGATTCCATGTACATCCATGTATAGGAAAATTTCATGACTTGATCTCTCCTGATGGCTGCGTAGTATTCCATTGTGTATATATACCAGAGGTTCTTTAGCCATTCCTCTGTTGAAAGGCATCTTGATTATTTCCAGAGCCTGGCTACTGTGAATAGTGCTGCCATAAATATAGGTGTGAGGAAGGGGTTTTTGTGTTGTATTCTTGTGTTCCTAGGGTATCTCCCTAGGAGTGGAATAGCTGGGTCAAATAGGAGCTCAATTTCCAGATTTTGGAGAAAACTTATTAATATGGAGCATGTTTTAATAAATATTACATGTATATATAATTTATATTATTACCATTTTGTATTATTTTGCTTCTATGGAGACTATACTCTGGTCTAGGTCAGCTATATGCAAGGCAAGTACACTGCCTTCTACTTTGGCATGATAGGTAGTATTTTAACTTATTTTTATAATAAACAAGAAAATGGAGGAAAAATAGGTGAAATAACTTTCCTTAACTTAAATTTAAAATGAATTTTATTTATTTATTTATTTATTTTTTTATTTTTTTATTTTTGGATTTCGGGCCACACCAGTGATGCTCATGGGTTACTCCTGGCTATACGATCAGAAATTGCTCCTGGCTGGAAGGACCATATGGGATGACGGGGATCAAACCACAGTCTGTCCTAGGCTAGCACAGACAAGGCAGACGTCTTACCTCTAGCATCACCACTCCGGCCGCTATATTGAATTTTAATTTAAATTTCCTTAACTTAAATTTAGAAATTTTTTTAAATATTCTCAAGTCAATACAATGACAGAGTTTGGACAACGGCCATACAGTAAAAATCCAGGGTAAAATGAAAGTACTTTAATAAATACACTTTATTTTGAGTCTTTTACCATTTTCATTTTCTAATAAAAATCATAATAAGTTGTTTTAGTGATTTTATAGAGGGTCCCTTGAAAGCAGGGAGTATAAATCTAATTTATCTTTATTTCTCTGGGAAGCAAAGATACAATACTTAGTTTACAATAAATAGACAAGACTAATCTTTAATGGTGTATCACATACTACTTTTTTTTTCTTTATGGCTTCAGATAAAACAGGTATTTTATCACAAAATTCCAAAAGTAAGACAAATATTATGAAGACCAAGACTCTTAAAATAAGAGGAGACTGCTCTTTAAAATTGCAGTTAGATGTCTGCTACATGTTTTATATGCTGAACTGCTTGGTTGGGAGGAATTTATCATTTTAAGTAAATCTTGGTACAAGCAAGGGGCTTTGACAATTTTTATACTTTTATATTTATATGACTGCAGTGACAGTTTTAATTTATAGCTTAACTTGTTTTTACTCATATTATAGTCCTTTATTTTTTAATGGCTTCAGGATTTATTTTTCGGGCTCATATTTTCACTTGGACTTATCTCTTTCTCTCCTCTGCTTATTCTTCCAAGTCCATGTTCCTTCTTGAACACCCTCTATATCTTTCTCTTTTTCTCTTTACACATGAGTAAATTTCTTTCAAAAATTACTTTGTCTCCTCCTAAAATGTTTTTTCTGTGAAGAAAGACAATGATCCAGAATACTTAGTCATTAGAACTGACTTTCCTTCCATGCATCGAGTAATTTACTCACTCTAGCCTGAGTACACAGCTCCCTGAGAATCAGCTTGCTAGTGGGACTGGCAACACATGAGTGACCATCCATGCCATGTCAGTACTTGGAGTAGACTGTAACAGTCCCAACCCTGCCAGACATTACTCTAAGTGGTCAATGAGAGTAGAGGAGAAAAGTACTTTTTTTCTTTTCGTGAAGTTACCTTCTTTACTACACAGTTTCCAAGATACCTGCAATATTAACTAGTGAAAGATTCTGGAGAAAGTAAAGAAAATATAGGAAAAGATAAGAAAAATCTCCAAAAGAAGGGAGGTATCTTCAATAAAAATTTTGGGGGTTGCTTTCTCCTCTAGAAAATATATTTTGTAATCTTTATGAGAAATTTCACCCTTCAGGGCAGTATACTATTTGGGTGTATTTAACCCTCCTTGATTCAGCAATCATTCACATATTTCAGTATAGGAACTGGGATGCTATGGAAGCCAGAAGAATGTAGGGAGAGCCCTAGATGAGATAAAAACAGATGCAGCAGAATCTAATGAACAGAAATCAATACAAACAGCAAACGTTAGTAATAAAATAAAATGCATTCATGTTGTAATATATTTGTCTATGAGCATTTTGAATACTTTATAAATTAATAAAGCTGATATACTTAATACTTTGTAATCAGATAGAACTGCAAAAAATACTTTAACAAATATTCAGAGTACAACTTTATCATGATAAAAGAAAAATAAATAATTATCAATTTCTAAATCAAAGATAATAAGTTAAACTAAGTTTATTAATATGGGGGCTTAACCTATAAAATAAAAATATAAAGAATGTATGAGTGATATAAGTATTAATAATGAATAGAAATAGTGAAAGAGGAAACTTCACTTTCCCCTTGCCAGCTGCTATGAGTAACTATATTGTAGTAGTCTTCATACTACATTTTGCAAATTAAACATTCTGAAAATTTTTGGCTCTATCTGAGACTGGAAAAATTTACAGTTTTCCCAAAACAATAAATTCTGCCTTGGTCTAATAGATTTTTAAATGGGAAATACCTGGGAATATGATTAAATATAGAACCTGACAGGTCTTAAGTAAAACTGAAGACTCCACCAACCTAAGTGAGAATGTAAAATGCACACGGGACATTGAATCAATGGATATCTCTGGGCAACAAATGGGAATCTCTTTTGAGACTGTTTGATAAGTTAAACAATGACCCATATTTTCTGTAAAAAATCCCACAGAAGAGCCATATTTAACTTAGTCCTATAATTTGTTGTTTCCTTGCTGGGGAGTTTGTATTTTATATTCCAGGAAGCAGTATTCTATTTCTAATTCTGAATCTAATATCTTTATTATCTTTATTCAATATGTTAAAAATAAAAATACTGTAGAGTCTAAGAAACATGGACCAATACTGAAACTCATCATCACTGATCTTCATCAATGGCATTATTGGGGGAAAATAAAAATTTTGGCTTAGAGTGAATTTGTTGGTCTTGAAGAATTTTTGTAGGACTAAATGTATGTAACAGAATGTGTAAAGCTTTAAGGGTTGTGTTTTCAGTAAATAAACTATATGGTTAGGTCTGGAATATTAGTACAATAGTCAAGACACTTCTTAGACTTATACCTCTTATGGTTCCTCTAGCCATGCCAGGAGTAATAACTGAACAAAGGCCAAAATTAATTCCTGAGCACTCCCAAGTTTGACCCCTCCAAAAAAACTAAATTCTAACACAGTAGAGACTTTAAAAAATAATGTTAAATAATGAGACAATTTTTCCTCATTAGAGGAGCATCATCTTAATCTACTAAGTTTTAGCATTGCTAATTACAGTACATTTTGTCATACCTAGTTAGCCATATTAGATTCATTTTTTTCCTTTTTTAAGTTTTGGGGCCACACTAAGCAGTGTTTAGGATGTATTCCTATATCAGTACTTTGGGACCATTCTTGAGGGTCCTGACAAGCAAAGCCCATCATATGTAAAGCAAGCCACGTAGCCTCCATACTTTCTCTGACACCTTGTTATTAATTTATTTCATGGATACTATAGAATTTCAAAAATGTCTGAGAATATCTTACTTTGTCATGAATAAAAATTGTAGAAGTATAGGAAATAGTGTAAGAGCTAAGAATGTCACTAATACACTTGTCATTAAATCAAGAGCCTTTAAAATTAGATTACAAGCCATAAAATTGAGAATGGAAATTATGACTATTAAAGTACTTTGGAAAGCAAGTCAAGATGCTAAAAATTTATTTAATATTTTTTATTCATTAATAAAAATACAGAAAGAAAGGGATGATAACTTCTTGAAGCTCAAAGTTTAAGATCAAACTTACCAGAACAGTCACTACACGTAAAACCACTCCACGCATGTTATTCTCCAATTTCTTATCTGTTAGTGAACCATTCAAACCTGTGACAGGATTCCAGCATCCAAGCTAAAAGAAAAAAATAGCTTGATCATTTTTCTGCCTGATGACCTAGTTGTCTGATAACCTAGTAAAGAATTTTTGAGAAATCTTTGCGAATAATTGGTATAGGAAGAGTCTTTCACATATTTTTCTTTGAAAAAGCAAATGAAGACATTATAAATGCCATTTTCTACGTTTAAATATTATATAGAATAAGAGTTTACAACACAATTTTGCAGCCTTACTTGATGATATTAAACTTAATGAGGAGTTATAAATTTATCAATAACAGTCGCCATAATACAATAATTGGAAAATAATAGCAGATACAATTTTAGCTTAATGCTTCCTGTAATTTATTAATTACTGCATAAGTTAGATTTTCATATATTTTCAATGGTTTTAATTAGAGCTTACACTGCTTTATTAGAAAAGCTACAAGATATTTATGTCTATTGCTTTTATCTAAGAAAAATCATGGATATGGCTTTGTTGTTTTCAGTTACAGTACAAAATACAATATAATTTGCCTTTTTTGTCAGTGCAAACTATTTGCCTGTAATTTTGAAAGCAATATTTCCCTTAAAATATTGCAATGTTTCACTCTTTTTTTTATTCTATAAAATACCAGTTTGATTTTACATTCTTATACAATCCTTATCTTTTGTAATAAAATTTGAGTACCACCAGGCTATAAATTGAATCAGGATAAAAATAGATGATTTTCGATTAAGAAAGAAGGAGCAGAGAAAAAGAGACTGTGACTTGTGTTAGATGTTTAAAGAGTAAAATTGCAACTAGAACTCTGCAATGTATATCTTGAAAAGAAATGTCATGCTATTATTAATTTTGTGCCAGATCCATGAGTGCTCATATTGGGAACTGATACTACATGTGTCTTTTTTCGATATGTAACAGAATTATTCATATTCAGAGTCTGTTTTGGTTAACTAAATGGTTTGTAGACATACCAGGTTATTTGTCTTTATTTATTTATTTTTGGTTTTGGGGCCACACTCTGCGACTCTCAGGGGTTACTCCTGGCTCTGTGCTCAGAAATCACTTCTGGTTGGGGACCATATAGGACGCTGGGGGATCAAACCATGATCCATCCTAGGTCAGCCACTTACAAGGCAAACACCCTACCGCTGTACCACCACTCTGGACCCCTCTTATTTATTTTCTTAAAATACATTTTGTTTATATATTACAAAGTCACAACCAACAATAAAAATAATTTAGATTATTACTATTCAAACCTAACTGTATGTTTGAGGTGTAAGAAAAAAAAAATTTTGAGTCAACACCAAAGACTTTATTTTTTTAATAATTTTTATTGTGACTAAAAATTAATAACAAATTTTTCACAGTAACATATAAGGTACATAGTAACAATAAAACAGGACCATCCCTACCACTAGGGTTGTACTCCCTCCACCCCTTGTCCCACCATGTTTCCCATATCTCCCTCCTTTGCCCCCGGATTGCCAGTGTAACTGTTCCCCTCTGTGTATAGCTTGTTGTGGATAAGAGTATCAATTCTGTTGTTGTTGAACTTGGGTTTGTTGTTTAAGTCTGATCATTGTTTATTTCCACTCAAAGTTTATATAGCTGTTTGGTCCTGTTATCATTCATTTTTATATTCCCCCTCAATTCATGAGGCAGAACAAGATGATTCAAGATGCATGGTTCTGCTGAAAGAAGACCGAAAAAAAAAAAATAAAGACATAAGAACAACAATAAACCAGTAAAACCAAAAACAAAAAAGCACCCATCAACAACAAAAAAAATCACCAATAATAACTACAAGAGTGAAAAGAAAGCAAAGAAAGAAAAAGAAGAAGAAAAAAAGGAAGGAGTACTGGTGTGGAAAGGTTTTGTGCTTCCTTGTTTTTGCATAGGCACAGTAAGTATTAGGGAAATAAGAAAGAGAATTCCCTTGGCCTAAGACATTCAGGGTTTCTCAGCCAGGAACTTTCCACTCAGTCGTGGATGATAAAATCAGGCCTCTGTAGCTGGAGATCTTGGTATTTGCACAGGTTATAGGACAAAGTCTAGAATAGAGTCTTTCTTTACAGTTCTATCATTGTTTTTGTAATGACTCTTCTATAATAAGTGGTTTTGGTTTTTGCGCAGTAGTTAAGCCAAAGCCTAGGATAGTCTTCATTATGGTTCCAGAAGTTCTGCTCAGACTCAGTTGTCAAAGTCAGATGTCTGGAATTAGAAACCTTGCTTTTTGTACAAGTCCTAGGCTAAAGCCATGGGTAGGGTCTTTCTTATTGTTCCAAGGATAAGTTCTGCCCAGTCATGGTTGTCAAAGTCAGTTTTCTGTAGTTAGTGCTCTTGGTTTTTGCACAGATCAAAGGACTACATGTCTTGTGATTTCATCTTGCTGTTAGGTGATCATATAGATCAACCTGCTATCAAGTTGTCGTTTCCTCATTGTCAGAATGTCATGTCAACAGTGGCACAAGTTGGTGCCAGAGTAGTATTAGGAATTTTCCAGGGGAAGCTTGGTTTTTGGTGTTGTTGCAGGGAACTATATTGGTTCGATGTCTGGAATCTGGTATTTGGGGTGGATGATCATTGTTCAATTTCTTGTAGTTTAAATTGGATCCACATGACATATTTCAGGGTGGAAGGTTCCCCTGTATTATAAAAATCATGAGTTCTTATTTTTAGAAGATAAGATCTTGTTTCTGTACATTATGTTTCCTCTTTTTTACTGTGCCTATACAAAAGTGTATGGTGTCATATTATAGTGTCATATTATATTGCTTGTACATTTGGGGGTGAGAATGACAGGCTACCCAATCTCTGTGCCCTGGTTTTGACCTGAGCTTTTATCCCATTGAAGACTTTACTTCTAGATTTTTGTACCAAGCAGAACAAAACAGGTGAAGATACAGAAGATATGTATCTATATAAAATAAAATAAATAAATAATACAATGAATTTTTAAAAGTGTAATTAAAGAAAAAAGTGATGGAGGAGACTACCTTTATGTTTGGGAATAAACAACCTAAGATGCATTATTAGAGAGATATTAAATATATAATAAATATAGGCATCCCAATTATGTCTTTTGAGATATTCTTGTGAGGGTAAAATCCAAGACACTTTTTCATAACACACCATGGTCTTGTTGAGTTTGAGAAATGATTTGCAGCATTAAGGATCTCCTTTTCACTTTTTCAAATTCTTTTCTTTTTCTCTCTCTTTTTATTTTCATCTTTCTATTCATTTTTCCTCCTCTCCTTTATTTGTCTTTTCTTTATAAATTCAATCTATGTTAAATAAGCCCACACTGTCGGTTTCTCTTTAGGAAAGAAACCTCAATACATAAGACATGGTGGATGATACTACATAGGTAGCCATCTTATAGACCTCACTACCACATTGCTTAATACTCTAGATGTGAAACTATGCTTATCCTAAAAGCCATAGCCACTATCTAACCCTGAAACGTTCACTTAGCAAAGCTTATCCCAGACATGTATGAAAGGCCTAGACATTGGAAAACCTTCAAATTCCGACGCACTGACCCCATTTTCTTTTTATTTTTTCTAACTTATTTTTATTGTATTTATTTATCTTTCCTTTCTCTTCTCTCTTGTTTACCCTTTCTTTCTCTCCTAATCTATATCTTAGCTAATTATCTTCTTTTAATGCATTTTTATCTTAAGAGCTCAGACCCAACCTACGAGGGTCAAGCCTCCAACAACAATTTGAATAGGTCTCTAATATTTGTCTCTATGTAGGCATGAGTGTGTATAAAATGGTTTCTCTGATTGCCAAACCTAAACAGGAATCAATTCATGTCTACAGTGTATAAAGCTGCTCTTATATTATCCCTCCTCCACCCTTCATTTCTCCAAACCTTAAACGTTATCTTTCCTTACTTAAGCCTCTTTACCCTCAGTTCTTAACTCATTAGGCACCAAGACTGATCTCCTGCCCAATAAATCATGACCAAGCTCCCAAAATAAAAGGACACTCTCCAGTCCCACATCTTGTATCTCCGCAAGAAACTACAACCAACACACCTGCTGACTCATTCTATGTGACCCTTTTTCTCACCTCCCCCACCCAATGTAGACTATTGCATGGTACTGGATTCAGATTAGGAAGGACCCCCAACTCAAGAAAGATGTTTATTTAAGAAAGGTAAAAGGCATACAATATATCTTAAGAGATGTCATACAATAACTAAAAAGCAAGTATTTTACCTAACAGTCATTTAGCTGTTATTGGTTTTAATTAAAAAAACACATTAAATTCAGGCAATGATACGTCACTTTAGTTAGATATTGAGTCTCACTAGAACTTAGATCCAATAAACAAATTTAAATGAGTTAAAAGTATTACTACCAGAGATATTGCCATCAGTCCCATTGTCAAGTGAAAATCTTAGGAAACTCCTTTTGAATTTTATTCTCTTCTGAGGTCAGCCAGAATCTGAACACAATTACAATTCTTAATAGGGACTTTTTCCTAATTCTTTTCTTCAAGACTTTATTTTCTAGACCAAGTACTATTTTAGCTAGAATGACAAATATCCAAAGTGTTATTTCTTTTTGATTCCTCATATAAATAGTTATCACAATATCATTCTGTGATTATAAACCTCCCCAAACTGTCTATATGAACTCAGAAATTTGTCGTCTCTCATTTTATTAAGTTTGGCAAATCATTAGCAATTGATCTAAATAAATTATATCTATTAATTACAACTTGACCATAACATTTCGATATTTTATATTTATTATAAACAAAATATCTAAATGTGTTTTGCAGTCTGTTTCAACAAAGGTTTTGTTTTTTGTTTTTTGTTTTGGTTTATGCATTTTGGGCCACACCCAGTGATGCTTAGGGGTTACTCCTGACTATGTACTCAGGAATTGCCCTTGGCTCAGGGAACCATAAGGGATGTGGGTGAATCAAACCGAGAACTGTCTTGAGTCAGACACGTGCAAGGGAAATGCCCTACCACTCTGCTATTGCTCTGCACACTGTTTCAACAAAGTTTTGAAAAATATTTTGAAAATAAAATTTCCATGACAAAATGTTCATCACTTATCATTAGGGAAATACAAATCAAGACAACAATGAGATATCATCTTAGACCAGTGAGGCTGGCACAAATCATTAATAAGATGTGGATAATAAATAATTTATGTGTGTTTATATTTCCATTTTTTTAACAATTTTGTTGAGAGATCAACAACATATGCTGCAAGACAAATGGCCAGAAGACACATGAAAAAATGCTCCACATCACTAATCATTAGGAAGATTCAAATCAAAACTACAATGAGGTACCATATCACACCACAGAGACTGCAACAAATCACAAAGAATAAGAACAATCAGTGCTGGTGGGGATGTGGAGAAAGAAGAATGCTAATTCACTGCTGGTGGGAATGGCATCTAGTACAACCTTTATGGAAAAAATATGGAGATTACTCAAAATACTGGAAATTGAATTCCCATATGATTCAGCTATACCACTCCTAGGGATATACACTAGAAACACAAAAATACAAATAAAAAATACCTTTCTCACACTTAGATTAATTGCAGTGCTATTTACAATAGCCAGACTCTGGAAACAACCAAGATGCCCCTCAATGGATACATATACACAATGGAATATTATGCAGCTGTCAGGAAAATGAAGTCATGAAATTTTCCTATAGACAGATGTACATGGAACCTATTATGCTGAGTGAAATAAGTCAGAGGGAGAAAGAGAAAAACAGAATGTTTGAACTAATATATGAGTGGGGTTTTAAGAAAAATTAAAGATATTACTATAATAAGGCCCAGAGACAATAGAGTTAAGGGCTGAAAGGACCAGTAGGACCGGGTCAGGATTTGAAGCTCACAACAAAGAGTGATGAATGCTGTCAGGGATATAGCTACACAAACAACTAGCATGATGTGTTAAAAAATGAGAGAAGTAGAATGCCTGTTGGGAATATAGGCAGGAGTGGAAAAGGAGGGGTGGCAATGGTGGTGAGAATGTTGAAGGGGTTATTCTGTTTATGACTGAAACCCAACTACAAACAAGCTTGCAATCATGGGCTAAAATAAAGATTGATAAAAAAAGAGTAAGGCATAATTCAAGCATTATGGCAATTTGATTTACATGTACTGTGACCTGATTACCACAGTAGATTCAACTATCAGATACGCTCTGATATATGTAGAAAAATGAAAATAGGATGAAAAGCAAGAAGGGATGTATTAAACTTGTGAAGAACACACAAGGTTTTATTTTTGTTAACTTTCCCATATAACATTCCAGTTTTTTTGTATAATAATGAAATACACTGTGCCCTAAATAGCATTTTATTATGTAACTGCAAAGTACTAACTTCCTACCCCATTTCTCTAATTTTCTTCCCTTATGTATTATTTATTGACTTAAATCTGGTATTTCATTTTTTTAAATACAGCTTTATTTAAACACTGTGATTACAAACATGATTTAGTTTGTTTACAATCATAAAAATGATGTCGCATTCACAGTGCAACCTTCCCATGACCAATGACCCCATCTTTTCACTCCGGACTCCAGCCTATATTCAAGACAGGCTTTCTACATCTCTCACTCATTGACATTTTTATGATAGTTCTCAGCGTAGTTATTTCTCTAACAACACTCACCGCACTTTGTGGTGAACTTTATATATTGAGCTGGTCTTTCTGACCCTGGATATTATTTCAATGTCTTTTTTTCTTAAAACCCATAGATGAGTGAGACTATTCTGTGTCTATCTCTCTCCCTCTAAGTTATTTCACTTACCAGAATAGATTCCATATAAATCCTTGTATAGAAAAATTTTATGACTTCATCTCTCCTGATGGCTGCATAATATTCCAGTGTGTATATATACCACAGTTTCTTGTAAATAGCACTGCAATGATTATAGGTGAGAGAAGGTATTTTTGAAAAGTATTTTTAAGTTCCTAAGGCATATCCATAGAAGTGTATAGCTGGATCAAATGGGAGCTCAATTTCCAGTTTTTTGATGAATCTTTATATTGTTTTCCATAAGAGCTGGACTAGACAGCATTCCCACCAACAGTAAATGAGAGTTCCTTTCTCCCTACATCCTCACCAGCACTGATTGCTCTTATTCTTTCTGATGTGTGCCAGTCTCTGTGGTGTGATATGGTACCTCATTGTAGTTTTGATTTGCACCTTCCTGATGATTGGTGATGGTGGAGCATTGTATCATGTGCCTTTTGATCATTTTTATTTATTTTTTGAGACATTGTTCATTTCTTCTCTCTATTTTTTGATGGGATTAGATGATTTCTTCTTGGTCGGTTTTGTTAGTAACTTGTACATCTTAGATATTAGCCCCTTATTGCTGGGTCTGGGGTGAATAGTTTCTCCCATTCTGTGTTCTCAGCTTAATATAGTCCCATCTGTTGATCTCTGCTTCCTCTTGTTTGGAGAGTGCTGTTTCCTCCTTGAAGATGCCTTTAGTCTCAATGTCATGCAGTGTTTTACCTAAATGTTGTTCTATATAACTTATGGTTTTAGGTCTTATATCAAGGGCTTTAATCCATTTGTATTTGATCTGTGTGCAGGGTGTTAGATGGAGATCTGATTGCATTTTTTTTGCAAGTGGATGAGCAGTGTCCCAACTGCACTTACTAAAGAAACTTTCCTTGCTCCATTTTGCTTTTATTGCCTCTTTGTCAAAAAATAAATGGTTTATATATTTAATTTATCTAAATACTCTAGTCTAATCCATTGATTTGAGAATCTGGTTTTATTCCAATACAATCTTTTTCAATGACTATAGCTTTCTAATACAGTTTAAAATTGAGAAAAGCGATGCCTCCCATATTCCTTTTCCCAAGGATTTCTCTAGATATTCATGTTGTTTATTGTTCCAGATAAATTACAGGAGCGTTTTATCCACTTCTTTTAAGAATGTCGTGTGTATTTATAAAGAGATTGCATTAAATCTGTACAATGCCTTGAGGAGTGTAACCATTTTAATGATGTTAGTCCTGAAAATCTGTGAGTAGGGTATGTTTCTCTATTTCTGTGTGTCTTCATTTACTTCTTCAAAAAGAGTTTTGTAGTTTTCTTTGTGTAAGTCCTTCACATTTCTAGTTGAGTTGACTCCAAGATATTTGAATTTGTGGGGCACTAATGTGAATGGGCTTTTTAAAAAAATATCCTTTTCTTCTTTGTTATTATTGGTGTATAAGAAGACCATTGCTTTTTGAGTGTTAATTTTGTAGCCTGCTACTTTTATATATGAATCTATTGCTTCTAAAATTTTTTGTAGTCCTTAGTGTTTTGTAAATATCACATTATGTCATCTGCAAAGAGTGACAGCTTGATTTTTTCCTTTCTTATCTGGATGTCCTTGATAACTTTTTCTTGCCTAATCACTGTGGCAAGAAATTCCAGCACCATGTTGAATAGGAGTAGTGAGATAGGGCAGCATTAACTTGTACTAGAATTTAGAGGAAAGGCTTTTAGTTTATTTCCATTGAAGATAATATAGCCATTGGCTTGTGGCAGATGGTTTGACTTTATTTTAAAAAGTTCCTTCCATTCCCATCTTGATGAGAGTTTTTATCAAGAATGGATGTTGGACCTTATCAAATGTTTTCTCATTATCTATTGATATGATCATATAGTTTTATTTTTCTTTTAGTTGATCTGATGTATTATGTTGATTGATTTACGTATGTTAAACCGTCCTTAGAATCCTGGAATAAATCCTACTTGGTCGTATTGTATGACCTTCTTGATGAGGCATTGAATACTATTTGCCAGAATTTTGTCTAGGATCTTCGCATCTGAGTTCATCAAAGATATTGGTCTGCAGTTCTTTTTTGAAGCATTCCTGTCTGGTCTTAGTATCAGGGTGACCTTACCTTTGTAAAAAAAAAAAAAAACTATTTGGAAATGTCCGTAATTCTTAAATTTAATGAAAGAGCTTGAAGAGGATTGGCAGAAGTCTCTCTGTAAAGTTTATCCCTTTCTGATATGTTCTTCCCAAGCTATAATTTTTCCTCTTACTACTGCTTTTTTGTGGCCCATAAATTCTAACAATTTTGTCTTCATAGTTTTCATTTATGTGTCTTCATTCGTTTTCATGAATGTTTTGATTTCCTTTTGGTGATCAGCAAATGTAGTTTGTACAATTTCTATCCTCCTGAATTTATGTAGATATGTTCTATGAGCCAGCACGTGGTCTATCTTGGAGAATGACCTTTGTGTAATGGAGAAAAATGTGTATCCAGTTTTCTGGAGATGGAGTGTCCTATATATGTCTACTAGTACACTTTCTTTCATTTCTCTTTTCAGAGATAGTATATTCGTGTTGGGTTTCAACCTTGTTGACCTATCAAGGGGTGTCAGGACAGTGTTGAGTTCTCCCACTATTATTGTGTTGCTATTGATATATTCTTTCAGGTTTATCAACAGTGTATTAAATATTTTGCCGGTCCATCATTGTGTGTATATACGTTTAGATGTAAAATTTCTTCTTGTGGTTTATATCCTTTGATTAGTACAAAATAACCATTTTTGTTCTTATACTTTTTCTGAGTCTAAAGTTTGTTTCATCTGATACTAATAAGGCCACTCTGCTTTTTTAAAAATGTTGTTTGCTTGGATGATTTTCCTCCAGCCTTTGATTTTAAGTCTGTATTTGCTCTGATTATTCAGATGTGTTTATTGTAGGCAGCAAAATTTTGGATTCTGCTTTTTGATCCATTTTGACACTTTGTGTTTATTAACAGGTGTATTTAGTCCATTGAGGTTGAGAGAGATAATTGTCAAAGGATTTATTCTCATCATTGTGCAGAAGTTTGGTTTGTCTGTTGGTCTGTCTTGTCTTAAAGTAGACCTTTCAGCTTTTCTTTCAGTGCTGTTTTTGAGTCCGTAAAGTTTCTGAGCTGTTGTTTTCCATGAAGCCATGTGTACTTACTTCAAACCTGAAAGTGAGTCTTGCTGGGTGCAGTATTCTTGGCGAAGTTTTCATTTAATTGAGTTTTGTCACTAAATCCTACCATTGCCTTCTCGCCTTGATGGTTTCTTGTGACAGGCCTGCTGTAAATTTTAAGAGTGCTCCTTTGAATGTAATTTCCCTTTATGATCTTTCTGCTTTAAGTATTGTATCCCTAACTGTGTGACTCATCATTGTGACTAGGATGTGTCTTGAGGTGCTTTTCTTCGAGTCCCTTTTTGTTTGTACTCTTCATGAGTGTATGATGGTTGCTTATAGTCTTTAGCTCTGGGTGATTCTCTGCAACAATATCCTTGACTGTTGATTCATTTTTTGGGGAGATGCACACCCGTGACACTGGGGTTACTCCTGACTCTGTGTTCAGAAATAGCTTCTGGCTTGGGAAACCATATGGGATGCTGAGGGATCGAACTATGGTCCATCCGAGACTAGAGCACATAAGGAAGATGCCTTACACCCTGCACCACTGCTCTAGCCCCTGACTGTTGTTTTTTCCAGGGATTTTCTTCCTCGGTTTCTGGGTCTCCAATGATTATTTTGTTTCTTTGTTTGTTTCTGTTGAATTTATTAAACACTTCTATTTTCATCTGTTCACAATCTTTGAGTATTTTTCCATGTCAGATCATTTGCTTTAAGGATCTTTCTGATCTCTTCTGCCATATGGAGTTTTTACATATCTCATCTTTCAGTTCAATAATTCTGTTCTCAGCTGCTGTTATTTTGTTGGAGAGGTTTTCAATAGAGTTTCTCATTTCATTTACTAAGTTTTCCAGTCCCATTATTTCATTGAGGGTTTCTGATTGCTAATTTTGTGGTTTGTACAGATCAATCTATGTTTTCTTTGAGTTCTATGAATACCCTCCATATTTCTACTCTAATTTTTTTATCTGACATCAGAGCTGCCATTTTCATTCTCTATGCACACTGTTTTCCTGTGTTGTTTCCTCATTGCTAAGCTTGTAATGTGGTTCTTACTACGTTTTGAGATAGAGTTCATTTTCTAGAAGACGTGTGTGGCCACAGAGTGAAGCGGTGTGCTCTTCTTTCTCAACCCTTTGTTGGTGGAGACAAGCCTTCCTGTGCTGGGTTCTTGAGAGCTTTTGTTTCTGGGGTCTCCTTTGGCTATCACCATCACTGTCATTTACCAGGAATCAGGAAGCAGGATACAGGTGCCGCTTTTTTCAGAAACCCTTTAAGCTCCCACACAGGCAGGAATTAGTTTGGTTCTTATGGGTAGAGACATGCCTACCTGTGCAGGGTGCTTGAGAGCTTTCGTTGCTGGGGTCTTCTTTGGCTGTCATGATATTTCATTTTATCTTGTTTTACTTTGTTTTTAGATGATATATTTTGTCTTATTCATTTTAGTTTACTTGAAATAATACCATTCTTTTCAGAATGGTTATTATAAAATTTAAATATCAATAGCAAATACGACAAGGTTATTAAAATGAAAGGTTCTGTATATTGTTAATGGGCATATAAATTGGGCAGTCTCTATGAAAACTGTGAAGGAATTTCCTCAAAAATTAAAAATATAGTTACAATTAAATAAATGGTTACATTATGTATATATAAATATATATTTGGGGGTTAGGTTTTGGGGTTTTGGGGCCACACCAGGTGACAGTCAGGGGTTACTCCTGGCTATGCACTCAGATATTGCTCCTGGCTTAGGGGACCATATGGGATGCTAGAGGATTGAACTGTGTTCTGTCATAGATTAGCGCACAGAAGGCAGACGTCCTACCACTTGTGCCTCTACTGTGGCCCCATTTATACTTATTTTAAAAAATCAAAGTCAATCAAAAATGATTTATATGCGACCTTCAGTTATTTCCAGCTTTAATTGCAACAGTCAAATTGTAAAACAACCTACCTAAGTGTACATGGATGTTAAAGAAAATATGATAATTAAGTAGTATGTAATATTATTAGTCATAAAATGTGATGTCCTATTTTTATGAATTATAGACTTTGAAGATATATCCATTTAATTTTTTGAGTTTTACTTCAATATATTTTGCTTAATTATTTAAAGAATAATCATTAAATGTGTTATTTAATCATTAAATAAATCATTAAAATGTGTTAGATTCATAGAAATCCAAATAGAATTTGTTTCTAGAACGGGACATACTTCTTTCAACATAACAAATGACAAGCATAATGTTTGGATAAAAAACTGGAACGATTTCATTTTTATTCAAGTCTGAGATTTACCTAATACTTTTTCTGTTTTTTTTTTCTTGAAATCTCTTTAATATTTTATTGCTATATGAAGAAGGTTATTTTTGGATGGTTGTATTTTTGCTTTCACTTCTGTCATGTATATGTGTCTCAGGGGATTATTTAATAACAAAATTAGAGATTAATAGAGATAATTTATGCAAAATCTCAACACACTATCTGTGAAGTACTTTTTAGTTAAAAAAAATAAAAGTGACCCCTGTACCCTAAGATATACAGAAATTTATATTGTTCATGACAAAACAATATTCACAATTTCCAATGATTTATAAGTTCATAGAAAAGGGGAAGAAATAGAAGAAATTGATATCTTCAAATTATAGTATATTTTCATAACGAATATTCTTATCTCCTGAAGTCACTGTAAAACCCCAATAATGATGCTTTATTTCTTTCATTGGAGTTTTAATGAGCAAAGTTCTGTACTTTCTTAAAATTAATGTGAAAATCTCATATTCAACAAACCAGTCAATAGCTATGAATAAGGACTAAGTAGCAAGAACACCTTTATAACTTTACATCTTTAGGAAATCACCAAGTTTCGTTTGCCTCAGAGCTTTAAGGAATGACATTCAGCTGAGGCTTTACGTCACTATTATTTCAGGCAGCGTTAAGAGTGTCAAAAACGGAACTGTTTAGCATTAATTTTATGCTCAATCATTTGAAAGCTTTAATAAAAAGAGTCAAGAGAGCTCTTAATTGAATACCAAATGGAATTCTCTAGGTTTATTAGCTTATACTCATATGTTATAGATGAATCTAGGTCTTGTGCCAAAACTCCAGCTGCACGGGGCTGGAGCCGTGGCACGAATGGTAGGGCATTTGACTTGTATGCGCTGACCTATGAACAGACCGCAAATTGATTCCCCCAGTGTTCCATATGGTCCCCCAAGCCAGGAGCAATTTCTGAGTGCATAGCCAGAAGTAACCTCTGAGCATCACCATGTGTGTCCCAAAAAGAAAAACAAAAAAAAGGAAAAAAAAACCCTCAGCTACAGGATACAAGGAATCCACAGCATATGGGGATAGGGGGTGGAGAGGGTGCCAATGCTCCCAGTCTCTTTCTTTTATTTTCTTTGTCCAATTACAAGGGAAAAAAGGAAGCAGAGTATGTATGTAAATGGCTGAAAGCTAGCCATTTAAAAGCGCAGCACTTTTGTTTGCTACATATTAGTATAATAACAGGAAAGAAAGTATGAAAACAGACATATGGCAGGTTGACTCATGTTTATTTTATAGTACTAAAATCTATTGTTTTCTCCTTAATATGTGTAGAAGTGTAGTATGCCAGCAATCTCTTCAATAATAATTTTCTTTATAGCATTTCCACCTGTAAAATAGGTTGAATTTGTTTTAATATGTTCTCTAAGGGATGATTATTACCTTCTAAAAGTCTGTTCTACAGCTTGATCATTACCATAATGTAATAGACATTCTTTACATTAAGTGGCCTTAGCACTTGAATTCTCTTCAGAAGGTAATATCTGAACAGCTAGAAAAAGATCTGGTTTCACCACTGCTATCTTCCAGGAATTGATGCTAAAAATAGAAACTTCGTCTACATTATGTAAAAATGCAGATGTCCAGGATTAACCTGGATAATTTCCACAAATAAAAAAACAAATATGAATAATATACTTGTATATAAATACATATACACACATACATAGCTCCAATACTAAAGTGGCTCTTTTAAGAAAGGTTTCATAGTTAAAAAGTCTCAAGACAATAAGCAATTAAATTAAATGAGAAATTATTTTCAGTTCCTTTGACCCAAAATCTATCTTACTAGTTTATACACAACATTTAACCCATAAAACCCATTAAAACACTTACAAATAGAAAATCAGAACATAAAATTGTTCAACCTGTATGAAGTTACTCACAATTTTAAGAAGGCTACAGAATCGCTATCTACTCAGAGGCTATATCTCCTTCAGAATAAGAAAATGTTTGTCTCATATTCCTAATTGGGTGCTAATTTCATTTATCATTACTTGTAATCAAAACTAATTCCTATCTGACTTTGAAAACTGCCCGAAACTTGTATATGGCCAGACTAGTTTTCTATAAACCACCCCACTCTCCTGTCACAGTACATATTAGAATGTGTATGGAAACAGTATAGAAAATTCATGATGGAAAAATGGAGGAAGAGAGACAGGGAGGGTGAATGGAAGGAAAAGAGGGAGGGAGTAAGGAAGGGACAAAGGAAGGAAGGAGAAGGAAGGAAGGAAGGAAGGAAGGAAGGAAGGAAGGAAGGAAGGAAGGAAGGAAGGAAGGAAGGAAGGAAGGAAGGAAGGAAGGAAGGAAGGAAGGAAGGAAGGAAGGAAGGGACGAAGGAAGGGACGAAGGAAGGAAGGAAGGGACAAAGGAAGGGATGAAGGAAGGAAGAGAGGAAGAAAAGGAGGGAGGCAGAGAGGAAGGAAGGAAAGATGAAAGAAGAAAGGAGGAAGGATAGAAATAAGGAAGGAGGAAGGATGGAAGTAAGGAAGGAACGAAGAATGGAAGAAAGTAACGGAGGAAGGAAGGGAGGGAGGAAGGAAGAAAGGGGAGGAAGGAAGGAAGGAAGAAAGGAAGGAAGGGACGAAGGTAGGAAGGGGAGGAAGAAAGGAAGGAAGGAAGGAAGGAAGGAAGGAAGGAAGGAAGGAAGGAAGGAAGGAAGGAAGGAAGGAAGGAAGGAAGAAGGGAGGGAGGAAGGGAGGGAGGAAGGAAGGAAGGAAGGAAGGAAGGAAGGAAGGAAGGAAGGAAGGAAGGAAGGAAGGAAGGAAGGAAGGAAGGAAGGAAAGTCAGGGTTTGATTCCTTGGTATAGTATTCTACCCCCACCCTGTGTCAGGTAACAGTGGATGTGGTCCCACAGCAGCGGTTGAATTGTTTGAGAGTTTTTCCCCACTGAGCAGTATTGTGCATGCATAATACTGAGTAGTATTATGCATCTTTCATAAAATCAAATTTTTACATGAACTTTGGGAAAGCTGGTTAAGGAAATTACTCAAAGGTAACTTATATAGTAATAATTATTTCAATTGTCATATCGCATTTAATTGACATCGCAAAATTGGTATTTTGGGATGTTGGACTGCTAGTCCAGTACATGTAAAGGCACCACATCCTGCCTCTACATATAGGAAAAACTCTTTGTTTTGAGCATAGTTGATGCTTGCTGGGTGTCTGCTATGGAGCCTCAGCTGTCTCCCTCAACTGGTATTGGTGGGAGTGATTCCCATTCTGAGGGATGGTCTTTTAACTTTTAAATTATCTTAACTTAACATAAATTAATTTAAATTAAAATTTTAATTAAGTTTAATTTTAAATTAACACATGCAGACTTGGCATGGGAGAACTAACATAGTGTAAGCAATTCTGTTATTATTTTTTACCATTTAAATGACTTAATATTTTCAGTGATGGAGATATCTAAAGCTCTAATTTTCATATGTAGCTGCATTTTGAAATAATCTGCAAGCTTAAAAACTACAATTGCCCAAAGCCAACCTCAAAAACTAAACCAGAATCTCCAGGGGGGAATATAGCAATTAGCATATCTTCCTGTCTTTTTTTTTAAAGCTTATTTAAATCAGGTGAGAAAATACTATCGCTTGTCCAATACTCTTGAAGGGCAGGCTCAGAGGAAAGCTAAAATTTATCAACAGAACTTATTTTTTTAACTTGTTTCCATTGGAAAAACAAAAAATAACCATTATGATGACACTTTCTCAAATGAGCCAGTTATTTTATTTTCTTGTTATAAATAGTATAGGAGGCAAATAATCTGTGAAGAAAGAATGATCATTTTACATGTATATTCAGATTTATAACTGATCATAGTATTAATATACTTGTATATTGGTCCTATTATATGTAATAAATGAATGTCAAAATTAAAATTTTATTGCCCTTTATAAGTCTGTACCTTGTGTGTTACAGTTCAAACTGAGTGAAAAAAAATCCTCAAACTTAGGCAATATCAAACTCTTAACACTCGAGAACTTTTGTGTTTATTTATGTTGATTTCCAACATTCAAAGTATATTAGATTTTCTTTTATTCTATGTCAAGTATATTCTATTTTTCTAATAATTTAAAAAGTACTTAGTAATTGCAAGCTAGTAAAGTTTGCTAGATTTTCTTCACATTCATTATGTTTACCCTGAGATATTTTAAAAGAAATTTTTATTTTTAAATTATGTAATTCTTATCTCTAGCTCACTTTTAAGATTACTTCAAAGTAGATACAAAAATGAAAACTGCTATTTCTAAGTAAGCACGTTTTATCTGTTTGATTGATTGATTTGAGACCTCACCCAGCTATGATAAGGGCTTACTCCTGATTCAGCATTCAGGATTTCCTTCTGGAGGGATAGGGACAACAAAGGATGTCAGAAAATAAACCAGAATCCACTGCATGTAATCCACCTTAAAAACTGTTTTTTATTTTATTATTATTTTTATATATTTATTTATCTAGTATTTGTCGATTTCTTTGTTTTGGCGTGGTTATTGAAGTTGTTGTCTCCATATTTATTTATTTATTTATTTATTTATTTTATTTTATTTTTCTTCTTTACTCTTCTCCCTTTATGCGCTATGACATGTTTTTTATCTCTAGACCATGGCTTTTATGTGGTGCTTATCTTTATTGTTGGAGTGCTCAATGGATGTTTTATTTGACACTTCTTTTTCATACTGTTGGGGTGTTTCACCTTCTTTTTCCCCTTTGTCTCTCAAACAGAGGATGAGAGCCTCTAGAAGGACTCTGCCCATTTTTGGCGTATTTGATTTTTACCCCAGTTTATTATTTTTCTTTTCAAACAAAACCACGTAAATTGAACTATTTAATCCCACTTCCCAATTTGAGGGAGAAATAAGGGAGGGACCAAGACCAAACAGGTGTAACACCACTAAGTAGTAAGCTAGGCACAATGGGGACCACTCATTCTAGCAGTCCCGGGGATGAGAAAGGAGGATATGGGAGGCAGGACGGGAACAGAGGTGGAAGGAGGACAATTTGGTGATGGGAATTCCCCTGATTTTATGTTAATATGTACCTAAAATATTATTGTCAACGATATGTAAGCTACTAGAATGAAAATAAAAATTATATTAAAAAACTGTATTATGTCTCCAACTCCTGAATACAAAATTCTGACTGGAAAATCAAAGGCATTTATTCTTCTTCAGTAATTTGCTGAATTTGCTTTAGTCATTCTTTAAGTCATATTGTAAATATTTATAGGACAGTGAACACATTCATTGGTAATAACCCAGTGTCTCTAATGAGTCATACTGTTCCTCTCTTTTATAAAAAATTAATTTCATAATCTATATTGTCTTATTAGCATGTATTGTACCAACTACAATAGAATCAAAAAATGTTTTGTATCTCATTATGAGATTTTAAGGAAGAACTTTGGATAGTTACTGAGATTTTTTTCTATTTGCTTGGTTTTGAAACCATACCTGTATGTTTCTGTGGCAAACAAGCAAATTATGGACTTAGTCCTATCTCTGTGCTCAGTGATTAGGAAGCTGAGTCAGCCATGTGTAAGGCATGTATCTTATCAGTTATACTATCTCTTTGGTCCCTCTTTTGTTTAGTTATTGATTCGGACTATGATTTTGCAATTATCTTTTTTTGTGGCTCAAAAGGATATAAACTTTTTATAATTAAGATTTTTCTTTTCTTTTCCTTTTTTTTATTTAACCAACTTTATTACATACATGATTGTATTTGGGTTTCAGTCATGTAAAGAAACACCACCGATCACCAGTGCAACATTCCCGTCACCAATGTCCCAAATCTTCCTCCTCCCCACCCAACCCCCGCCTGTACTCTAGACAGGCTTTCTATTTCCCATTTTTTCAATAATAATTTTCAGGCACAAAAGAGAAAAAAAGCTGGAAGTTACAGCTCACCTCATGAAGCTCACCGCAAACAGGGATGAGTTTAGTTAGAGAAATAACTACGTTTTGAACTATCCTAATAATTAAATTTTTCTTTCAAATATTGCGTTTTTTAATTTTTTCACTTAATTTTATTACTTTTGATTAATAGTTTTTATTGAATCAATATGAAATGCATAGTTACAAAGTTGTTCATGATTGAGTTTCAATCATACACTCATCCTTCACCAATGCACATTTCCCAAAACCAATGTCCATCATTATTTAAAATTTTATAATATTCTCTACTGCATCTCTGCAATTCTGGTTCTTCTCTTATCCCTCTCCTAAATGCTAGATCTCATAACATAGCAGAATCCTGCAAACAATGAACAGCTTTCACCAACTGTGCTGGTGTCATGCTTACTTGCCTGCTACCTTCTGTGGAAAGAAAAATGTAACTTTAAGTAAGTCATGACCTTCATTCTAGACTTTCTTGTTCTATGACGATGACTGAATAAAAGCTGAATTGTTGCTTTTATTTTGTTGATTCTCCTAATGAAATTACCCCAACCTGGTAGTTAGCTCTTCCAGATGAGTTCTTGACCATTGCATATTATAAATGATGGGTCACATTTACTAAAAATATTTCTATGAGATGAACATAGTGCCTAATCCTGGATGAGTCAGGATTAATTTGCCTCGAAGAAGAAATACAGATGGCTAAAGAGCACATGAAAAAATGTTACACATAACTTGTAAAGGCTCCACTTACCATAATCCCACCCTAGGGAAATGGGTCTGGAGCAGGGGTTGCTGCAGGAAATAAACCAGGCCAGGTATAAAGGACCGAAATATATCGGGTCAGTTAGCTTTCTGCCTTGTTGAGCAAGAGAGACAACTGCATGCCAGAAATATAATTTTTATTGAGTACAGAGACCATCCCTGTGTGAAGGAGTAAGGAGAAAAGTAAGGACTAAAGGGCCTATCCTAAGGCAGTTCTGCCAAATATACTTGAGACATGTAAAACACGATCGTAAATAGGGGCCGGATAGATAGCATGGAGGTAGGGCGTTTGCCTTTCATGCAGGAGGTAATCAGTTCGAATCCCAGCATCCCATATGGTCCCCCGTGCCTGCCAGGAGCAATTTCTGAGCCTGGAGCCAGGAATAACCCCTGAGCACTGCCGGGTGTGACCCAAAACCCACGATCGTAAATAGTAAAATCTGTTTTGGGTGAAACCAAGTTGTAAGATGTGAACAATCACTAATCATCAGGAAAATGTAAATTAAAGCAACAATTAAATACTATTTCATATCACAAAGACCAGTACATTTCACAAAGAACAAAAACAACCATTTCTACCGTGTATGGAGAAAGGGACTCTCATTTACTACTGGTGGGAATGTAGACTGGACTAGCCTTTTTGGAAAGCAATATGAATATTCCCCTAAAAATTACAAACTGAGCTTCCATTTGATCCTAGGTATATACTCTAGGAACCCAAAAACACAAAGGAGGAAAACCCTCTGAATTCCTATGTTTGTCTCAACATTATTTACACTAAACAGAATCTAGAAACAACTTAAGAACCTGACAACCTAGGAGTAGCTAAAGAAACTGTGGTACATCTACACAATGGAACACTATGAAGCCATTAGGATAAAGCAGTGCTTCTCAATTATTTTCTGTCATGTCCCCCCTAGGAAGAAGAAAACTCTTTTTGCGCCCCACACACAACTGTAAATAGTATCTTTATTAAAAACTTTAACCTGCAAAACAAAAAATATATAATAATTTGACTGATTTTTTAATCAGAGGTGATGTCTGGATTAATGGCTACAACGAGCACATTTTGCAATTTTTCAAAGTGGGGTTTGAAGCAGGACACGGCTCCAGAAACATACAGAGACATAAACTCAGGGTTTAGCTTGTCATAACAGTGTTTGCTGAGGTCCAACTCGCCCCCCTTTACAGAGCCTCGCGGCCCCCTGAGGGTGCACCCAACTATTTAAAAACCACTGAGATAAAGGAAGTCATGAAATTTTCTTATACATGGATGGATATGGAGATTGTTATGCTGAGTGAAATGATTTAGAGGGAGAAGGATATTCGTAGGATAATCTTACTCATTTGTGGGATATAAAAAAAATAAATAATTTATGGTAATACTATTCAGAGACAATAACAGAAAATAAGCCATAAACAATATTTAACTTTATCTCATGGTGATTCAATTAAATTTTATTAATTAAAATAAAAATTTTAAACTGTTAAAATTAAGCATTATAGTTTAGTCTAGGTAATATAATTATAATAGTGTTATGGCAAAGATATATAAAATTGTTATACCTACCAGTGAAGTTCTTATAACTCTCCACCACTGTGTCAGCTCCACTTTGGGCTTTATTTTCCTATATAATCTCCCACCACACACACACACACACACACACACACACACACACAAACACATAACACTACTATTCCCTCTTTAGTTTGTAGTCAGTTATCGTTGTTTCATAATATCTGTAACATAAATGTCCCTCTATAGACTACATATAAATTATATAATTGCTATTTGTTCTATTTAACATTATACTCTTCAAGTCTAGTATAGTTGAGTCAACATTATTTCATCTTTTCTTAGAATTTTGTACTATTTTACTATGCATCATACTTTATCCACTTATCTGTTTTGGGATAGTTATGTTGTTTTCATTTCCTGTCTATTGTATTTATTATAAGTTGAGTTAAGCATAAGTGTGCACATATCTCCAAATTAATATTTTGTATTTAGCAGAAAGTTTGTAAGAAATAGAATAATTGGGTCACATGAAAGCCGAGTCTTATTGTAGTAATATATATTTATACTACTCTCTATACAAACTGTACCAATTGATATTTCTAACTGTGAATGAATATTCCTTTTATTCATATTCATGGTATGAGATGATATATCACTGTCATTTTGATTTGTATCTTCCTGATGATTAGTGTTGTGGCACATTATTTTTTATGTACCTTTTGGCCATCTTTATTTCTTCTTAGAGCAAATGTCTGTTCTTCTCCATAGTTTTGGATGAGACTGGGTTTTTTTTTTTGCTAAGTTCTGTCCTGTATATATAAGATATTAACAACATATCTGATAGATGTTGGGTGAGTAGTTTAGTTCATTCATTGAGTAATCTTTGTATACGAGACACTGTTTTCTCTAAAGTACAGAAGCTTCTTAGTTTAACATAGTTCCATTTGTTTATATTTGCTTCTGCTTGCTTGGACAATGGTATCACATTGTTTTTTTTAAGAAATGCATAACTAAAAATAAAAATAAAGAAAGAAAGAAATGCATAGAATATATATGTAAGTACGTACGATAATGTATTCAAAAAGTTTCATACAACTTCTTTGTTATATAGATACTGAAAACTGTTATTTCAGTCTAACTAAAGATGATGACTCTCCATTCACAGATATCTATAATATAGAAATAAAAATAAATCCCAATAAATCTTATAAAACTGAATCTCCAGATTAATCTTAAAATTCTAGATATTGCAGAAGCAACTTCTTGACTCTGTGAGTCTAGTAGGTGGCATGAGGTTTATAATTTTGGGGGCCATATTACTGATACACACATCTTAGTTCTAGATCTATGCTTAGGAATCACTCCTAAGGGGGTTCTGGAGTCATTTGTGGTGCCAGCGATAGGACCTGTGCTGGCCATGTGTAAAGCTAGAGCCCATAGCTGGTATTATATCTTCTTTATTAATATTTTCAAGTGTATATTTACTAGAATGATAGATACTAAATATTTGCATTTATTAAGGAATACATGATCTCAATTTTTTTCTTAGGACATATTTCGGGAATCTGAAGTCAGAAATGTCAATTTTTTCTCTCTCTCTTTCTTTTTTTCTTTCTTTTTATAAAAACACATCAATAGTAATCATCAATAATCATGTCGTATAACTTAGACATATAAAATGTTAATTCTCTGCAAAAGAAAAACACACTTCGCCAGTGCAACATTTCCATCACCAATGTTCACAATGTCCCTCCTCCCCACCTCACCAAGGCCTGTGCTCTACACAGGATTTCAATGACAATTTGACAAAAAAAGAAGTACAAATGGCCAAAAACACATAAAAATGCTCCATATCACTAATCATCAGGGAGATCAAATCAAAACAACTATGAGGCACGATCTCACACCACAGAGATTGGCACACATCACAAAGTATGAGAACAAGCAGTGCTGGTGGGGATGTGGAGGGAAAGGAACTCTTCTGCACTGCTGGTGGGAATGGTGCCTAGTTCAACCTTTATGGAAAGCCATATGGAGATTCCTCCAAAAATTGGAAATTGAGCTCCCGTACGATCCAGCTATACCACTCTTAGGGATATAACCTAGGAACATAAATGTAATACATAAATCCTTTACTTACATCTATATTCATTGCAGCACTATTTACAATAACCAGACTCTGGAAACAACCAAGATGTCCTTCACAGATGAATGGCTAAAGAAACTGTGGTACATATATACAATGGAATATTATGCAGCTGTCAGGAGAGATGAAGTCATGAAATTTCCCTATACATGTATGTATATTGAATCTATTATGCTGAGTGAAATAAGTCAGAGGAAGATAGATACATCCAGAATAGTCTCACTCATCTATGGGTTTTAATAAAAATGAAAGACATTCTTGCAATAATTTTCAGAGACAAAAGAGAGGAGTGCTGGAATTTCTAGCTCACTGTATGTAGCTCATCATAAAGAGTGATGAGTGTAGTTAGAGAAATAACTACTTTGAGAACTATCATAAAAATGTGAATGATGAGAGAAATAGAAACTTGTCTAGAGTAAAGGCGAGGGTGGAGTGTGGAGGAAGAGATTTGGGACATTGGTGAATGTTGCACTGGTGAAGGGGGTTATTCTTTACATGACTGAAACCCAAAACTACAATCTTGTAATCAAGGTGTTTAAATAAAGATATTAATTAAAAATCAATAGCCAGACAGAATATTGTGCTAAGTTTCTGAGTTTTTGGTGTTGTGTTATAATAGCTTAGATTTAATAAATATAAAAATAAGATACTCCAGAAGAAAATATTTTGTTTAGAAAATTTTAAATAAACTCAATTTTATATATACAGTGGTTAAACTAGGGAAACTGCTCTGAAGACAATTGAGTTTAAGTATGGAAAGTCTATAATTCTTCTATGTGTTTTTTAAGAAACATATATAGACATTAGATACTATCCCAGTGAGTAGATAACACAACTTTGAGCAATTCCATACTGTACTTTGAATCATAGAATGTGTTGAATTATTATTTAATTAATTTAATTATTTAATTAAGTTTTGATAATGTATTGAGATCTCAGAGTTTATTTACATGTGATCTGCATTTTCAGCCTTCTCTAACTCAATTTAATTCACAACTAAGCCTTTTCCTTAAAAATAAAGTTAATAATTTTTATCTCATTCTTTAAAATTTCTTCTAAATTTAACTTTCCTATACATCCTAAAGATTATCATTCATATAAAATAAACGCTTGCTGAAAATTATATAAATTGTATGTATGTCCAATAATATGTTGGTTTAATATTACTTTATTATTACTTTATTTATTTATTATTACTTTATTATTATTTATTTTTTACTTTAGTGAATTTTTTGAGTAAGAAGTAACTTTTCAAAAAATGATAAATACTGATTAGGGACCCCCAGAAAAAGAAATTCAACAATATAGTTGTATCAAATAATATCTTTTTAAAAATGATGTATTCAATAAATCGGTATATTTTGGGTGTGAACAAACCTATAATACTTAAAGTCTACCATCTGCTAGAATAAAACCTAGAAAATTCATTAATCTTATAGTACTTGTTTAGAGTAATGCTTGTGAAAAACTTTGTAAAGTACTTATTATATATTCATATTCAGTAGAAATAAATCAGTGTCAATCATTAGTGCCGATATCCAATCTTCAAAGAGAATGTGATCATAGCCAATGGATGCAATTTATACATGGTATATATTTTTATGTGTGTGAAGGTAATCCTTTTTCCTATCAGAAGGGAAAAACTAAATAGAATAGATAATTGACTTTGCAATTGACATCTGTTAATCTGTTACTCTCAGTTTTAAAGCAGTGGGATTTTTATTCTTTTAACTTTTCCCCCAAAAGCATCCAGCAGTGCTCAGGAATAACTTCTAGCTCTGCACTCAGGAATCACTCATGATGTTACTTGGGGGATCCATAATCGATGCCAGAAATCAAGTACAGGTCAGCCTGTACAGTCTTCACAAAGACATTTACTACATTTTAGGACTGTTATAAATAATGCAAGACAAGGTAACTAATTGCTAACTAATCTCTCCAACCTAGTCTTCCTCTTTTTTAATCCTTTATTTAAATATGCTATTAAATTTTATTTGTTTCCTTTTAATTTTCTCCATATTTTATTTTTTACTTTAGTGAAACCACTGTGATTTACAAAGTCCTTCATAGTTGGGTTTCAGACATACAATGAATCAGGCCCAATTCCAACACCAGTGTCCACCTCCCTACACCAAACTCCCTACCCCAAACTCCCTAGGCCACCAGTTTAGCAGGTCTATTTTAAATTTATATTGTTAAAGTTTGTGTCTCTTGATTCCATTGCTTTTGCCTCTGACTTAGATATTTATTTGGTTCTTTCCTTTATAACCCCTTTAATCTCCACTAATGAATCAGAGACTGCTTTGCCCCTGACCCCATCCTTTCATATTTGTGTTTTTCTTCTTTCAATCAGTTTTTTGTTATTTGCTACAGTGGCATATTATTCTTCAGTCATCATTCTTGATTTCATATAACTATTTGTATCATTTTAAACATTTAAAACAAGCTTCCCGATCATTTCAGAAATAACAACATTTTCTTTTCTAATCAACATCACCCAAGATTGATGCACCAAAGTCATAATCATGGATCATGTAGGGCTGATATTTTTGTGACAAAATTATTATCTTTTCAGTCTCTGAGAGCCTATTTCTGGAAATCTAAGTTTCTAGGAAACTCTTTTTCTTTTCTTTTCATTTTTTTTTGGGTAACACAAATGTATTTTTTAATATACTTGAAGATACAAGTTTATAGGTCAAAATATAATTACATATTTTCTAAATAGGGTCTAATCAAAACCTACTCATATCTCTTTACAAAATCTCAATTACATAGTACAAAGAGTTGGAAACAATTCTGTTGACTTAGAAAGAGTGAGTGAATAAACAAACATTGGTATATCTAGCTGATAGAACATCACTTAGCAATTTAAAAATGAACCTCTGAGCTACAAAATTTATGCATGAATCTTAAAGAATATTGTTAAGTGAAAAAAACAAAACTGAAAATTTCTAATACTTTGAGTCAATACAATAATTGTATTGATACAATAATAAATTGTACTTGTAAGTATAAATATAACAACAATCGCCAAACATAAAAAGGTGACAAATGAAAATACATTTAATAATGTATGGCTACAATAATTTCAGTGAGGACTGTGATCTTATTCCTGGTTTTATTAGTTTTTATAATTTTAGACTTAGCTTTGTAGTCTTCACAAAGACATTTACTGCATTTTAGGACTGTTATAAAAAATAAGTTCTATACTATATGAATGCAAGTGGCATGTATATCAATCAAGACACAAACTCTCAGAACTTATGGGACACAGCAAAAGCAGTACTGAGAGGAAAATTTATAGCTTTGCAAGCACACATCAGGAAGGAAGAAGGAGCTTACC
Organism: Suncus etruscus; assembly: GCF_024139225.1. Lineage (NCBI taxonomy): Eukaryota > Metazoa > Chordata > Mammalia > Eulipotyphla > Soricidae > Suncus > Suncus etruscus. The sequence continues at coordinate 81,950,042 of NC_064863.1, read as the reverse complement.
TGAGTAGCTTAATGACACAGCTAATAGAACTAGAAAATGCTCAACAAAAGGACCCAAGAACAGGAAGACAGAAGGAAATAACAAAGCTGAGAGCAGAAATCAACGAAGTGGAAACTCAAAAAACAATCCGAAAGATCAACGAAAGCAGAAGTTGGTTCTTTGAAAAAATAAACAAGATTGATAGACCACTGGCAAACCTAACAAAGAAAGAGAGAGAGAGAAACTTGATAACTCGTATCAGGAATGAAAAAGGAGAGATCACTACTGATATGACAGAGATTCAAAGGGTAATCAGAAACTACTTTGAAAAACTCTACGCCACTAAAAATGAGAACCTGGAAGAAATGGATAAATTCTTGGACTCTTATAATCTTCCACGGTTGAAGGAAGAGGATGTAGCATATCTAAACACCCCCATCACCATTGATGAAATTAAAACAGTAATCAAATGTCTGCCGAAAAACAAAAGCCCAGGTCCAGATGGATTCACTAATGAATTCTATCAAACTTTCCAAGAGGAACTACTGCCAATCTTGGCAAGACTCTTTCATGAAATTGAACAAACAGAAACACTCCCAAATAGCTTTTATGAAGCCAACATCACCTTGATACCTAAACCAGACAGAGACGCTACCAAAAAAGAAAATTACAGACCAATATCACTGATGAATGCAGATGCAAAGATCCTCAACAAAATCCTGGCAAATAGGATTCAATGCCTCATTAAGAAGATCATCCACTACGATCAAGTAGGTTTCATCCCAGGAATGCAAGGCTGGTTTAACATCCGTAAATCTATCAACATAATACACAACATCAATAACAAGAAAAATAAAAACCACATGATCATATCAATAGATGCAGAGAAAGCATTTGATAAGGTCCAACACCCATTCTTGATCAAAACTCTCAGCAAGATGGGAATGGAGGGAACCTTTCTCAATATAGTGAAGGCCATCTACCACAAGCCAGTGGCAAATATTATCCTCAATGGAGAAAAACTGAAAGCCTTCCCTCTAAATTCTGGCACAAGACAAGGCTGTCCTCTCTCACCACTCCTATTCAACATAGCACTGGAAGTACTTGCTATAGCGATTAGGCAAGAAAAGGATATCAAGGGAATCCAGATAGGAAAGGAAGAAGTCAAGCTCTCACTGTTTGCAGATGACATGATACTCTACTTAGAAAACCCTAAAGACTCTATCAAAAAGCTTCTAGAAACAATAGACTCATATAGCAAGGTGGCAGGCTACAAAATTAACACACAAAAATCAATGGCCTTTCTATACACCAACAGTAATAAAGAAGAAATGGACATTAAGAAAACAACCCCATTCACAATAGTACCACACAAACTCAAATATCTTGGAATCAACTTGACTAAATATGTGAAGGACCTATACAAAGAAAACTATAAAACTCTGCTCCAAGAAATAAGAGAGGACACACGGAAATGGAAACACATACCCTGCTCATGGATTGGCAGGATTAACATCATCAAAATGTCAATACTCCCCAAGGCATTATACAGATTTAATGCCATCCCTCTAAAGATACCCATGACATTCTTCAAAGAAGTGGATCAGACACTTTTGAAATTCATTTGGAACAATAAACACCCTCGAATAGCTAAAGCAATCATTGGGAAAAAGAATATGGGAGGAATTACTTTTCCCAACTTTAAACTGTACTACAAAGCAACAGTTATCAAAACAGCATGGTATTGGAATAAGGATAGGTCCTCAGATCAGTGGAATAGGCTTGAATACTCAGAAAATGTTCCCCAGAGATACAACCATCTAATTTTTGATAAAGGAGCAGGAAATCCTAAATGGAGCAGGGAAAGCCTCTTCAACAAGTGGTGTTGGCACAATTGGATAGCCACTTGCAAAAAATTAAACTTAGACCCCCAGCTAACATCATGTACAAAGGTAAAATCCAAATGGATTAAAGACCTCGATATCAGCCCCAAAACCATAAGATATATAGAACAGCACATAGGCAAAACACTCCAGGACATTACAGGCATCTTCAAGGAGGAAACTGCACTCTCCAAGCAAGTGAAAGCAGAGATTAACAGATGGGAATATATTAAGCTGAGAAGCTTCTGCACCTCAAAGGAAATAGTGCCCAGGATACAAGAGCCCCCCACTGAGTGGGAGAAACTATTCACCCAATACCCATCAGATAAGGGGCTAATCTCCAAAATATACAAGGCACTGACAGAACTTTACAAGAAAAAAACATCTAACCCCATCAAAAAATGGGGAGAAGAAATGAACAGACACTTTGACAAAGAAGAAATACGCATGGCCAAAAGACACATGAAAAAATGTTCCACATCACTAATCATCAGGGAGATGCAAATCAAAACAACGATGAGATACCACCTCACACCCCAGAGAATGGCACACATCACAAAGAATGAGAATAAACAGTGTTGGCGGGGATGTGGAGAGAAAGGAACTCTTATCCACTGCTGGTGGGAATGCTGTCTAGTTCAACCTTTATGGAAAGCGATATGGAGATTCCTCCAAAAACTGGAAATCGAGCTCCCATACGATCCAGCTATACCACTCCTAGGAATATACCCTAGGAACACAAAAATACAATACAAAAACCCCTTCCTTACACCTATATTCATTGCAGCTCTATTTACCATAGCAAGACTCTGGAAACAACCAAGATGCCCTTCAACAGATGAATGGCTAAAGAAACTGTGGTACATATACACAATGGAATATTATGCAGCTGTCAGGAGAGATGAAGTCATGAAATTTTCCTATACATGGATGTACATGGAATCTATTATGCTGAGTGAAATAAGTCAGAGAGAGAGAGAAAAACGCAGAATGGTCTCACTCATCTATGGGTTTTAAGAAAAATGAAAGACACCCTTGTAATAATAATTTTCAGACACAAAAGAGAAAAGAGCTGGAAGTTCCAGCTCACCTCAGGAAGCTCACCACAAAGCGTGATGAGTTTAGTTAGAGAAATAACTACATTTTGAACTGTCCTAATATTGAGAATGTATGAGGGAAATGTAGAGCCTGTTTAGGGTACAGGCGGGGGTTGGGTGGGGAGGAGGGTGATTTGGGACTTGGGTGATGGGAATGTTGCACTGGTGATGGGTGGTGTTCCTTTTATGACTGAAACCCAAACACAATCATGTATGTAATCAAGGTGTTTAAATAAAAAAAAAAATTAAAAAAAAAAAAAAATAAGTTCTATACTATATGAATGCAAGTGGCATGTATATCACCTAGTACATACATAAATGCTAATTACTTCCATCCATGTTTTAATCACTCTTTGCTCTTTTATAACATTTTTTAAATAGCAGGAAAAATATGGAACGTTTTATGAATTTGCATATCATCCTTGTGCAGGGGCCATGCTAATCTTCTCTGTATCGTTCCAATTTTAGTATATGTGCTGCCAAAGCAAGCACTTTTATAACATTTTATTTGACAATTATATACATAAATTTTCATAGAGTGGATAAAAGTAAAGTAATAGAAATATAGTGATATGAATGGTAATCAATTCCCATAGACATTATAATAGAGAAAATAAAAATAAAATAGAGAAAAATGCAATTTTCACTTTCCTTAGGAGATTATTCAGTAAAAATGATTTGGATACTGGTATATATAAGATTGCTTTATTGTTTGGTGTCATATTTGCTGTGCTTGCAGCTTGCTCTTGACCTGATTAGGAAGAGTCTGTTTTATAGAAAACTACAGGTAATAGAATAAGTTGAAAATTATAACAATATATATTTTTAAAGATAGAATAATTTTTATTAAAATTTCAGTAGCAAGTTAAATAAATAAATAAATAAATAACAAATAGTCACTTACTAAACCTACAAGGGGGTAATTATCTTATTCTAATGATTGTTATTCATTCTGTGCTCTTTTTATGGATATTTCAACATTTAAGTATTTTGGAAAGTCACGGAAAATAAAACATTATCTAGTAACTAACATTTCACATCTCTTTATAATTTTTAAATTACTTTTTCTCTAGAAATAATTGGTTTCTCCAGTGCTCATTCTGTGCCTTTATCTGTCTCTCTTTCACTCTCTCCCTCATATTCTCTCTTTATTTCTCTCTGTCTCACTTATCAGGGGTAGATCCAAGTTGTTACACACATGCAAAACAAGTACTTTATTACAGAACTATTTATCATACTATTATTTTCTATATTCAGTTTGATAAACATCCATAAAATAAGAACAGTAATTCTTCAATGTCTCTGGGGAAATAGCTCACGAGTATCCATTTCCCATATCTAAAGCAGTAACACCAATACATACTCAATAAAACATATCCTCAGCATAGAAATAATCTAAAGTACATTACAAGAAGTCACATATATCTATTTTCAAAAGTATGGGTGAAGATCATTTGGAAAGAAGCATTAGGTATGATTTAAACATCTAAGACATTTGCAATAACTGTGTTGAGATGAACTGTAAATTATTCATTTTATTTGCACTTCATTGCACTGCTAATATCTAATTATAACTTACAAATTTACACCTAAGTTAAAGAAGCTTATATTTGTAAATATATGTCTCTGTGTAGGCTCAAACAAAAAACTTTTTTATTTTTAACATTCAGTATGCAGATAGATTTTGCTGGATATTTTTATCACAGTTGTGTAAAATTACTCATTTTCTTGTCAGCATATTTTAATACTTTTCTCAAATTTAAAATATGAAGTTATGGAGGAGCCACTGAACTTCGCTGGATCTCAGATGCCAGCACCCTTCTGCCTCTCTACTCTGCTGTCCTGCATTTTCGGCCTGATTTCACCCTTGGTGCGGCTCATCAGCCAGCCTGCTTTCCTGTGAGCTTTCCGGGGAGTCTGCCTTCCCGTGAGCCTTTCGTGGAGGTGAGACGACACGCCCAGAAAGGGAGGAGCCACCGAACTCTGCTGGATCTCAGATGCCAGCACCCTTCTGCCTCTCTACTCTGCTGTCCTGCATTTTCGGCCTGATTTCACCCTTGGTGCGGCTCATCAGCCAGCCTGCCTTCCTGTGAGCTTTCCGGGGAGTCTGCCTTCCCATGAGCCTTCCGTGGAGGTGAGTCGACACGCCCAGAAAAAGAGGAGCCACTGAACTTCGCTGGATCTTAGATGCCAGCACCCTTCTGCCTCTCTACTCTGCTGTCCTGCATTTTTGGCCTGATTTCATCCTGGGTGCAGCCCATCTGCCAGCCTGCCTTCCTGTGAGCCTTCCATGGAGGTGAGTCCACACGCCCAGAAAGGGAGAAGCCAGAGAAGCACGGTTGCTCTGCTCCCCTTCGCGACGGTGCACAGCATTTAGCCAATGAATACAATCACAACACGTAGAAAAACACGCAGTACTAGTGTGACAATGGGGAAACAACACGGGCCAGTGCCAGACATAGAGAATGAAGATGGCAACTCTGATGACTTGAACATGATCAACCACCTAGTCAGTCTCTCAGATAAGGAGTTTAGAGTTGCAATATGGAACATGTTCAAAGAACTCAAACAAAGTATAGAAGAGAAAACTAAAAAGAATCAGGAGAATATGAAGATAGAAATGAGAAAACTCCAAACGGAAATTTCAGATCAAATAACAGGTCTGAGAAACTCAGTAGATGAATTGAAGAAAAACATGTTTGAGATTTCCCACAGGTTAACAGCAGCTGAGGATAGAATCAGTACACTGGAAGATGATATACATAACAATTACATACAGCAGAAGAAATTGGAAAAAAGCCTCAAAGCAAATGAACAATGGAAAAATTACTCAAAGAATGGGAACAGATGAAAATAGAAGTCTATGATAAGCTCAACAGAAACAACTTAAGAATCATTGGAGTCCCAGAGACTCAGGAAGAAAATCTTCGGGAAGAATCAATAGTCAAGAACATCATTAAAGAGAAACTACCAGAGATAATGAATACATGTGATCAAATCCTGCATGCCCGAAGAGTGCCAACTAAAAGAGACCCCAGAAAAAACACCCCAAGACACATCCTAGTCACAATGACGAATCCCATAGATAGAGACAGAATTCTGAAAGCAGCAAGATCGAAAAGAGAAATTATATTTAAGGGAACATCCTTGAGATGTACTGCAGACCTGTCACCAGAAACACTCAAGGCCAGAAGGCAGTGGTGGGACATAGTGACAAAACTCAATGAAATAAATGCTTCGCCTAGAATACTGCACCAAGCAAAACTCACTTTCAGGTTTGAAGGAACAATACATAGTTTCACAGACAAACAACAGCTCAAAAACTTCACAGACTCAAAACCATTCTTAAAAGAAAAACTGAACGGCATACTTTAAGACAAGGCTTACCAACAGACACACCAAACTTTAATATAAAGATGGCACTAACTCCCAGGACAATTCTTTCTCTCAATGTCAATGGACTAAATGCACCAGTTAAGAGACACAGAGTGGCTAAATGGATCAAAAAAGTCAATCCAACCTTCTGCTGCCTACAAGAAACGCACCTGAATAGTCAGAACAAACATAGACTCAAAATAAAAGGCTGGAGGAAAATCATCCAAGCAAACAACACCCAAAAAAAAGCAGGAGTGGCCATATTAATATCAGATGATGCAAACTTTATACTTAGGAAAGTTGTAAGGGACAAAGATGGACATTTTGTATTAATCAAGGGATATGTACAGCAGGAAGAAATCACCCTCCTAAACATATATGCACTGAATGAGGGGCCAGCAAATTATTTAATACAACTGTTGACAAATCTGAAAAATAATATCAATAACAACACAATAATTGTGGGAGACCTCAACACGGCATTGTCAACACTAGACAGGTCAACCAGACTGAAACCCAACAAGAATATACTAGACCTTAGGAGAGAAATAGAAGTAAGAGGCCTAGTAGATATATACAGGACACTCCACCCCCAGAAGCCTGGATACACATTTTTCTCTAATGTACATGGGACATTCTCTAGGATAGACTACATGTTAGCACACAAAACATATCTCCATAATATCAAGAGGATAGAAATTTTGCAGGCTGCCTTTGCTGACCACAAAGCCCTGAAATTATATATAAACTACAAAGGGACACAGAAGAAAAATTTTAAAACCTGGAAGTTAAATAGCCTCATACTGAATAATCAGTGGGTCCGAGATGAAATCAAAGAGGAAATCAAAACCTTCCTGAAAACAAATGACAATGGAGACACAATTTATCAGAACCTATGGGACACAGCAAAAGCAGTACTGAGAGGAAAATTTATAGCTTTACAAGCACACATCAGGAAAGAAGAAGGGACATACCTGAATAGCTTAATGACGCAGCTCATAGAATTAGAAAGTGCTCAACAAAAGGATCCAAAAATAGGGAGGCAGAAGGAAATAACAAAGCTGAGAGCAGAAATCAATCAAGTGGAAACCAGAAAAACCATCCAAAAGATCAACGAAAGCAGAAGTTGGTTCTTTGAAAAAATAAACAAGATTGATAGACCACTGGCAAAACTAACAAAGAAAGAAAGAGAGAGAAATTTGATAACTCGTATTAGGAATGAAAAAGGAGAGATCACTACTGATATGGTAGAGATTCAAAGGATAATCAGAAACTACTTTGAGAAACTCTATGCCACTAAAAATGAAAACCTGGAAGAAATGGATAAATTTTTGGAATCTTATAATCTTCCACGATTGAATGAAGAGGATGTAGCATATCTAAACACACCCATTACTATTGAGGAAATTAAGAAAGTAATCAAATGTCTGCCCAAAAACAAAAGCCCAGGCCCAGATGGATTTACTAATGAATTCTTTCAAACCTTTCAAGAGGAACTACTACCAATCCTGGCAAGACTCTTTCATGAAATTGAAAAAACAGGAAAACTTCCAAATAGCTTTTATGAAGCCAACATTACCTTGATACCTAAACCAGACATAGATGCTACGAAAAAAGAAAATTACAGACCAATATCGCTGATGAATGCAGATGCAAAGATCTTCAACAAAATCCTGGCAAATAGGATTCAATGCCTCATTAAGAAGATCATCCACTACGATCAAGTAGGTTTCATTCCAGGAATGCAAGGCTGGTTTAACATCAGTAAATCTATCAACATAATACACAACATCAATAGCAAGAAAAATAAAAATCACATGATCATATCAATCGACGCAGAGAAAGCATTTGACAAGGTCCAACACCCATTCTTGATCAAAACTCTCAGCAAGATGGGAATAGAAGGAACCTTTCTCAATATAGTTAAGGCCATCTACTACAAACCAGAGGCAAATATTGTCCTCAATGGAGAAAAACTGAAAGCCTTTCCTCTAAATTCTGGCACAAGACAAGGCTGTCCTCTCTCACCACTCCTATTCAACATAGCACTGGAAGTACTTGCTATAGTGATTAAGCAAGATAAGGATATCAAGGGAATCCAGATAGGAATGGAAGAAGTCAAGCTCTCACTGTTTGCAGATGACATGATACTCTACTTAGAAAACCCCAAAGACTCTATCAAAAAGCTTCTAGAAACAATAGACTCATATAGCAAGGTGGCAGGCTACAAAATTAACACACAAAAATCAATGGCCTTTCTATACACCAATACTAATAAGGAAGAAATGGACATTAAGAAAACAACTCCATTCACTATAGTGTCACACAAACTCAAATATCTTGGAATCAACTTGACTAAAAATGTGAAGGACCTATACAAGGAAAACTATAAAACTCTGCTCCAAGAAATAAGAGAGGACACGCGGAAATGGAAGCATATACCCTGCTCCTTGGATTGGCAGGATTAACATCATTAAAATGGCAATACTCCCAAAGCACTCTACAGATTTAATGCGATCCCCCTAAAGATACCCATGACATTCTTCAAAGAAGTGGACCAGGTACTTTTGAAATTTATTTGGAACAATAAACACCCTCGAATAGCTAAAGCAATCATTGGGAAAAAGAATATGGGAGGAATTACTTTCCCCAACTTTAAACTTTACTACAAAGCAATAGTTATCAAAACAGCATGGTATTGGAATAAAGACAGGCCCTCAGATCAGTGGAATAAGCTTGAATACTCAGAGAATGTTCCCCAGACATACAATCATCTAATTTTTGATAAAGGAGCAAAAAATCCTAAATGGAACAAAGAAAGCCTCTTCAACAAGTGGTGTTGGCAAAACTGGGTAGCCACTTGCAAAAAATTGAACTTAGACCCCCAGCTAACATCATGTACGAAGGTAAAATCCAAATGGATTAAAGACCTCGATATCAGCCCCAAAACCATAAGATATATAGAACAATACGTAGGTAAAACACTCCAGGACATTGAGGCTAAAGGCATCTTCAAGGAAGAAACTGCACTCTCCAAGCAAGTGAAAGCAGAAATTAACAGATGGGAATATATTAAGCTGAGAAGCTTCTGCACCTCAAAGGAAATAGTGCCCAAGATACAAGAGCCACCCACTGAGTGGGAGAAACTATTCACCCAATATCCATCAGATAAGGGGCTAATCTCCAAAATATACAAGGCACTGACAGAAATTTACAAGAAAATTTACAAGAAAAATTTACAAGAAAAAACATCTAATCCCATCAAAAAATGGGGAGAAGAAATGAACAGACACTTTGACAAAGAAGAAATACAGATGGCCAAAAGACACATGAAAAAGTGCTCCACATCACTAATCATCAGGGAGATGCAAATCAAAACAACTATGAGATACCACTTCACACCACAGAGAATGGCACACATCACAAAGAATGAGAATAAACAGTGTTGGCGGGGATGTGGGGAGAAAGGAACTCTTATCCACTGCTGGTGGGAATGCCGTCTAGTTCAACCTTTATGGAAAGCGATATGGAGATTTCTCCAAAAACTGGAAATCGAGCTCCCATATGATCCAGCTATACCACTCCTAGGAATATACCCTAGGAACACAAAAATACAATACAAAAACCCCTTCCTTACACCTATATTCATTGCAGCACTATTTACCATAGGAAGACTCTGGAAACAACCAAGATGCCCTTCAACAGACGAATGGCTAAAGAAACTGTGGTACATATACACAATGGAATATTATGCAGCTGTCAGGAGAGATGAAGTCATGAAATTTTCCTATACATGGATGTACACGGAATCTATTATGCTGAGTGAAATAAGTCAGAGAGAGAGAGAAAAACGCAGAATGGTCTCACACATTTATGGGTTTTAAGAAAAATGAAAGACATTCTTGCAATAATAACTTTCAGACACAAAAGAGAAAAGAGCTGGAAGTTCCAGCTCACCTCAGGAAGCTCATCACAAAGAGTGATGAGTTTAGTTGTATAAATAACTACATTTTGAACTGTCCTAATAATGAGAATGTATGAGGGAAATTGAGAACCTGTTTAGAGTACAGGCGGGGGTCGGGTGGGGAGGAGGGAGACTTGGGACATTGGTGATGGGAATGTTGCACTGGTGATGGGTGTAAAAAAAAAAAGATATTAAATGATATGTTGGGTTCTGAAAGCAGGAATTATTAGAGTTGAGTTCATTGAGGAGAAGGCCCAGGAGAAGAGCTGCAAATCCATCTGCCAATGAGGTGGCCCAATTTCTGCCATTCTGCAGTCTTGTTTAGTGTTTTTCCTGTGATTGCATAAGACACTCCTGCATCCTTTCGATAAATTGTCCTTCGTGCTTAAGCTAGCCTTTTGGCATCTATTGTTTGCAATCCAAAGGGACCTTAAAAATCCTTTGTATTAACAAGATCATTTCTCAGGTTCTTTCCACCTTGACTTCTTTATGAAACTAAAGAACTATTTTATAATTATACATGATGTCACCTGAGCCTTAGGGCATAGAAAGAGGTTCTGCAGGCAGTGGTTAAATTAAGAATAATGGCTCTATCTTACTGTTGGTTACAATAGAGGTACGAGACTAAGATAAGAGTTTTGATACATTTTATCTCATTTAATCTTTACTCTGAAATATATGATGATTATTTTACAGACAGGAAAATTGAGGCCCAGAGACTTGACACTGGTCTACAGTCAAAGAAACAGCAAGTGTCAGTGTTGGTTTTAAATTCAGGACAAGTGACCCCACAGAGTGTATCCATTTCTCTGCATTACACTACAGGGAGCATTTATAAAAAAAAAATATGAAGTTATCTTTCTTGAATAAGAAAGTTCTATAACAGATATATGATGAAAACTTTATGTATTAATAAAAACGGGAATAGTAATTTCTGAAGATTTTTTTTTACCAAATGTTTCAGATTTCTTAGAAATTTATAATCAAAATAAGCAGGTGATTTGCTAGCATATGGATTTAAACATCTCACAGAATATCCTGGTAAGTTTCTAAAATCTCAGCTCACTAAGTTTGGATGAACCACATTTTTGAAACAGAAAAACTAAAAAAAATTACATCAAGTCATATATCTTTATAGTAAATTTCAAAGCACGCGTGGACTTTATATTTAAACAAAGAAGACAGTATAGATAACTGAAACTAAATGATTAAGTGAAACACTATTGATCTTAAGGGTCAATGAAAAAAACCTAGCTCTATCAACTACTTTTAAATTGAGGCAAGTCTTAAAAAACCTATCGTCTCTCAGCTTCCTCCTGTGTTAAATGAAAATAATAATCATTTTCTACTTTAAAGGATTGATTTAGTAATTTAGAATGTTTACATGAGTACTCTATACACATTGTGATACATAATAAATACTTGTCAGTACAATATTACTGTCATTACTAGATTGTTATAGAGTTCAAGAAAAATGCCAAATACTCTGATAAGAAATTATTATAACTTACTTGGGGATGGGTTCAAAGTAATAATCCTGAGGTTATTAGGCTATCCCAGAAATACTTAACCAAATAGGCTGGATGATTCAATATCTGGGGTATTGGTAGTATGGATTGGTGATTGAGGGCCAGCCGTTTTACATTTCATGGTTCTTGCTGGTGGTGAAGGGGAGGGAGTTCATGCATTTTAATTATCTAACTCAGAGTCTTATGTCTAAAACTCATGTGCTCAGGCATATGAGCTATCTCTGATTTTAAAACATTATTTTTGCTGTCACAGTTAAGATCTAAAACATTTTTTGTTTTTCTGAGAAGTCAATGAGGCAAATTTATGACATATCTTGTGTAAATGTTTTTCAAAAACTAGATTCTCTCTACATAAATAATTATAGCAGCATGTTTTTAAAGTATGATAAAATTGAATTTAAATATATTATTTAAAATAAATGTGAAGGTAAAAATAATCCAGGGTATTAATCCGAATGAAATAATACAGACATATTGGGAAGAAAATATGTCTAAATATTTTAAGTTTCAGCACCACAATTGTAAAATGTAAATATTTTGAAACATATTAAAAATGACATGTAAGAAAGATTTTTATTATAATTTGACAAATATCACTTGAAGTCACAAACCTAAAGAGATGGATGTAATATGAAGCAATCAGAATGTTAACAAATATTCATGTATTACTTAGAAATAACTGGTGGTTGGAGGCAAAGATTCTCTGGGTATTGTAAGTTTGAGCTGCAGCATGAGAAATTTGAAAAGTAAAACACTAATTACATAACCTTAGTAAGAGATGTTATTTATCAAAATTTGGCACACCTATTTCTGAATATGTAAACTGACTGATAATGAATTTTGATGTGTCTGTAGCATGTTAATATTTCCCAAGATTTATCCCACTCTATTTAAATCTCTAATGTTGATACACTAAAATGTATTGCGATTAGTTTCACTTAGGAATATCAAATCCAGATTTTAGATAACACAAAATCATAAAAGAAAGTTTTTAAATGAAGCTAAGAAACCTACTTAGCTCAAAAACAACCAATTCTTATGGTCATTAAGTCACAAAACGGCATTGTTGAGAATAGTTAATTTAATGAGATAAATATGAAGTAGATAATTCTCCAGTATTGAATGCTTTCTCCTGTCTCATCTATCACATTTAACTGTTATTAACATTCTATGATTAGAGTATAAAAATATGAAAATAGAGAAGTATCAGAGATAGGAAAGGTAAAGTAATAAGCAAAGAGGAGAAAATTATTAGAATATTTTATTAAAAGGGGACTATTTTGTTAAAAGGGGACTAGACAATTTGAGCTTTAGATGCCAGTTTATTCCTTTTATTTCTACATATACATTTTAAAAAAATGACACATTCCTAAAAATTACACACAAATTCTAATAGGAATATGAATTCAGGTGCCTAAGTTTTTTTATTAATTTTTATTGTGATCAATGTGGATTAAAAATCTTACACAGATGTATGTAAGGGACAAAGTGGCAGTGAATAAGAGCCATACCCATCAATAGTGTTGTCCTCCTTCCAGCATGTTTCAGCATGTTTCCCGTATCTCCCCCATTTGCTCCCTAAACTGCTAGTGTAGTCAGTTCCTTTTGTATATATTTTGATGTAGTTTGGGTATTTTGATTCTGTTGTTGATGATTTTGGGTTTGGTGTTTGGCTCCGATCATTTTTTATTTCCCACTCAATGTTCATATTACTGTTTGCTACTGATACTATCCACTTTTTTTTTCTTCTCCCTTCATTTATGAGGCAAACAAGATGATTCAAGCCACGTGGTTCTATTGGGAAAAAGGGGGAAAAAGATGCTGGGAAGGGTATGTCTAGGAGCTATCAATATTAATTTAAAAGGGAAAAAAGAAAGAGGGAAGAAAAGAAAAGAAAACAACCAGGCACTGACAAGAAATATGACAGCAAAAATAAACACCAGCTAAAATTTAGGCTCCAACATAACAGGAAAGAATGGGGTGTGTGTGGCAAGATTTTGTGTCTTTTTTTTTTTTGCGTAAACACAGTAAGTATTGGGAAAATTAAAAAGGGAATTCCCTTGGCCTAAGAGATACCAGGTTTCTCCACTCTTGAGGTATATTGTCATGGGAAAATCTAATGGCTCCAGACAGTCTCGTTGACGAGACCCCAGGCCATTTTCTGATGCCACAAACATTCTCCTTAGAGGTAGCTGAAAAAAAAATCAGTCCTGTAATTGCAGATCTTGTTATTTGCACAGCTTATAGGATAAAGTCTAGTATCATATCTTTTTTTTTATCATAATGGCTTACATATCTTTCACAGTAGTATTTTAGGTACATATTAACATTGAATCAGCGGAATACCCATCAACAAATTTGTCCTCCCCCCATCCCAGTTTCCTTTGTGCAACCAATATACCCCACCATCACCACCTGGGCTGCTAGAGTAGGTGGTCCCCTCTTTGTCTAGCTTACTATTAGTGATCATATATCTGTTTGGTCCTGGTACCCTACCTTGTTTCCCCATCTATTTGAGAGGCGGAGCTAGATAATTAGAGTTATGTAGTTTTGTTTGAAGGAAAGAAAGGCAACGGAATGGGGTAAAAAATAAGAAAAAATTGTGTGGTGCCTATCTTTATTGCTGTAGTGCTCACCAGTTATTTAATTCGATATTTTTTTTCTGTATTGCTGTGGTATTTCAATTACCTTTTTCACATCCTCTCTCAAACTGAGGTTGGAAGCCTCTAGAGAGACTCAGCCCATTTTCAGTGTATTTGACTTTTGACTTTTTTTCCCTCTTATTTTGTACCCCATTCTATTGCTTTTCCTGCCTTCAAACAAAACCACATACCTCGATTTTTCTAGCTCTGCCTCTTAAATAGAAGGGGAAACGAGGGTTCTAGGACCAAACAGATATGTGATCACTAATAGTAAGCCAGACAAAGAGGGGTCCACCTACTCTAGCAGCCCAGGGGGTCATGGTGGGGTATATGGGTTGTAGAAAGAGAACTGGAATGGGGGGAGGACATAGTTGGTGATGGGTATTCCCCTAACTCAATGTTAATATGTATCTAAAATACTACTGTGAAAGATATGTAAGCCATTATGGAAAAAATATGTTTTTAATCAGAAACTTTCTTTGACTTACATGTATTATTATATCAATTATATTATATGTTATGTTATGTCACTATATTATGTTATGTTAGTTTACCTCATTATGTTAATCAATTTTGTCTCTTGAATAAATTCTTACAATAAAAAATAAATAAATTAAATAAGCTGAAAATGGGAGGAGTACTTCTAGAGGCTTTCAAACTCAGTTTGAGTGAGGACATGAAAAGGGTAATTGAAATACCACAACAATACAGATAGAAATATCAAATTAAATATCCAGTGAGCACTACAGCAATAAAGACAAGAACCACACAATAGTCTTAGTTCTTAAATCAAATCATGCTGGAGTGCAAAAAGAAAGAGAAAGATAAGATAAAATAAAATAAAATAAAATAAAATTGGAGACATCAACTTCTATATATACACCAAAATAAAGACGTCAAAAAATCAATCAATAAATAGATATGTTCAAAAATGATTATTTCGTGCTTTTTATTTCTTTTCCCCCTGCCCAGACATAGAAACGACAGAGTTCTCCACAACAGCTCCAGAAACCAAATCCCCTCCAGGATATGAATAATGCTGCTCTGACACCAACACGTGCCAGTTCAAAATTGTTAACCTGACAACGAGGAAATGGGAACAACTTGATCTAAGAGCAAGTTGTCCTTCCTCATCAGCCAACGATAAGACAAAATCAGAAAACATGTCACCCTTTGATCTGTGCAAAAGCCAAGATCGCTATACATAGATGACTGGTTATTACAACCAGGACTGGAGAGTGCGCATCCCGGGACCAACAACAACAGCAACAAAAAGCTCTAGCCTAGCTTTTTGTCTACGATCTGTTCAACAAACAATATCTCCAACTCCAGAGGTCTGAGTGAAACAACCTAAAGTGAACGGGTCTTCCTGAAACATAATGAAAGACATTCTCCCAGGCTCCATCCTAGGAACAACATAATGACCAAGCCCACCAACAGAAGATGGATTCAAACGACACTGAAAAAGCAGAACTGCTAGAACCATGAAGAAAGACTTCATCATAAATTCCATTCCTTGAGCTGCACAGTCACCAAGATCTCTAGATACAGAGGTCTGATTTTACCATCCAAGAAGTAACAGAAGTCTTCCATACACCACAAAACACCGAGAGGAAAGTAAATGATTATTCAAAGAGTCTATAGATAATCCCATGACAGTATACTTCAGCAGTGGAGAAACCCTGTATCTCCTAGGACAAGGGAATTACGTCTATAATACCCACAATGGGATCATATTTTTTTATGGTTCGAGAGTTCTGCTCTGTCATGCTTTTTCTTCAGAATACAACTACAAAAGGAGTTTTGTATATAAATATAAGCATTTCACATGATTAATTTCATAGTTGAAACTACAGTCAGTTTAGATCAAGGTAACTGGGAAACATTTTTTCTAATATTGTACATTTGCCCAATTCTAAATCTAATGATATTACTGCTCTATTTGTTTTTTTCTATGGATTCTTACTTAACTTTAGTTAATCAAAAAAAAATAACACATATTTTTGTGTGTTAACTTTGTACTCTGTTTTTATTCTGGTTAATTGAATCAAATATGGTTTTGTGGATTTTTAAAAACAAAACTTATTTTCCAAATTGTTACTCTTGATTTTTTTCTCATTATGTCTTTATTTAAACATCTTGATTACATAAATGATTGAGAATAGATTTCAGTCATGTAAAGAACACCCCTTTACCAGTGCAACATTTCCACCACCAATGTCCCAAATCTCCCTCCATCCCACCACACTCCCACCTGTACTCCAGGCAGGCTTTCCATTTCCCTCATTCATTCACATGATTATGGTAGTTCTCCGTGTAGTTATTTCTATAGCTGCACTCACCAGTCTTTGTGGTGAGCTTCATGAAGTGAGCTGGAAGTTCCAGCCCTCCTCTCATTGTCTCTGAGGATTGTTGCAAAAATGACTTTTATTTTTCTTAAAACCCCTAGCTGAGTGAGACTATTCTGCTTCTCTCTCTCCCTCTGACTTATTTCCCTCAGCATGATAGATTCCATATACATCCATGTATAGGAAAATTTTATGACTTCATCTCTCCTGAAAGCTGCATAAAATTCCATTGTATATATGTACCACAGTTTCTTTACCCATTCGTCTGTTGAAGGGTATCGTGGATGTTTCCAGAGCCTGGCTATTGTAAAAAGTGCTGCAATAAATATAGGTGTGAGAAAGAGGTTTTTGTATTATATTCCTTTGTTCTTAGGGTATATCCCTAGGAGTGGAATAGCTGGGTCAAATGGAAGCTCAATTTTCAGATTTTGGAGGAATCTCCATATCACTTAGTCTCAATGTCATTGGTAGAGTCTTTAGGGTTTTTTTAGTAGAGTATCATGTCTTCTGCAAACAATGAGAGCTTAACTTCTTCCTTTTCTATCTGGATTCCCTTGATATCTTTTTCTTGCCTGATAGCTATAGCAAGCACTTCCAGTACTATGTTGAACAGGAGTGGTGAGAGTGGAGAGCCTTGTCTTGTACCAGAATTTAGAGGAAAGGCTTTTAGTTTTTCTCCATTGAGGATAATATTTGCCATTGGCTTGTGGTAGATGGCTTTAACTAGATTGAGAAAGGTTCCTTCCATTCCCATCTTGCTGAGAGTTTTGATCAAGAATGGGTGTTGGACCTTATCAAATGCTTTCTCTGCATCTATTGATGTGATCATGTGATTTTTATTTTTCTTATTGTTGATGTGTATGATGTTGATAGATTTACGGATGTTAAACCATCCTTGCATTCCTGGGATAAAGCATACTTAGTCGTAGTGTATGATCTACTTGATGATGCATTCTATCCTATTTGCCAGGATTTTGTTGAAGATATTTGCATCAGCATACATCAGGGATATTGTTCTGTAATTTTCTTTTTTGGCAGCATCTCTGTCTGGCTTTTGTATCAAGGTGATGTTTGCTTCATAAAAGCTGTCTGGGAGTGTTCCTGTTTTTTCAATTTTATGGAAAAGCCTGGCTAGGATTGGTAGTAGCTCCTCTTGAAAGATTTTAAAAAACTCATTAGGAAATCCATTTGGGCCTGGGCTTTTCTTTTTGGGCAGATGTTTGATTACACTTTCAATTTCCTCAGTAGTATTGGGTGTGTTTAGATATGCTACATCCTCCTTACTTAAATATTTAAGGTCATAAGTGTCCAAGAGTTTTTCTATTTCTCCTGTTTAGTAGCATAAAGTTTCTCAAAGTAGTCTCTGATTACCCTTTGGATCTCTGCAATATCTGTTGTGATCTCTCCCTTTTTATTTTTAATATGGGTTATCAGATTTCTCACTCTCTCTTTCTTTGTGAGTTTTGCCAATGGTCTATTAATCTTGTTTATTTTTTTAAGAACCAACTTCTACTTTCTTTGATCTTTCGGATTGTTTTTTGGTTTTCCACTTTGTTGAGTTCTGCTTTCAGCTTTGTTATTTCCTACTGTCTCCCTATTTTTGATTCCTTTTGTTGGTCATTTTTTAATTTTTTGAGCTTTGTTATTAAGTTATTCAGGTATGCTCCTTCTTCCTTCCTGATGTGTGCTTGTAGAGCTATAAATTTTCCTCTCAGGACCGCTTTTGCTGTGTCCCATAGATTCTGGCAGTTTTTGTCTTCATTATCATTTGTTTCCTGGGAAGTTTTGAATTCCTTTTTGATTTCATCTCGACCCACTGGTTGTTCGGTAGCAGGGTGTTTAATTTCCAATTGTTAAAGTTTTTCTTCTCTGTGGCTTTGTAGTTCATATCTAATTTCAGAGCCTTGTGGTCAGCAAAGGTAGCCTGCAAGATTTCTATCCTCTTGATTTTATGGAGGTATGTTTTATGTGTCAGCATGTAGTCTATCATGGAGAATGACCCATGTACATTGGAGAAAAATGTGTACCCAGGTTTTTTGGGATGGAGTGTCCTCCTATATATATCTACTAGTCCTCTTTCTTCCATTACTCTTACCAGGGCTAGTATGTTTTTGTTGGGTTTTAGTCTGGTTGTCCTATCAAGTGTTGATAGGACCATGTTGAGGTCTCCTACAATTATTGTGTTCTTATTGATGTCTTCTTTCAGATTTGTCAGTAATTGTATTAGATAATTTGCTGGTCTCTCATTGGGTGCATATATGTTTAATAGTCTGATTTCTTCCTGTTGCACATATCCCTTGATTAGTACATTAGTGTCTATCTTTGTCTCTTACCACCTTTCTGAGTATAAAGTTGGTATCATCAGATATTAATATGACCACCATACCTTTTTTGAGGGTGTTGTTTGCTTGGATGATTTTCCTCCAGCTTTTGATTTTGAGTCTATGTTTGTTCTGACTATTCATATGTGTTTCTTGTAGGCAGCAGAAGGTTGGATTCATCTTTTTGATCCATTTTGCCACTCTGTGTCTTTTAATTGGTGAATTTAGTCCATTGACATTGAGGGAGATGATTGTCATAGGATTTAATGTCATTTTTGTAGATAAATTTGCTGTGTTTGTTGGTCTCTCTTGTCTTAGAATAGACCATCAGTGTTTCCTTTAAGGCTGGTTTATCATCTGTGAAGTTTCTGAGCTGTTGTTTATCCATGAAGCTTTGCACTCTTCCTTCAAACCTGAACGTGAGTCGAGCTGGGTGCAGTATTCTCGGTGAGGCATTCATTTCATTCAGTCTTATCACAATATCTCACCACTGTCTTCTGGCCTTGATAGTTTTCTTGTGACATGTCTGCTGTAAGTCTTAGGGATGCTCATTTGAATGTAATTTCCCTTTTTAATCTTGCTCCTTTCAGTCTTCTATCTCTATATGTGGGATTTGTCATTGTAACGAGGATGTGTCTTGGGGTGTTTTTCTTTGGGTCTCCTTTAGCTCTGGTATTCTTCGGGCATGCAGGATTTGATTGCATGTAGTCTTTAACTCTGGGAGTATCTCTTTGATGATGTCTTTGACAGTTGATTCTTCCTGGACATCTTCTACCTGGGTCTCTGGGACTCCAATGATTCTTATGTTGTTTCTTTTGAATTTATCAAAGACGTCTATTTTCATCTGTTCACGTTCCTTGAGTACTTTTTCCATTGCCTGTTCATTTGTCTTAAGATTCTTTTCCAATTTCCTCTGTTGTGTTGAGTTTTTCTGCATCACATCTTCCAGTATTCCGGTTCTCTCCTCAGCTGCTGATACCCTGCTGGCGAGGCCATCCATTGAGGTTTTCAGTTGAGCTACCGTGTCTTTCAGACCTGTTATTTCAGTTTGGAGTTTTCTGATTTCTGTCTTTGTGTTCTGTTCATATCAATCTACACTTTCTTTGAGCTCTTCAAACATCTTCCATATTGCTATTTTAAGTTCCTTATCCGAGAGGTTAATCAGGTGGTTGGAATTTATTAGGTCATCCAAGATTTTGTCTTCATTCTCTGTGCATGGTGTTTGCCTGCAATGTTTCCCCATTATCACACTTGTAGTGTGTTTTTTCCTGCATGTTGCAGTGGGGTTCATCAGTTAGAAAGAGTGTGTGGCTGTGAAGCACTCTTCTGCTGCCTCTAGTTGACAGTTTTTTTTTGGGTGCGCTCCCTAGGCCTCTGAAGAGACCTTCAGTGATTCAGAAACACAGGCAGACAGGCACAGGAGAAGTTTTTCTTTAAGTCCTCAGAGTGAACAAAGGCACAGCAGGGCGGAGCCTCCGCAGGCCAGAGAGCTCAGCTTATTGGATGGTGACACCCACAGCCAGAATTTACTCACTGGACAGCTTCAACATGTAGTTTTTTGGGGATGCGCTCCCTAGGCCTCTGAGGAGACCTTCAGGGATTCAGAAACACAGGCAGAAGGCACAGGAGAAGTTTCCCTTGAAGTCCTCAGAGTGATACTTTTGATTTTTTTATCTAGTTACTATAGCAAGGACTGCCCAAATTATACTAACTATAAGTGAAGAAAAGTGGAAATTTTTGCCTCATGCATGATCTCAAGGTGAAGTATTTAATTTTTCACCAGTTTTAGACAGGCTCTATGTTTGTTGTAGATGGTCAATACTATCTTTAAATACTTTTCTTCTGATTGTTGAAAGTTTTATCATTAATGCCTAGTAAATATATTCAAAATCTCTCTGCATCAATTGGTCTGATATGATCTTTATCTTTCCTTTTGTTGATATGTGTATTATATTTGTACTATCACATTATCCTTGGACCTCTGTTTTAAAAACCCACTCAACTGTGGTGAGCTATACATTTTATATAATATTGGATTTGGTTTGCTAAATTTTGTTGAAGCTTTTTACATAAATGTTCAACAAAAATATTGTTCTATATTTTTTTAGCAATATCTATGTCTTCTTATACATTTTAGAGCAATTTAGGCATTATAATAGCTGTAATATGAATGCAATTATGAAGGTATCATATAAAACAAAACAACTCAATAGGAAAAAAGACAAAAGCCAGATGATCTCTTTTGTATTGAAAAATAAAAACTCAAAACAAGCATATAAATAGCAGTGAAGAATGACAACTCCTAGAAATGGAGTTAAAAATGTCTTATAAAAACGTTTTTGGGGGGCAGAGAGATAGCATGGAGGTAAAGTGTTTGCCTTTCATGCAGGACTATGGTTCGAATCCCGGCATCCCATATGGTCCCCTGTGCCTGCCAGGGGTGATTTCTGAGCGTAGAGCCAGGATTAATCCCTGAGCACTGCTGGGTGTGACCCCTCCAAAAAAGAAAAATGTTTTGGGGAGACTGGAGTGGTGGCACAAGCAGTAGGGCGTTTGCCTTGCAAGCACTAAACCTACGACAGACCGTGGTTTGATCCCCCAGCATCTCATATGGTCCCCCAAGTCAGGAGCGATTTCTGAGCACATAGACACTAGTAACCCCTGAATGTCAATGGGTGTGGCCCAAAAAGCAAAAAAAAATGTATTGGGTAATCTAGAGAGGAGGTAATACTAAAAGAGAATTGGAGTGAGTGCAGCTCTACCACTTGCACAACTGAATGGGTCCAAACTAGCATAGTGAGATTGGCACAGCCCCATCCCACTCACTATGTTGCACTTTGCATAATCAACATCAGCACAATACTTAAAATCATAAAGTTTACAATGGGGGAAACAATACATAACCCCACCAAGACTAGAGAATAAAGATGGTAATTTAGAAGACCTAACAAGTACTGGTCACCTAGATAGCCATTCCCCTAAGGTTTTTAGACAAAATATGTGGAGAATAATTAAACAACTGAAAAAAAAGTGAAACAAGCAGAATAAACCAGAAATAAGATAAAGGATAGAAGATTAAAAATGAGGAATCTTCTAGCAAAAATAAAACAACTTAAAAACTTGGCAAGCAAAATGAAAAAAGAAAAAAAAACCACTAGATTAGAAGCCTTAGCAGCCTTCTGAGTAAAAACTTCTGAGGACAGAATTAGTGAGCTGAAAGATAAGCTGCATAACACCTCCTTACAACCTGAGAATTTGGAAAAGAACCTTAAAACAATCTGAAGATGGAAAAAAGTTCTCAAAGGAAGAAAAGAAGAGAGAACAATGGAACTCTGGGATAAATAAAATACAAAAATATTATACTAATTTAAGTCCCAGAAACCCGGGAAGAAAATTCCCAAAAGAAAACTACAGAATGCAGATGCAAAGATCCTCAATAAAATTCTAGCAAATAGTGGCCGTAGAGATAGCATGGAGGTAGACATTAGCCTTGCATGCAGAAGGATGGTGGTTCGAATCCCAGCATCCCATATGGTTTCCCTAGCCTGCCAGGGATGATTTCTGAGCATAAGCCAGGAGTAACCCCTGAGTGCTGCAGGGTGTGACTCCTTAAAAATATTCTAGCAAATAGAATCTAACAGCTCATCAAGAAGCTCATACCCCATGACAAAGTAGGATTAATTCTAGAGATGCAAAGATGGTTTAACATAGACAAGTCAGTTTATACAATACTCCATAACAATAAATAAGAAAAAATGAAAATCATACAATCATATTAATAGATGTGGAGAAATAATTTGAGGTCCAATACCCACTTATTATAAAAAATCCAAACAAGATAGTATTGAAGTAACTTTTCTCAATATATTCAAAGCCATGTACCACAAACCCATAGAAGATATAATACTCAATGGGAAAATTTAAAACCCATTCCTCTAAGATCTGGCACAAGACAAGATTTCCCCCAGTCATTACTCTATTCCAAATACTATAAAAGTATCTCCATATCAATTAGACAATAAAAAAAATAACAGGGCATTTAGATAAGAAATGAAGTTAAGCTCTCACTGTTTGCAGATAACACTATACTATATTTAGAAAATCCTAAGACTATCAAAAAGCTTCTATAATGTAATCTATACAGATTTACATAGTAAAGTAACAGCCTAAAAAATTCACACACAAAAAGTCCACGGCTTTTATATATATAAATAATAAAAAAGAAAAAAAGACATAAGAATTATAATCCCGATTTCCAGGGTGGGTCTCCAGAACGTGAAAACCGGCGGGCTTTCGCAGAAGCCAGCTGCCCTGTTTGGGACATCAGGCAGGGAAAAGCCACGAATCTGCACCTGCCCAGTGGAGCCCAACTGTGAGTGCTCCTTGTAAATGTTTCTCTACTGTCCTCTTGCGTGAAACTCTTGGGAGTGGGGCAAAAGACGCTCCAGAAATCTGCTCTCCCAGACGCCATTTCCAGGGCAGGTCTCCAGAACGTGAAAACCGGCAGGCTTTCGCAGAAGCCAGCTGCCCTGTTTGGGACATCAGGCAGGGAAAAGCCACGAATCTGCACCTGCCCAGTGGAGCCCAACTGTGAGTGCTCCTTGTAAATGTTTCTCTACTGTCCTCTTGCGTGAAACTCTTGGGAGTGGGGCAAAAGAAGCTCCAGAAATCTGCTCTCCCAGACGCCATTTCCAGGGCGGGTCTCCAGAACGTGAAAACCGGCGGGCTTTCGCAGAAGCCAGCTGCCCTGTTTGGGACATCAGGCAGGGAAAAGCCACGAATCTGCACCTGCCCAGTGGAGCCCAACTGTGAGTGCTCCTTGTAAATGTTTCTCTACTGTCCTCTTGCGTGAAACTCTTAGGAGTGGGGCAAAAGAAGCTCCAGAAATCTGCTCTCCCAGACGCCATTTCCAGGGCGGGTCTCCAGAACGTGAAAACCGGCGGAGTTTCACAGAAGCCAGCTGCCCTGTTTGGGACATCAGGCAGGGAAAAGCCACGAATCTGCACCTGCCCAGTGGAGCCCAACTGTGAGTGCTCCTTGTAAATGTTTCTCTACTGTCCTCTTGCGTGAAACTCTTGGGAGTGGGGCAAAAGAGGCTCCAGCAGAGCATGGCCGCTCCGCTTCGCTACGCGGCCGTGCGCTCTTTCTAAGAAAAGAACACCATTGTAACAAGAAGAAAAAATCACACTAAGAACTGAGCTATAACACAGAAGCAAGCATTCCTCTTCGGACTGTCTTCTCCATTGAATGCTTGGGCCTAAGATTTGATCCAGTGTGAGGCTTCACCCACAGAGGACTCCCCTCCCTTAGAGACAAGTCAGCCCATCCAGAAAGGGCGGAGCCAGAGAAGTGTGCTGCCTACATCATATAGCCAATGAATACCACCACAACACGTAGAAAAACCCAAAATACAAGTGTGACAATGGGGAAACAACGCAGGCCAGCATCAGACATAGAGAATGAAGAGGACAATTCTGATGACCAGATAATGGCCAACCAACTAATCAACCTCTCAGATAAGGACTTTAGAGTAGCAATATGGAATATACTCAAAGAACTCAAAGAAACCATGAATCGAGTTGAACAGAACACTAATAAGAACCAAGAAAATATGAAGACAGAAATCACAAAACTCCAAACTGAAATAACATATCAATTAACAGGCCTGAAAAAGTCAGGAAACGAAGTGAATGACAAAATAGATAAGCTCTGGGACAGGGTATCAGAAGCTGAGAATAGACTTGGTGCTGTGGAAGATGAGATACATAACAATTCCATACAGCAGGAGAGATTGGACAAAAAACTTAAAGCAAATGAGCAGACGACGGAAAAATTAGTCAAAGAATGGGAACAGATGAAAATAGAAGTCTATGATAAGATCAACAGAAACAACTTAAGAATCATTGGAGTCCCAGAGACCCAGGAAGAAAATTCCCAGGAAGAATCAATGGTCAAGAACATCATTAAAGAGAAACTTCCAGAGCTAAAGAATATAGGTGATCAAATCCTACATGCTCGAAGAGTACCAACCAAAAGAGACCCCAGAAAAAACACCCCAAGACACATCCTAGTCACAATGACAAATCCCACAGATAGAGACAGAATTCTGAAAACAGCAAGATCAAAAGGGGAAATTACATTCAAGCAAGCGTCCTTGAGATTTACAGCAGACCTGTCACCAGAAACACTCAAGGCCAGAAAGCAGTGGTGGGATATTGTGACAAGACTGAATGAAATGAATGCTTCACCAAGAATACTATACACAGCAAAACTCACTTTCCGATTTGACGGAAGAATACATGGTTTCACAGACAAAAAGCAGCTCAGAAACTTTACAGACTCCAAACCAGTCTTAAGAGAAAAACTGAAAGAACTAATTTAAGACAAGACTAACCAAGAGACACACCAAATTTCGATATAAAGATGGAATTAAATCCCAGGACAATTCTTTCTCTCAATGTCAATGGACTAAATGCACCAGTCAAGAGACACAGAGTGGCTAAATGGATCAAAAAACTCAATCCAACCTTCTGCTGCCTACAAGAAACGCACCTGAATAGTCAGAACAAACATAGACTTAAAATAAAAGGCTGAAGAAAAATTATCCAAGCAAACAACACCCATAAAAAAGCTAGAGTGGCCATACTAATATCAGATATTGCAAACTTTATACTCAGGAAGGTTGTAAGGGACAAAAATGGACATTTTATATTAATCAAGGGGTATGTAGAGCAGGAAGAAATAACTCTCCTAACCATATATGCACCGAATGAGGGGCCAGCAAAATATTTAATACAACTGTTGACAAATCTGAAAAATAATATCAATAACAACACAATAATTGTGGGGGACCTCAACACTGCTTTGTCAACACTGGATAGGTCAACCAGACTGAAACCCAACAAGAAGATACTAGACCTGAGGAGAGAATTGGAAGAAAGAGGCTTAGTGGATATATATAGGACACTCCACCCCCAGAAACCTGGATACACATTCTTCTCCAATATACATGGGACATTTTCCAGGATAGACTACATGCTGGCACATAAAACATACCTCCATAATATCAAGAGGATAGAAATTTTGCAGACTGCCTTTGCTGACCACAAGGCTCTGAAATTATTTATGAATTCCAAAGGGACTCAGAAGAAAAACCTTAACACCTGGAAGTTAAACAGCCTCACACTCAATAACCAGTGGGTCCGAGATGAAATCAAGGAGGAAATCAAAAGGTTCCTGGAAACAAATGACAATCAAGACACAAACTATCAGAACTTATGGGACACAGCAAAAGCAGTACTGAGAGGAAAATTTATAGCTTTGCAAGCACACATCAGGAAGGAAGAAGGAGCTTACCTGAGTAGCCTAATGACACAGCTAATAGAACTAGAAAATGCTCAACAAAAGGACCCAAAAATAGGAAGACAGAAGGAAATAACAAAGCTGAGAGCAGAAATCAACGAAGTGGAAACCCAAAAAACAATCCGAAAGATCAACGAAAGCAGAAGTTGGTTCTTCGAAAAAATAAACAAGATTGATAGACCACTGGCAAACCTAACAAAGAAAGAGAGAGAAACTTGATAACTCGTATTAGGAATGAAAAAGGAGAGATCACTACTGATATGACAGAGATTCAAAGGGTAATCAGAAACTACTTTGAAAAACTCTATGCCACTAAAAATGAGAACCTGGAAGAAATGGATAAATTCTTGGACTCTTATAATATTCCACGGTTGAAGGAAGAGGATGTAGCATATCTAAACAACCCCATCACCATTGATGAAATTAGAATGGTAATCAAAGGTCTGCCGAAAAACAAAAGCCCAGGCCCAGATGGATTCACTAATGAATTCTTTCAAACTTTCCAAGAGGAACTACTACCAATCCTGGCAAGACTCTTTCATGAAATTGAACAAACGGAAACACTTCCAAATAGCTTTTATGAAGCCAACATCACCTTGATACCTAAACCAGACAGAGATGCTACAAAAAAAGAAAATTACAGACCAATATCGCTGATGAATGCAGATGCAAAGATCCTCAACAAAATCCTGGCAAATAGGATTCAATGCCTCATTAAGAAGATCATCCACTATGATCAAGTAGGTTTCATCCCAGGAATGCAAGGCTGGTTTAACATCCGTAAATCTATCAACATCATACACAACATCAATAACAAGAAAAATAAAAACCACATGATCATATCAATAGATGCAGAGAAAGCATTTGATAAGGTCCAACACCCATTCTTGATCAAAACTCTCAGCAAGATGGGAATGGAAGGAACCTTTCTCAATCTAGTTGAAGCCATCTACCACAAGCCAACAGCAAATATTATCCTCAACGGAGAAAAACTAAAAGCCTTCCCTCTAAATTCTGGTACAAGACAAGGCTGTCCTCTTTCACCACTCCTATTCAACATAGCACTGGAAGTACTTGCTATAGCGATTAGGCAAGAAAAAGTTATCAAGTGAATCCAGATAGGAAAGGAAGAAGTCAAGCTCTCACTGTTTGAAGATGATATGATACTCTACTTAGAAAACCCTAAAGACTCTACCAAAAAGCTTCTAGAAACAATAGACTCATATAGCAAGGTGGCAGGCTACAAAATTAACACACAAAAATCAATGGCCTTTCTATACACCAACAATAATAAGGAAGAAATGGACATTAAGAGAACAACCCCATTCACAATAGTGCCACACAAACTCAAATATCTTGGAATCAACTTGACTAAAAATGTGAAGGACCTATACAGAGAAAACTATAAAACTCTGCTCCAAGAAATAAGAGAGGACACGCGGAAATGGAAATGCATACCCTGCTCGTGGATTGGCAGGTTTAACATCATCAAAATGGCAATACTCCCAAAGGCATTATACAGATTTAATGCTATCCCTCTAAAGATACCCATGACATTCTTCAAAGAAGTGGATCAGACACTTTTGAAATTCATTTGGAACAATAAACACCCTCGAATAGCCAAAGCAATCATTGGGAAAAAGAATATGGGAGGAATTACTTTCCCCAACTTTAAACTGTACTACAAAGCAATAGTTATCAAAACAGCATGGTATTGGAATAAGGACAGGCCCACAGATCAGTGGAATAGGCTCAGAAAATTTTCCCCCGACATACAATCAACTCATTTTTGATAAAGGAGCAGGAAACCCTAAATGGAGCAGGGAAAGCCTCTTCAACAAGTGGTGTTGTCACAATTGAATAGCTGCTTGCAAAAAATTGAACTTAGACCCCCAGCTATCATCATGTACGAAGGTAAAATCCAAATGGATTAAAGACCTCGATATCAGCCCCAAAACCATAAGATATATAGAACAGCACATAGGCAAGACACTCCAGGACATTACAGGACATTACAGGCATCTTCAAGGAGGAAACTGCACTCTCCAAGCAAGTGAAAGCAGAGATTAACAGATGGGAATATATTAAGTTGAGAAGCTTCTGCACCTCAAAGGAAATAGTGCCCAGGATACAAGAGCCACCCACTGAGTGGGAGAAACTATTCACCCAATACCCATCAGATAAGGGGCTAATCTCCAAAATATACAAGGCACTGACAGAACTTTACAAGAAAAAAACATCTAATCCCATCAAAAAATGGGGAGAAGAAATGAACAGACACTTTGACAAAAAAGAAATACAAATGGCCAAAAAACACATGATAAAGTGCTCCACATCACTAATCATCAGGGAGATGCAAATCAAAACAACGATGAGATACCACCTCACACCACAGAGAATGGCACACATCACAAAGAATGAGAATAAACAGTGTTGGCGGGGATGTGGAGAGAAAGGAACTCTTATCCACTGCTGGTGGGAATGCCATCTAGTTCAACCTTTATGGAAAGCGATATGGAGATTCCTCCAAAAACTTGAAATCGAGCTCCCATATGATCCAGCTATACCACTCCTAGGAATATACCCTAAGAACACAAAAATACAGTACAAAAACCCCTTCCTTACACCCATATTCATTGCAGCACTATTTACCATAGCAAGACTCTGGAAACAACCAAGATGCCCTTCAACAGATGAATGGCTAAAGAAACTGTGGTACATATAAACAATGGAATATTATGCAGCTGTCAGGAGAGATGAAGTCATGAAATTTTCCTATACATGGATGTACATGGAATCTATTATGCTGAGTGAAATAATCCAGAGAGAGAGAGAGAGAAACACAGAATGGTCTCACTCATCTATGGGTTTTAAGAAAAATGAAAGACATTCTCGCAATAATAATTTTTAGACACAAAAGAGAAAAGAGCTAGAAGTTCCAGCTCACCACAGGAAGCTCACCACAAAGAGTGATGAGTTTAACTAGAGAAATAAGTACATTCTGAACTTTCCTAATAATGAGAATGTATGAGGGAAATGGAGAGCCTGTTTAAAGTACAGGCAGGGGTTAGGTGGGGAGGAGGGAGACTTGGGACATTGGTGGTGGGAATGTTGCACTGGTGATTGGTGGCGTTCTTTACATGACTGAAACCCAAACACAATCATGTATGTAATCAAGGTGTTTAAATAAAATTAAAAAAATTATAATCCCATTAAAATAGTGCACAGAAAATCTAAAAACTCAGAGAAAACATAACTAAAGAG
The DNA here is from genome assembly GCF_024139225.1 of Suncus etruscus. Taxonomy (NCBI): domain Eukaryota; kingdom Metazoa; phylum Chordata; class Mammalia; order Eulipotyphla; family Soricidae; genus Suncus; species Suncus etruscus. Next base: position 81,920,278 of record NC_064863.1, on the reverse strand, counting down.
ATAAAAGACTGATTTTAACAAAGGGATGGAACAGAACTTCTAGAACTGTAAAAACAAAAACAAAAACAACCCTCTTTCCCTTAGCCTTCCTCCCATGACCTACGCAAAAAACAAGATCTCTAGCTACAGAGGCATGATATCATCATCTACAACTGACTGGAAAGTTGCATGGCACCATAAAAAGAACTCGGAATGTGAAAATGAGCGTGTATGGAGTTTGTAGTTGTTCCCATGGCAGTATGCTTTATGTAGGAAAAACCCTGTATTCTTAGGCCAAGGGAATTTCCTTTCTAATTTCCCCAATATTTACTCTGCCTATGAAAAAAAATAATAGAAGGAACACAAACCTTTGTAAATAGTTGCTGGGTTTTTGCTTGTTTGTTTGTTCTTTGTTGTTGTTGTTGTTCTTTTTGTACTTTTGTTACTACTGCCCTATTCTTTTGTTTGTTTTTTAGTTTTTTGGGGGGTTTGCTTTGTTTATTTTGGATTTTTTGGTTACTCTTTTCTTTTATTATCCTTTCTCCTTCTAAAGGATAAGTTATAACGCCCTAGACAGAACCCTCCTAGTCTCTTATTTCTTTACCCTTTTGCTTTTGTTTTTTTTACTTTTTCTCCCATATCTTTTCATATATCTCTAACAGAACCACAGTTCTGGAATCATCTTGTTCAGCCTTATAATTTGAGGGGGGGGGAAATGGATAGTGCTAAGAACAGTTAGTTGAATGAATATTTAGTGGAAATCAGATTTGAACACCAAACCCATAAACAATGACAACAGAATTGATACCCAATTTACAACAAGCTGTACAAGTGGGGAACAGTTACACTAACTATGGGGGTAAGGAGTGAAATATGGGATGCATGCTGGGAACAGGGTTGGAGAGAGGACAACACTAGTGGGGGTGGGAATGCCCCTCATTTATTGTCATTATGGGCTTCAAAAATTCTGTGAAACAATTGTAATTCACTTTGACCACATAAAAAAAAGAAAAAAAGAAAAATCATAAAACTACTTCAAGTAATAAAAGAGGACAAAAGGAAATGGAGAAATATACACTGCTGATGGATTGGAGGATTAACATAATTGGAATGGCAATACTCCCCAATGTATTGCACATATTTAATGCATGACCTATAAAGATACACATGACAATATTCCAAGACATGGTTCAAATAGTATAAAATTTATTTGGAACACTAAATACCCAAGAATAGTTAAAGCATTCCTTGGGATAAAGAAGATGGGAGGAATTAAATTTCCCAAAATTAAACTGTACTATAAAGTAGTAGTCTTTAAAATAACATGGTATTAAAATAAGGGCAGATCTGCAATATCAGTGGAATAGGTTGAGTATTCTAAAACTTCCCCCTAGGTGTACAATCAATAAAATTTTATATAGGGGAAAAATTCAAATTGGAGTAAGGAAAGCCTCCTCTGCAAATGAAGTTGGACTAACTGGTCAGCTACAACTTAAAAAGTGAACTCAGACCTCTCTTTAATACCACACACAAGGCTCAAATCAAAATGTATTAAAGACTTGATACTCAACTATTAAGGGTTTAATATTTAAGATATACAAGGTACTAATAAAACTTAACAAGAATAAAACATTTAACCTTACCCAAAAATGGAGAGATGAAGTGAATAGACATTTTCTCTAAAGTAGAAATACAGATGGACTCAAGACACAAAAAATGCTCCACATTTCTAATTACCAAGGAGATGCCAATAAAAACCACAATAAAATAGTGTTAGGGACTGAGGTTGAAGTTCAAAAGCACAATTGAAATAAAGCAAAGTATGACATTATTGTGTCAGCCAACGACCTCAAATACTGCCTAATCAGGACCACCTCTTGCAGGAGACAAACCATATCCCCTTGAGCTATAAGCAAGGGTATGTGTAGGAGGGTTTTTTTTTGTTGTTGTTGTTGTTGTTTGTTTGTTTTTAGATTTTTGGGGGGTTGGGTTAACCCGGCAGTAATTAGGGGTTACTCCTGGCTCTACACTCAGAAACTGCTCCTGGCAGGCTCGGGGGACCATATGGGATGCCGATTTCAAACCACTGTCCTTCTGCATGCAACACAAACGTCCTACTTCCATGCTATCTCTCCGGCCCCTATGCAGGAGTTTTTCACTTTGTTGACCTTTAAACTGAAGGCTAGCATCTAGAGGACCTTCCACAGTTCCTGCTTTTATCTGCTATAACCAAATGTACCAGGGCGCTCTTTGTGATTTCTAATGGCCTTAGGGTCCGCATAGAAAATTGCCCCTTAAGGTATGGTATCCCGTGTGGTATCCCGAGTTGCCACCTTAGCTTGTCCGCCCTTTGTATCCAAGGGCACCTGTGGACAGAAAAGCTGAGAGGTTATTTAAAATATAGTAAGATAAAGGCATTAAAAGGTAGTGTTATGGTATGTTGCCATTCCAGTCCGTGATTTCCCTTGGTGTTCTATACTTGTGTTCCTGTATACGAACTCCAAGGGACTATTGTGGGCCTTTGTTGTAGAAGTCTGATTACCTACCTGTTCTCTCTATGCTGCCGTTTCTGTTGTTATTGTTTTCTTTATGGTATATTGTGTAATCAAAAGTTTACATTATTCCTTTTTCATGTATTTTGGACACTGTTCCCACGTATATGTTGACTATTACAGTGTTCGGAGTTTCTACCATGTTAAACCCTGTTATTTGATTGTTAAGTATTAGTTGTGTATAAAATATGTGTTCTAGGTGTTTCAGAATAGTGCTACCATTCTGTGTTTTTCTTTTGTCTTCTGACTTACTTCGTTTAACATAACATGATCTAGGTCCATCCACATTGCTGCAAAGTCTGTGATTGTATCATTTCTAACTGCCATGTAATATTCCATTGTATATATGTACCACATCTTAATGATCCATTCATCTGTTGTTGGACATCGAGGTTGGTTCCAAGATTTGGCTATTATACTGATTGCTGCAATAAATAGTGGGGTGCATACGTATTTTGGAATGAATGTCCTTCCATCTTGGGGGTATATGCCTAGGAGAGCAATTGCTGGGTCAAATGGCAGCTCAATTCTGAGTTCTTTGAGCACTCTCCAGACTTTTCTCCATAGATGTTGGACTAGGGGGCATTCCCACCAGCAGTGGATGAGAGTTCCTTTCATACCACATCCTCGCCAACAAAGGTTGTTTCCATTATTTTTGATGTGAGCCAACCTCACTGGTGTGAGGTGGTATCTCATTGTTGTCTTGATTTGGATCTCCCTGATGATGAGTGAAGGTGAGCATGTTTTCATGTGTTTGTTGGCCATCTTTCTGTCTTCCTCAGAGAAGTGTCTATTCATTTCATCTCCCCATTTTTTATGGCTTTATTTGGTTTTGAGGGGCTCAGCTTTCTGAGCGCTTTGTATGTTCTAGATATCAGCCCTTTATCTAATATATCAAGTGAAAATATTTTTTTCCCATTCTGTTAGCTGTCTTCTTGCGTTAACTAGGGTTTCTTTTGCCATGCAGAAGCTTTTTAGTTTGATGTAGTCCCATTTGTTTATATTTGATGCTAACGTTCTTGCCATTGGTGCTCCATTCTTAAAGACCCTTTTAATATAAAGGTTCAGTGCAAAGACCAAGATCACCAACCACAGAAGATGGATTAAAATGACACTGAGGTAACAGAGCCTCTAGAACCACAAAGACTGACTTCATCATAAGTCCCACCTCAGGATCTGTGCAGATACTGAGACCTCTAAACATAGAGCAGAAGTCTTCCACACACCAAAAAAAAAAAAAAAAAAAAAAAAAACCAAAAACAAACAAAACAAAACACCATAGGGAAAGTAAAGGATCCTGATCACGAGCAAAGTCTAGAGTTGATCCCATGACAGTATGCTCCAAGGACAGAGAAACCCCATATCTCTTAGGCCAAGTGAATTCCTTTTCAAATGACCCCAATATTTACTGTGCCTGGGCAGGAGGGAAAAAACAAATACAAAAAGCACAAAATCTTGGTTATTTTTTATATAAATATATATATTACCTTTATTTATTATTGTTATTATTATTTTTGATTTATTTATCTATTTTGGTCGATTTTTCTGTTTGGGTGCGATTATTGAAAGTGTTGTCCCCAATTATATTTTTTTTTCTTTCTTCCTTTCTTTTCTTTCGTTATGTGCTATACCATGTTTCTTAATTCAAGACCATGGCGTGATTTTTGTTTGTTTGTTTTAGTTTTTGTTTTTGTTTTTTTTTGTTTTGTTTTTTGTTTTTTTGTTTTTTGTTGGATTGTTTGTTTTGTCTGTTCTTTGAGGTGCTTATCGATATAGCTGGAGCCCTCAATTCATGGGAGGACTGCCCTGGTTTGTCTCTAAGGAGGTGAGATTGGGGAACAGGTGACTGGGCTGCTAGAGCAGTTCACATGATCTGTGGTGGTTATTCATAGAAAATGTACCTCATTATATCTGCTTTTGCTTTTCTTGGGCAGCCCTGTCAGCCAACCCACCAGCTGTTAAGCAGTTTACAAGTAAATGCAATTTTTTTTGTTGTGGGGTTTTGGTTTTTTTTATATTTTATATTACATTTTGTTTAAAGTCTTATGAATGTATATGTGTGATTAAAATGGCTTTTTCTGTTTGAAAAAAAATAAATAAAAACCATTACAAAAAAAAAAAAGAAAATTGCCCCTTAATTGGAAAATCAACTTTGTAGGCCGAAAACTTAACATTGGGTTGACAAAATGGAGTCTCTTCTGCTCTAGGCTTCACAATAACTTCTCACACTACAAAGACTGACACATATAACAAAAGCATCAATGATCAGTGATGGTGTAGATACAAGAAGAAAGAGACTCATTCTTTGCTGGTGTGAATGCTGTCTGGTCTAGCTTTTTTGGATAACAATAAGGAATACGGATATTCCTTAAAAACCTGGAAATTGAGGTGATATATTATTCAGCAAAACCACTCTTAAAGATATATCTTAGGAACTCAAAAACACCATGTATAAAAGCCCTCTGAATTTCTATATTCATCGTATCATTATTTACAATAGCCTGAATCTAAAAACAACTCAAGTGCCTGAGAACCAAGGAGAGGCTAAACAAACTTGGTATATCTACAAAATGGAGTATGATGCAACTGTTATGAAAAGTTAATTCTTGAAATTTGCTTATCCATGGGTGGGTGTGCATATTATTTTGTTGCACAAAATGATTCAGAAAAAAAGGGATAGACAAAGAATAATTCTATTCATTTATGGAAATAAAAATAATAGTATGATAATAATATACAGAGACATTACAGATAAGGGCCAGGAGGGCCAGTCCATAGCAAGAAGTGTGCCAGCAAGAGCAAGGAGTGCATTGAAGGTAGATAAGTGTCTACTATGACAATGAAAGTTGGAACTGTTCACTCTAGACAAGAACTGGGTGCTGAAATGGGATAAACTAACATGTGATAACCATTCCTTAATAATAGTGCAAACCACAAAGTCAAAAAAATAAATATAGAGAGAGAAAAAGGGAAGAAGAGAGAGAATTAAATGCTTGCTCCAGCGACTGGCAAATGTCCATGGATGGAATGGACATTGAGGATATTGGTCATTGGAAAATGCACTGGTGAAGGGTACTGTGCATTTTATTACTAAACCTCAATTACAAACAATTTTGTAATCATGGTGCTTAAATAAATATTAAATAAAGTACAAAAAGTAAAGAAATCTGAGTCTTTTGTATTGAGTTTCTGATAAAATGAATATATTAGAAAAAAAAGATAAGTGAAGATTTTGGTGGATGGTTAAGTGACAGTTCATCACATTGATGGTGGTAACAGATACTAAAATCTGTCCTTGGGCACTCTTGGGAATTTGGTCCTTGAATTATATATGTATAATGAAACTATCACTGTTTGTCTACCATGTGCTCCACTAGAGATTGAATTTTGTTACCACATAGGAACCCCTGAGAATATCGGTAACCCTAAAGATCAAACCAAGCACTAATGGATGTGGAACTTTAGGCCTCTACCACGGCCAAAGTGACCTAGATTTTTCCAGTACTATATTGCATTTTTAAGTCCTTGCATTGAACTACTGCCATTGTCTGAAAATTCCCAGTGGGCCCCAAAATTTCCATAGCACACTTGAAAGCAGTCCCCCACTCCAAACAAAACAAATCACGAAAAAAACAAACCCACATTTTTTGAAATTCTAATGAATTAGAATTACAAAAGAGCTGATAATTAAAATTCTGTCTCCATTATATTGTATGTGGCAACTGAGTAAAATATTTAACCTTCCTTAGGTTCTCTTCTAATAAATTGGTATTCATCTAGAAAATAATGATAAAAATGCATGAAATATATGCAATAAACAATTTAAAACTACCTTCTATATATAAATTAGATTTAAGAGGGTCTTCTCAGTGTTGCTAAGAAGACTTTTGGATCCTTTCTTAGTGCCTGATGGCAAAACATGGTGTTGATTTGGTATGAGTGACTAGGATAGTTATTTATTTATTTATGTTTTCTTTTATATATTGTCATTATTATGGTTTTCCGCTCATTATTTATTCTAGGCATTGCATATTCTCAGTGAATACATTTATAACAAATTAAAACATGCTCACACAGTAATTGAATAACAGAATACCCCACTTTTAAAGCATTAGTAACCTTCATTCTTTCATTAAGTTGACACTTTACTGAGGTTTCTAGATTTGTGTAGGGAATATTTCCTCATCACATGAGTTAGGGAAAATTCAAATGCAACTACAACTCACCAACACAGGCATAAATCTGTTTTATATGGCTATAGTACTAGGATTTTATTATTAACATTACTTTAAATATGTAGAGGTTAAATATTATTTTATAAAATTTAAAAAACTTAATAAATTTAAATTTAAATAAATGTGTAATAATTTAAAATTTAATAAATAAATTTAATTTAATAAAGTTTTGTATTATATTTAAGGTTCAATAAATAGAATTTATTTATAATTTGCTCATTTTCAAACTAGACCAGCAGCATAAGTTATCACCTGGCAAATTTCAAGCATTTTTTTTTTCAAGATTCCTAAATCAAAATAAGCATCTTGCAATATCTTGGAAGTGTCCATTTTCATATTGAAGTTTCAAAAGCATCAATATAAAATAAGTTGCAGAAAAGTTTATACAACATACTTTTTTCAGAGATGTACAGATGGCTGAGAGATCTGACCAAAACTTGTACCAAAAAGTAAAAGGCTTAAAGTACCCCCAGATGCTAACACCCAACACATCCTTATTAATATCATCAAATACATGGTGACTGAAATGCCTAATATTAGAGTTAAAAAGTCTCTTTTATCACCTACAGTATTGTTGAAAAAATTTCTTTCCACTTATGGTAGCAGCACATCATAAAGAAACTATTTTAGGAAACTATATTTGAAGTCTGTGTAGTTAACTCCTGAGGGAAAGCAAAAAGCTACCTGAAGAAAATGTTTTTCATTAAAAGTTACAGTTCAAAAATGCAACAAAAATATAACTTATCTAACAAATGTGTCATTTCTCAAAGAATTATATGGAATTTAAACCATAAAAATATTTAACTTATTATTTATATGGTGTCAATAGAATATCTTCAATTAATATAACTAATATATGTTTTTAAGGATCTCTCTCAGCAACAAAGAAAGGTAAGAGTGGGAGGATGGATAGCATTAAAGACAAGAACTGACTCACAGAATCTAGCAAAACACACCTGACAATGACTAGCCATTTTTTCCCAGGTAGTGGCCACTCACATGGAGAAGTTAATATTCCTCCTTCCATAGAATTTCCACACAGGATCCTCCATAGCAAAAGGGCATTGTGGGGTGGCAACTGTGACTAAAGTCAAAAGACACAGCATTAAACCATAAAAGGAAATGATACAAATAAAAATTTTGGTAGGTAAAATTAAAAATTAACTGTAAATTCTCACCAGTAGAGTCACAGTTGCTGAGGACAAAATCAGAATTCAAAGATGAAGTAAAAAATTTTTCAGACAATATATAATACAAGATGGATAAAGCATCAGAAGAAATAAAAAATATGCCAAAAGGATATTAGGATGAATTCATGAGGAACAATTTAAGAATCACTGGGTTCCCAGAAGAAATAGAAAAGCAATTTTGATTAAAAAAAATAACAGTTATATAATTATTGAGACATCCAGAGTTGGTGAATGCATGTTCTCATATGCACAGAGCCCAAATGGTACCAAACAGAATAGATCCAAATAAAAAATATTCCAAGACATATTCAAATCAGAGAATAATGAAAACCAAAGTTGGAGATAGAAAACAAAAAGCAGTAATGTCATAAAGGTATCTACATAAAAAAGAGCACCCTTAATATACCCAGCATACTTGCCAAACAATATAGTTAAAAATACACATACACACAATGAAATAAACACCTTAACAAAAAATCTTCAGCATTCAGACTCTCACTCAGATTTGTCGGAACAATTCACAACTTCACAGAGAAACAATTCAGGAAATTTGTAGACATGAAAATAACTATAAGAAAAGGACAAAGGGGGCTTGAGTGATGGCGCAGGAAGTAAGGCATCTATCTGCCTTGCCTTCACTAGACTAGGACAGGCCATGGTTTGATCCCACGGTATTCCATATGGTCCCCCAAGCCAAGAGTGATTTCTGAGCGCATGGCCAGGAGTAATCCCTGAGCATCACAATGTGTGGTCCAGAAACCAAAAAATAAAAAAATAAAAAGGACAAAAGAACTTTAAGGAAAGACATCCCCCACAAACACACTAAAATATCATAGAAGATATCACAAAACTCTATGGCAATTATCTCTCAATGTTAATGGGGAAAATGTTGATTAAGAGACATAGCATGGCAGAATGGATTAGGAAAAAAATGGAACACAATATTCTGCTACCTACTACAGAATATTGGAAAAGTCAGAGCTAACAGAAATGCAAAGTAAAAGGTTGAAACAATTATTCAAGCAAACAACCCTTAAAAAAGATTGGTTTAGGGGGCCGGAGAGATAGCATGGAGGTAAGGCGTTTGCCTTTCATGCAGGAAGTCATCAGGTTCGAATCCCGGCTCACCATATGGTCCCCCATGCCTGCCAGGAGCAATTTCTGAGCCTGGAGCCAGGAATAACCCCTGAGCACTGCCGGGTGTGACCCAAAAACCACACACACACACACACACACACACAAAAGTTTGGTTTAGGGGCCGGGCGGTGGCGCTAAAGGTAAGGTGCCTGCCTTGCTTGCGCTAGCCTTGGATGGATCGCGGTTCGATCCCCCGGTGTCCCATATGGTCCCCCAAGTCAGGAGCAACTTCTGAGCACATAGCCTGGAGTAACCCCTGAGCATTACCGGGTGTGGCCCAAAAAAAACAAAAACAAAAACAAAAAAAAAACAAAAAAAAAGATTGGTTTAAGCACGATAATAGCAGAGGACATACACTCAGGTTCAAAAAAGTTAGTCGAGTGAAGGACATTTCTTAATGACCAAGTGGAATGTATACCAGAAAGAACTCATATTCCTAAACATATATGCACCTAAAAAGATAAGAGATAATAAAAATATTTAAATAAATTACTAGTAGATTTGAAGGAATTTATTGATAGCAACAATACAGTTGTTTGGACTACAATACTACTCTGTCACATCTTGATATATAACTGAAGCTCAGTAAGGAAATATTGTTAAAGAAATTAAAGAGAAGGCTTTAGTGTATATTTGCATGTATATATATGTACAGACATATATATGCTTAACTTTTCCTCTCCAAAAAGCCAAATACACTCTTATCAAGTGCACATGGGACATTTTCCAGAATTTACCATGTGTTGGTAGACAAAGCCAACCTCCACAAAGTCAAAAGGATAAAAATCAAACAAACTTCTCAGAACATTGAACTGATGATAGATGATAATTGCAAACAGAAACATATAAATAAGGAAGCATCTGGAAACTAAATCAATCATTAATAAACAGCCAGTGGTTCATGGTGTCAAAGAATAAATTCAAAATATTCCTGCAAACACAGAGTTGAACCAGGCCAACCAGACCTGCAGAGCTCTTTCACTGTGACTGGAAGTTGATCCACGCTGCCTACCAGGTAGAGAAAGAGGGGCGGTTGACCCAGGCCTAACCAGGCTGGGACAAGTGAGCTTGGAGGTAAACTATGCCCCAGGTAGAGAGAGTGGGGGAAATTGACCTGACCCTGACCTCCACCACAACTTCTGACAGGCAGAAGGAGAGGGGAAACCTTGCTGTAGTTGGTCAAGGCAGAGGGAACATATACCCTCTGGCAGGTACGGAGGGAGAAGACTTGTGGGCGGGGCTAAACCTCAGTGACTGCAGCCATTTTATCCACCTAGAGCTGCACTTCAGAGAAGGGACCCAGGCCCATGCCACAGGTGACAAAGGAGGGCTGAAATCTGAAGGCATTACACTACAAGCCAAACCACCAAACATATAGAAATACAGGTAAACTAAGGAAGACAATAACAATTGGGGATATGGAGAGAAATCCTAGCAAGTTTCCAAGTCCACTAAAATGCATGGGCCCAGTAGATAAGGATCTAAAAGCAGCAATGCAAGCTATGGCAAAAGAAATCAAGGAATCACTAGCCAGTGTGTTCAAGACATCCATAGATGAACAAATCAACCAACTTAAATAACTTTTACAGAAGATGAGAGCATCCATACAAATGAAATTAAATAAAATTAAAAATGTCTTAGCAAGCCATAATAGCAGAATTACATAATTATAGAATCACATAAAAGTACTTTAAGGAAACCTGCAAACCAAAAATGACAAAGAAGCCAATAAGGAAATAAAAGGTAAAGCGTTGGAAGAAAAAGTTAGGTATTTAATGAACAAAAACAAAAGAAAATCTACGGATCATAGGAATACCAGCAGGGGAGGAAATAGGGAAAGGGGAGAAAAAATGGTCAGGGAAATAATAGCAGAAAACTTTCCAACCCTCTAAACAGAAGTTACAGGGCAAATCCAGGAGGTGAAAAGAGACCCTAATAAAATAGACCCTAGTAAATCAACACCAAGGCATATAGTAATCCAAATATCATAAAACAAAGAGAAAGATGAACTCCTTAAAGAAGGGAGAAAAAAACCTCAAGTACAAAGGAAGGAACATAAGAACCAAAACAGATCTCCCATTTGAAAGAGTTGCAGCAAGAAGATACTGGGATGACATATTTAAGCACTGAATGAAAGAAACTTCCAACCTAGACTCCACTACCTGGCAAAACTCTCATTCATATGGAAGGGAGGACTAAAAGCATTCTCAGACAAAAAGAACTTGCATTATTTGCCAAACAAAACCGATTCTAAATAATCAGCGCAGAGATTAATTACACAATCCAAACCCATGACTGTAACAACAGCACTCTACACAATACAAGTGCACACCAGCCATCTCTGTCAATAATCTCCTTATATGTGAGTGGACTAAATTCTACCATTAAAAGATACATAGTAGATTGTTGGATTAGAAAACTAAAATGGATTTCTGCTGCCTGCAAGAAACACACCTACAAGTACAGGATAGACAGGCTTAGAATAAAAGGATGGAAATCAATTATTCAAGCCAATGGAAAACAAAAATATCTGGGACTGCCATTCTTATATCAGACAAAATTGATTTCAACCTCAAGTAATTGATCAGAGACAAAGAAGGTCACTACTTACTGACAATGGGAACACTAGTCCAAGAAGTATTAACTCTGGTCAATATTTATGCACCAAATGCAGAAACAGCAAAATATGTAAGGCATTTGCTCACAAACTTGGAGAAATATATGGAAGGAAATGTGGTAGTAGTAGGAGATTTCAATACTCTACTATCACCTCTGGACAGATTTACCAGACAGAAAACTAGCAAAGAAATAAGAGCCCTAAATGAAAAATTAGAAGTACTAGGACTAATGAATTTATATGGGCCCTCCACCCCCAGAAACCATAATACACATTCTTCTCAAGTACACAGGGAGCTTCTCCAGAATAGAAAATGCCTTAGGATATAAAGCTAACTTGTATAAAGTCACAAATATAAGGATTATTAGAAGTACCCTATCAGATCATTATGTAACAGAGATCAAGATTGACTATAAAAAAGAAGCTATGGAGAAAATTTTACACCTAGAGATTAAACAACATGCTGCACAACAACAACTGGATTAAAGAGGAACTCAAGGAAGAAATAAAAAAATTCGTTGAGATCAATGATAATGAAGAGACAAATTATTAAAATTTGTGGGACACAGCAAAAGCAGTAATTAGGGGGAAATGCATAGCAATAAAGGCCTATGTCAGGAAAGAATAAAAATGACAAAATTAATTGAAAAAGGACACCTTAAGGAGCTGGAAAAACAGCAATAAAGAAACCCAAACACAGCCAGAAGATAAGAAATAATAAAAACTAGAGCAGAAATAAACAACATAGAATCTAAGAAAACAAAACAAAATATTAATGAGACCAGGAGTTGGCTTTTCGAATTAATAAAGAAGATAGGCAAATCACTGGAAGACTCACCAAAAAAAGGGGGGAAACACTAAAATAAACAGTATAAAAATGAAAGGGGAGAGATTATAACAGAACCCCAAGAAATCCAACAAAACATGAAGACTTATTAGGAACAGCTATACTCAGATTAGAGAACACAGAAGAAACCAAAAGATTTCTGGAAAAATATCATCTTCCAAGATTGAATAAGGAGGATGTAGAAAGCCTAAGCAGGCCAAACACATCTGTGGAAATTGAATCAGTAATCAAGAAACTCCCCAAGAACAAAACATCCAGGTCCAGATGGTTTCACAGGTGAATTCTATCAAACATTCTAAGAAGAGTTTATACCACTGATCCACAGGCTCTTCCAAAACATCGAAAAGACAGGAATCCAGGGCTGGAAAGATAGCATGAGTTAAGGCATTTGCCTTTCATGCAGAAGGATGGTGGTTCAAATCTCGGCAACCCATATGATCCTCTGTGCCTGCCAGGGGCGATTTCTGGGCATAGAGCCAGGAGTAACCCCTGAATGCTGCTGGTTGTAAACAAAAAACAAAAAACAACAACAACAACAAAAAAAGAAAAGACAGGTATCCTTCCTAATTCCTTTTATGAGGCTAATATCACACTCATTCCCAAAAATGGCAAAGATACTGCCAAGAAAGAAAACTACAGACCAATCTCACTAATGAACATAGATGAAAAAATTTTCAACAAAATCTTAGCAAATCAAATCCAGCACTACATCAAAAAGTTTATACACCATGACCAAGTGGATTTCATCCCAGAAATGCAAGATTATTGAACACAAATCAATCAACATCATACACCATATCCACAAATAAAAGACACAAATCACATGATTATATCAATCGATGCAGAGAAGGCATTTGACAAAATCCAACACCCATTCATGATGAAAACACTCAGCAAAAAACGAGTGAATGGAACCTTTCTCAATATAGGTACAGCTACCTATAAAAAGCTCACAGCTAACATTATCCTTAATTGCAAAAAACTGAAAACATTTTCAGTAAAGTAGGGAACTAGGCAAGGCTGTCCACTCTCCAATTCTATTCAATATAGTTTTAGAAGTGCTAGCAATAGCAATCAGACAAGAGGATGGAATTAAATGAATTCAAATAGAAAAAGAGAAACTAAAACTATCTATTTTTGCAAATGTTATACAATGAAAACCTTAAAGACTCCACAGTAAAACTCCTAGAAACAATTAACCAATACAGCAAATTGGCCAGCTACAAAGTCAATACACTAAAGACAGTAGCATTCCTCTATACAAATAATAAAGTAGAGGAGAAAGAGATTAATGAGATAATCCCATTTAAAATAGTATCTAAAATATTAAGTACCTAGGTATCAACCTTACAAGAGAACTAAAGGACCTATCCCATGAAAACTTCAGAACACTTCAGAAAGAAATTGAAGAGGACCTACAGAAATGGAAGAACATACCATGCTCAAGGGCAGATAGAATCAACAGTCAAAATGACCATCTTACCTAAATTTCTATGTAGATTCAATGAAATTACTATTCAAATTCAGACATCATTTTTAAGGACTTACAACAATCAATTATAAAATTTATCTGGAACCACAAAAGACCCAGGTTAGCCAAGTACACACTGAAAAACAAGAAGCTGGGTGGCATCTCTTTACCTAACTTGAAGCTTTACTGTAAAGTTATAGTGATCAAAACAGCATGGTACTGGAACAAAGAGAGAGTCACAGACCAGTGAATTAGTACAGAATATCCAGAGATAAACCCCCAAATATACAGTCAACTAGTACTTGACAAAACAGCCAAGAACTTGAAATGGAACAAAGAAAGTCTCTTCAACAAGTGGTGTTGGAACAACTGGATAACCAAAATATGCCTGCAAACAAATGAAGATATGACCTACTATAACTTGTGTGACACAGAACAAGCAGTATTAAGCAGAAAGGTTATACATTCAATCATTTGTTAAAAAGAATGTAAGGGTCCACATAAAAGGTTCAACTTAAGAAACTTAAAAATGACCCTCAAAGCAGACAAGAAGAAGCAAATAAAACTTAGCAGATATTAATTAACTGGAATCATAAGAAAACAATACAAACTGATCAATAAAAAAAGAGTTGGTTCTTTGAAAATATAAATTAGTTTCATAAAACACTAACAAGACACAAAGACAGAGAAGCCTAATGGCTCCACTCAGAAACAAAAGGAGGAAATGACAACAACATAAGAGATATTGAAGGGATCATCAGAGATTACTTAGTTCACCTCTCTAACCTCTATGCACAAAATGAGAAAACTAGAAAAAATGGATAATTTCTTACATTCCTATACCTTCCCAAGGCTAAAACACAATAAGCTTGAATACCTCAACAGACATATCCCTTTTGAACATATTCAAATGATAATCAAAACTTGTCCCCTCAAAAAGTCTAGGCTAAATGGATGCACTAGTGAATTCTTTCAAACCTTTAAGGAATCTTTATAAAGGTTCATCCTTAGAAATATTCTTCCAGGCAATTTGAAGAAACAGAAATACTTCAAATAGTTTCTGTGAATCAAATATCATCTGACACCAAACAGAGGAAAACACTACAAAAAAGACAATTACAAGTTGATATCCTTGATGAACATAGATACAAATATTTTAGTAAAATATAAGCAAAAAAATACAACAATGCATCACAATGATTAGTTACTGCTAAAAGCAATATTCATCACAGAGAACCAACAATGGTTTAACCTATGCAAATCTCTCAGCATAATACAGCATATCAATAAAAGGAAAAATATCATATGATTGCATCAGTAGATGCAGAAAAGCATTTGATAAGATTCAGTAGCTATTGATGATTAAAAAATCACTGAACAAATAGGAATTTAAGGAGCTCTTCTGAATATAGTCAAAGCCATTTGCGACAGCTTCATGAGAAACATTATGCTCAATGAAAAAGGAAAAACTAAAAACCTTCATCTAAGATAGATACAAGAGAAGGCTGTCTACTCTCACCAATTCTATTCAATTATAGCACTGGAATTACTTGTCATATAAACTAAACAAAAGAATCCAGATACATAAAGTAGAACTATTTCCAATAATACAATACTCTATTTAGAAAATCATAGACTATTTAAAAACTAGAAACAATAGATTGTTCAGCAAAGTGATAAGCTACAAAATTAGCATACAAATGTCCATGGCTTTCATATATATAATAATGAAAAAGAAGAAAGTGATACATATATATGTATATATGTATGTATATAAACATATATATGTATATATATATATATATATATATATATATTCTTAATTCCATCCACAGTTTGCTTCAGATAGTCAAGTACCTTGGAATCAACTTAACTGAACAGTGGAACCTATATAAAGAAAACTACAAAAAACTACTTCAAGAAATAAAAGAGGACATATAGAAATGAAAAATTAGTCCAAGTTTATTGATTGAGAGGATTAACAGCATTAAAATGGCAATGTTCCAAAACATTATAGAAATTTAGTGCAATTCCTTTAAAGATATTTGTGATGTTTAACAAAATAGATAAAATGCTTTATTCACTGTGTAACTGTGGTTGCTACCATACTATGTTTCTGATTAGTTCCCACCTCAAAGGCATTTTCTGATACGGAGCTGCTAGGAGTCATTTTGAAGACTTCAGCAGGCCAAAACACAGACCAAAATGGCGTCCAGTATTCAGCACTCTTCTCCAGACTATTCTTAATGACTTAAAAGGAACTTGCATATATGAATATCCTAGATGTATTTTCTGGACCACTATAACTCTTATTGAATATCTCCTTATACATTGACAATTGTGCCCACTGTTGTTTGTTTTCCTTTCTTTCTTTGTAATCTGTTTAACAAGGAATTATGGTAGAAGAGTCTTTCGTTTTAGAACTCATGTTAGAACCAAGTAAAGGGGATTCTTGGACTTGTTCCCTGGGCTCCCAGATGCACCAATAATAATACATTGTGGCATTGTTCCTCTTTTGCATGGGTGCATTAAAATGATAAAATACTACATATGCAAACAAGTTATAATCTAACAAATATAGGAACACAAATTTTGTAATGCAGTTAGGCTTTATATCCTGAACACTGGCATAATGACTTGGCTCAGGCCTCCGAAGAATGGGTATTGCCCATACACCCCTGAACCATTGACCATCTACAGAAACAACCACAAATGTCTACAACCAGGAGGCAAATCTCTACCAGAGGAGACCCTGCTGCTACCCTGGCATTGACTTTACTCGAAGGAGTGGTCCCTTGACACCCAGATGAGTCAGCGACAGCAGCAACTTTCTTGCAGGGCAAGCCGCTGTGCATCTGATGGTGAGGTAAAACTGGAGGACACTCCACATCCTGACTTCAATGAAACACAGAAACCAGAATTCTTCTGGCACAGAAATCAGAATCTTTTAACTACATAAACAGGATAACAGCTAATGAGTGAAAAATTTTCGCCACAGAGAATGACTCGGGTTTGACTCCAGCTCAGAGTCAGTCTAATCCCGAGAACTTCAGGGATAAAGTCTCTTTGTATTTAGGACAAGCCTTTTCTTTCCATTCTACCCATATTTTTGCTGGGCCTATGCAAACAACACTTGCCACTCTCACATCGTTATTGCTAATTTTTTAACGCTTATTCATTTTTGTTTTGAAGAAGAGCTTACTAAACTTTCTGTTGGTGCTTCAATGAGTTAATTGTGAGTCAATAGTTTTCCAAAATATTCTTTCCTTTCTCTTCCATCTCTTTAGTTTTTCTTTCAACTTTCTATTTCTTTAAAAAAAAAATAAACGTTGCTTTTGGTCTTCCTAAAAAAAATGTATTATTATCAGTTATGTCAACTATGTAATGCATTTTCTCTAAATAAATTAAATTAAAAAAAGAATTGCCCAGATAAAATTTAAAAAATGCTTTTGAAATTAACATGAAACAATAAAACCTTTATAAATAACTAAAGCAATCCTTGGGGAAAAGAAATGGTAATATAGTAATTTTTATTTTTCCTTCTTTTCTTGGTTAATGAAATATGGGAGAGATTGTACCAGTTAGTATTCATGGCTTACTTCCAACTCTGTGCTCAAGAGTTTGGGAAACACATATGCAGTGCTGGAATTAGAATTTCGATAGGCTGCATGTTTGATAGGCTGCTAGACTGCATGCATGAATAGCATGCAGGATGCTGCACTACCACTACAGTCCCTTCTTATTTAAATACTTTTAAGAGGAAATTGTGTATCTGGTGAAAAAGAAACTGTAATCTCTCCTCATTGCTTGGAGATTGTCACACTGTGAGTACTCTCAGAAACAAACATATGAGTTACATAAATAACTCACAGAAATAAAAATTATGCTCATTCACAAATAATGCAATGAAATGTAACAAAGGTGTATAGAAAACACGTTAAAATTCCAACACAAAAGAAGGTAAGTATTAAAGTTTGGGGAAAAATTATTAAAAGAAATTCTATTTATCTAAAAATCAAATCCTGAAAATAACATGATTAAGATGGATATTTAAATTGTATTTAGTATAATACTTCACATTTGTCCTGTAAATTGTTTGGTTATTTAAGCAGCTGTTACTTGTTCTGTCTCATCAGTTCAGAATCATTCTCATCATTATTAGTGGCAGAATATGATGGTACAATAAGTTAAAATTATTGAACTCATTGTAAAAAAATACTAAATACATTTAAAATTATCTCAATACAAAAAGTTAATTCTTTATGAACGGCATATTTAGAAACTGTCTGGAGGTAATTAAATTTAGATAACCTGATATGACAATGCCAAGATCATACAATGGTTCATTTAATTCCATCTGGTGTTATAATAATATATTTTTAAATGAGCATGAGTTTTTTTTAAATCACTTCACATCAAAACTACCACATTTCTATGATCATTATAAAATATCACCTCAAAAACTATAATTTCAAAATAATGCAAATGTTTAATATAAATTTAAATTAAAAATGTATAATTAAATACTTAAAATCAACTTTTAGTTTTCATCTATTTCCTTAATTGTAGTATGTGGATTTATGTTTATTTTAGTTTTGATTTGGGGTCTCTCCTGCTGATGTGCAAGGTCTTGTGTTTGCACTCAGGAATTACTTGTGGTGAGCCTCTAATGACCACAAAAGATGCCAGGATAGAAAGAAACTATAAAGCCCACTTCTGTCTTATCCATTATAATATATACAGTTCCAGGATTATGAAGATTTTTATTAGGAATTGGATTAATAGTCCTGATAGCTTAAGATATAAATTAATTGATATAGGAATAACAGATAAAAATCAAAGCTCTAATAAAACTACATTAAAATTTGAATCGCAGATTCCTCCAAATCATACCTCAAATTTTAAAATACATTTGATGGCATTAAAGTTATGTAAAAGTGATTTTGGGCATTATAAAATTTGTAAATAGTGAAGTCTTATCATTAGGCTAGGAAACTTATAAACCATGCATGTGTAACTAGACAGATAGTACAAAGGTAAAAGTCATGCCAACATGTGGCTTCATGACTTGAATTCTAGTACCACATATGTCTCACTAACTTCCTAGCTCTTAACCATGTGTGGTCTCTAAAATTAGTAAGGATGGGCCCCAAACAAGACTGTTGGTATTTAATAGCCATTTTTGTTGTTTCTGAGGATGATTAAAATGTACAAAAATACTGATTTTCTAGAATAATGATCCCATATTACTCAGCACAGTGATGAATATTAATAGGGAAAAAGGTTCCAAACTATTTAGTCTTTGGAGGAATCTCCAAAATTTCAATGTAGTTTCCATTAGAGCTTTAATGTTCTTATTTGATATGCCCTTCATTTTCCTTTGATTCTTTTGCAGAAAAGAACACAATAATCAATTTCATTAGCATGAATTTATTTCTATATAATAGACATATAGACTTGCAACACTACTAACAAATTACTTAAAACCAAAGTTTTCCAATACATTATTGAAATATCTGTCCAATTTGTGATTAGAAAAAAAAGAATTATATTTATTTTCTGTTTCCAAAATTTATCCTGTGAAAATGTCCTTCCTCCATGCTGAATCAATCTAACCTTCCAAGCCAAAATACACTCCTAGTCCACTCCATTATTTTAGGACTAATCTCTTGAATAGCAAGTTTCTTTTATGTTATGTCAACAAATGCTTATTTCGAACATCATTTTCCAATGTGCTCATCAAATTCAATAATTGGATTTAGTAAGATCCCCAATACTTTAGACACTATTTAGGTAATTTTATAAACT
Organism: Suncus etruscus; assembly: GCF_024139225.1. NCBI lineage: Eukaryota > Metazoa > Chordata > Mammalia > Eulipotyphla > Soricidae > Suncus > Suncus etruscus. Next base: position 81,900,442 of record NC_064863.1, on the reverse strand, counting down.
CAACATGCAAAAAAGCTACAACTGAGGCTTTCAATATTTTACTTATTGAAGTTACCAAAATACATTATTTAAAGACTCCTAGAGTCAGAGTTTCAACCTAAAGGAAAGATGCCATTGGAAAACTAATTGATGGATTTAATTACTCTTTATATATTTTTGGTAGGGAGCATATTACCACAGAATGCCTTACAAGCAGCTGCTGCTGTCCCAAATCGCTGCTGTGGATTTTGGGACTAACCCCTCCCTGTAGTGTATGCAGAAGTTTTGTGATCAGAGATGAGCTGGAACCACACAAGAAGGCTGGAGCAAAAGGAGCCTGGCTGCTCTGCTCACTCCATGGCGACTAACATCTCCTAATCAATGAACTCTAGCACACCATACAGAAAATATCACACTACAGGCACAATAATGGGGAAAAAATGAAGGACAACAACACATGTAGAGAATGAAGATGACTCTGATCACTCAAAACTACCAACAACCTATTTGACTTAACAAAAAAGGAATTTAGGGAAGAAACATTGAGGATGTTCATAGAACTCAAAGAAAGAATAGATCAAGCTGAATGAACTACAAAAAAAAATTAAAATGATATAAAAATGGAAATCAAAACCTCCAAACTGAAATAATAGGACTGAAAAACATGGTAGGAAAAATGAAAACCTCATTGGAAAACATTTCCAACAAAGTAACAGAGGCTGAGGACAGAATCAGCAAGCTGCATAACAACTCCATACAACAAAAGAGTTTGTAAAAAAAAAAAAAAAACCTTAAAACAAATGATCAGACAATGGAAAATATCTTCAAAGAATGTGAACAGATGAAAATAGTAGTCTGATAAACTCAAGAGACACAACATAAGAATCATTGGAGTTCTAGAGACCCAGGGAAAAAATCTCCAGAAACAATCAACAGTCAAAGAAATCATTGCAGGGGAACTCCAAGAGTGCAGTAGTAGAGAAATAACTATGCTGAGAACTATCATAACAATGTCAGTGAATGTGGGATGTAGAAAGCCTGTCTCAAATACAGGCAGGGGTGGGGGAGGAGATATATTGGTGCATTGGTGATGGGAAGGTTGCATGGGTGAAGAGGGGTTTGTTCTTGTTATGACTAAAACCCAACTAGAATTATGTTTGTAATCGCGGTGTTTAAATAAATAAATTATTTAATTAAAAAAAAGAAAATATATTATAAAAATTAAGACTGCATGCATGTAACCAAATCCTGAATGCGTGAAGAGTACCAGCTAAATGAAATCTGAAAAAAAGTATTCAAAGACACATCCTACTCACAATGGTGAATTCACAGATATAGAGAGAATACTGAAAGCAACAAGAACAAGAGGAAATTTATATTCAAATGAGCATCCTTAAGATTTACAGCTGACCTGTCACAAGAAACCCTCAAGGCCAGAAGGCAGAGGTGGGATATCGTGACAAAATTCAATGAAATGAATTATTTGCCTAGAATAATTTGCCCAGCAAATTTTGCAAGTATACATAGCTTCATGGATGAACAACAGCTCAGAAACTTTACAGACACAAAACCTGCCTTAAAAGAAAATCTGAAAGGTCTACTTTAAAACCAGACAGACCAAAAGGCACATAAAATTCCTACACAAATATGAAAATAAATCAAAAGATATTATATCTCTCAAAGTCAATGTACTAATACATCAATTAAAAGGCACAAAATAGCAAAATGGATCAAAAAGCTTTATCCAACATTGTGCTGTCTAAAAGAAACACATGTGAATAGTCAGAACAAACATAGACCCAAAATCAAAGGTCAAAGGACAATTATCCAAGCAAGTATCTTCCTAAAAAAGCTGGAGTAGCCAAATTACTATCAGATGACACAAACTTTAGACATAGAAAATTTATAAGGAACAATAAGGACATTTCGTAATATTCAAGGGATATGTACAATAGGAAAAAATCACACTCCTATATACGTACACATCCAATGAGGGACCAGCAAAATATTTCAAATAATTTTTGACAAATCTGAAAGAAGACATAAATAGCAATTAAATAATAGTGGGCGACCTCAACAGCACCATGTCACCCTTTGATAGGTCAACCAGGAGAAACCTAACAAGAATATAATAGCTCTTAAAGAAGGAGGAGGAGGAGGAGGAGGAGGAGGAGGAGAAGAAGAAGAAGAAGAAGAAGAAGAAGAAGAAGAAGAAGAAGAAGAAGAAGAAGAAGAAGAAGAAGAAGAAGAAGAAGAAGAAGAAGAAGAAAATGGACTAGTAGATATAGAGTTTCTACCCTCAGAGAACTGGACATACATTCCTATCCAGTGCACATTGGTTATTCTTCAGGACAAACCACACCACATGCTAGCCCATAAAACATACCTCTATAAAATCAAGAGGATAGAAGTTGTACAAATTACCTTCTCAGATCACAATGCACTGAAATTATAAGTGAACTACAAACTATACAAAGGAAATACTTTAATACCTGGAAACTTTAATACTTGGACACTGAACAGCTTAACACTGAGTGATCAGTGGGTCAGATAAAATCAAAGAGGAAATCAAAAGTTTCCTGAAAAAATGTAAAAGAAGACATAAATGATCATAATTTGTGTGACATGGCAAAAGTCATACTAAAAGGAAAATTTCAGGTTTGCAAGGACACATCAGGAGGAAAGAAGGAACTACATAAATAACTTAATGACACAACTTAGAAATTAGATAGTGAATACTTTTATCATAAGTATAAGACCTATATACCACTACCTCTTAACCTGTTTTTCCCCAAATGTAAGGTATCCTCCTCCACCACTTTATTCCTTTTCTTTTTCATTTTTTTTCATTATATTTATGCGAGCATACATATTATTATTTTTTATCCTGTTTCGTTTTTCCTCTCTGCACCAGCAATATAATGTAGCATGACTACCTCCTGCAAAGGCATACTAAAAAAGGGGAAATCTCAGGTATAATACCTTATCTTATCTACTAGAGATAAGAACTCTTACTTTTTTACAACACAGGGGCATCTCCCACCTTGAACACATGTCATGTGTAGACCCTAGAGAATTAGACACCGACCGTTCATCCTTGACTCCTGAATCCCAGACATAGAAACAACACTGTTATCCACAACAGCCCCAGGAACCAAACCTCCTCCGGGGCAGCCTTTATAGATGACTGCTGGATACAACCATGATTGGACAGAACCCATCCTGGAACCACACTAAAAAAGCTCTAGCTTTGGCTCTGGCCTACGATCTGAACAACAAACAAGATATCTAATTCCAGAGATCTGACTGAGGCAATCGCAATCAGAATGAGTCTTCTAGAAACATAATGAAAGACTATCCCATACTCCATTCTAGGAGCAATGCAAAGACCATGACCACCAACTACAGAAGATGGTTTAAAATGACACAGAAGGAACAGAGCTCCTAGAGCCACAAAGGAAGTCTTCACCATAAGCTTCATTTCTTGATCTGTGTAGCTACCAAGATCTCTAAGTACAGAAGCTGATTTTATCACCCATGACAAAGCAGAAGTCATCCATAAACCACAATAGCACCGAGGGGAGAGTAAATGAACTGACAAGGAGTTTACACAGTCCCATGACAGCATACTTCAACGGGGGAGAAGCCTTGTATATCCTAGGCCGAGGGAATTCTCTCCCTAATGCCCCCAACATTTACTATGCCTATGCAGGGGTGGGGAGGGAATCCCCTTCTATTTTTTCTCCTTTTTCTTCTTTTTTATCTATTTATTTATTTTTATTTTTATTCTATGTTTTTTTGATTCCTGTGTTTCTGTGTAGATATGGAAGTTGATGTCTCCAGTTTCATCTAATGTTATTTTGTCTTTCTCTTTATTTTTCTGCTCTGGCATGATCTTATTGCAGGACCAAGGCTATTATGTGGTGCTTGCCTTTAGTGCTGTAGTGCTTACTGGATATTTTATTTGATATTTCTTCTTGTATTTTTGTGGTACTTCAATTCCTTTTTTCCTGTCCTCTCTGCCTCTAGAAGGACTACACCCATTTTCAGCTTATCTGATTTTACCCCACTTTTTTGTTGTTCTTTTCTTTAAACAAAGCCATATAACTTGAACTATCTAGTTCTGCCTCTCAAATAGAGGGAGAAATAAAGGAGGATACCAGGACCAAACAGATATATGATCAACAAGTAGAAAACTCGACACAGAGGGGACCACCAGTTCTGGCGGCCCCGGGGGGATGAAGGGGGGATATGGGAGGCAGGATGGGAATGGGGTGGGGGGAGGGAGGACAAACTTGGTGACTGGAATTCCCCTGATTCAATATTACTATGTACCTAAAATATTATTATGAAAGTTATGTAAACCAATATAGTCAAAATAAAAATTATAAAAAAAGAAAAAAAGAAATTAGAAGGTAATCGATAAAATGAACCAAAAATAGGTAGGCATGAAAAATAACAGAGCTTAGAGCAAAAATTAATGAAGTGGAAAACCAAAATATTTCAAAAGATTAATAAAAGTAAAAGTTGGTTCTTTGAAAAAAAAAAGATCCATAAACCACTATCAAAACTTACAAAGAAAGGGAGAGAGAGAGACTTAATAAAAATCTGTATTAGAAATGAAAAGGGAAGATCACTACAGAGACATAGAAATTCAAAGGGGAATCAGAGACTACTTTGAGAAACTACATGCCACGAAACACAGAACCTAGAGGAAATGGATAAATTATGGACTCCATGGTTGAAAAAGGATAATCTATCATATCTAAACAGACACATCACTATTGAGGAAATGAAAATGGTAAACAAAAGTCTTCCCTAAAACAAAAGCCCAGGCCAAGATGGAATCGCTAATGAATGCTTTCAAATCTTTCAAGTGAACATACTACCCACATGTTTCAGGCTCTCTCAGAAAAATGAAGAACAGAAACACTCCCATAGATTTTATGAAGCTAACGTCACCCTGATACCAAAACCAGACAGAGATTCTGCAAAAAAGAGAAAACTACAGACCAATATCTCTAACGAACACAGATGGGATCCAACACCTATCAAGAAATTCATACATCATGACCAAGTAGGTTTTATTCCAGAGATGCAAGGATATTTAAACATCTGCAATCAATCAACATAATACACTAAACCAACAAAATTAAAAATAAAAACCATATGATCATATCAATAGATGGAGAAAATATATTCATTAATGTCCAAAAACCATTCATAATAAAATCTCTCAACAAAATGGAAGTGGAAGGAACTTTTATCAATATAATTAATATACTGTATTATATAATACATAAATAAAGTTTTTCCCCTAAGATCTTGAACAAGGCAAGGCTATCCCCTATCTCTACACTCCTAGTCAACATAGTACTAGACGTACTTACAATAGAAAGAAGGCAAAAAAAAAAAAAAAAAATATATATATATATATATATATATCTGGGGACCCCAGATAGAAAAGGAATAAATCAAGCTCTTACTGTTTGCAAAAGACATTATACTATATTTAGAATACAATAAAGACTCTATCAAAAAGGTTCTAGAAACAATAGATTCATATAGCAAAGTAGCAGGCTACAAATGTGATGCACAAAAATTGATGGCTTTCTTATACAAAAATAATTATAGAGAAGATATAGACTTTTAAAAACAATCCCATTTACATTAGTGCCACAAAAACTCAAATACATTGAAGTAAACTTAACTGAAGAGGTGAAGGACCTATACAGAAAAATAAACTACAAAAGCCTGCTTCAAGAAATAAAAGAGGTGGGGCCAGAGAGATAGCATGGAAGTAAGGCATTTATCTTTCATGCAGAAGGTCATCAGTTCGAATCCCGGCGTCCCATATGGTCCCCCGTGCATGCCAGGAGCAATTTCTGAGCATGGAGCCAGGAAAAACCCCTGAGCACTGCCGGGTGTGACCCAAAAACCACAAAAAAATAATAATAATAAAAAAAAAGAAATAAAAGAGGTAACAAGGAAATGGAGACACATACCCTGTTCACGGACTGGCGGGATTAACATTAAAATGTCAATACTCCACAAAGAATTGTATATATTTAATATGATTCCTCTAAAAAAAAAACTATGACAATTATCCAAAAAAAAGTGGATCAAACACACCTAAAGTTATTTGAAACAACAAACACACATGAATAGATAAATTAGTCCTTAGGAAAAAGAAGATAGGAAACATTACTTTCCCCAACAAACTTTAAATTATACTACAAGGCAATAGTCATTAAAATGCATGGAATTGAGGGGGCGGAGAGATAGCATGGAGGTAAGGCATTTGCCTCTCATGCAAAAGGTTATGAGTTCGAATCCCGGCGTCCCATATGGTCCCCTGTGCTTGCCAGGAGCGATTTCTGAGTATGGAGCCAGGAGTAACTCCTGAGCACTGCCGGGTGAGACCCAAAAACAAAAACAAAAACAAAAACAAAAACAAAAAAAATGCATGGAATTGGAATAAGGACAGCCCCTCAGACCAATGGAATATACTTGATTATTCAGAGAATTTTCCCCAGGCATACATTCAATTAATCTTTAATATAGGGGCAAAAAATGCAGAATGGGGCAAGGAAAGCCTCTTCAACAAGTGGTTTGGGGACAACAGGTTAGCCACATTTAAAGAAGCGAACAAGACCTCCATTTAACATCATGTACAAAGGTCAAATCCAAATAGATTAAAGACCTTGATATCAGACCTGAAACCATAAGGTATATAGAACAACACGCAGGTAAAAGACTCCATGACATTAAGATTAAAGGCATCTTCAAGGAGGAAACAGCGTTCTCCAAACAAGTGGTACCAGAGATATAAACAGGTGGGACTATATTAATCTGAGAAGCTTCTGCACCTCAAAGAAATAGTGACTAGGATATGAAAGCCACCCACTGAATGGGAGTAACTAACTATTCAACCCATATGGTTCCTCGAACCTGCTAGGAGCGATTTCTGAGCGTAGAGCCAGGAGGAACACCTGAGCGCTGCTGGGTGTGACCCAAAAACCAGAAAACAACAACAAAATAAAGGACACAACTAAATATCCAAACCAAAGTCAACAATAATAGAATCAAGAGACCCAAACTCTAACAATCAACAGGCTGGGGGTCAACGGTGGTGGGAAACACTCTGGGAATGTGATAGAGGATAGTCGACACTAGTGGTGATTCATTGTATGTCTGAAACCCAACTATGAAGGACTTGAAATTCACAATGGTTTAAAAAATTAAATTAAATTAAAACATAAAGTTATAATCTTTTTCTCTTCGCATCCCTATAGTAATTTTCTTATGTTGACTGTGTATATATGGATACTTTTATAAGCAACATATAAAAGTTTGTTTTTCTTTAAGTGTCATTATATTAATTCCAGTCAATGTCACAATTCTACTTACAAAGTTTTATCTGCTAGGCATGGTGACGGTTATATTGTTTGTTTTGGTTGTAATGGTAAACATTGTATGACTTAATCAATCATGAGTAACTTTATATGTGTAAAAATACCTGCAGTATGAACAATCTTGTGGCCACGGTGTTTAAAAAAATAAATAAAACTTTAAAATAAAGAATAAAAACTGTGGAGAAAGCATATAGTTTCCAGGAGAATGATAGATAAAATGCTTTTGGGTTTCGCTAGTTTAGTCATTCAATATTTGTGAAGTGTCAACAATGTGCCAGACACAACTCTCTGTATATTGATTCAGCAATGAACACAAAAGTCTATGTGGGCAATTGATAGTGTCTCTGTGGGTAATCATAAAATAAAATGGGGTGATTGAGTGAATGCTCTATTTAGTAAGACATTTAGATGACACTTTATAGGTAAAGAGCTTTCTGTCCTATAGAAAACTAGAGACGGAAATAAATTTTGTGACAGAAAAACAATTCATACAAAGTCCTTTAGGTGAAATTATAAAGAGAGGAGGCCATGAACTTCAAGACAGACTAATATTGCAACAAAATATTTCTAGGAAGGAATAATATTGAATATAATTTGTGAGGAGGAGAAAGAAAAGTTTTGCAATGGACTACTGTTTTGTTGTTAATATTGTGGGGGGCACAGCCAGCAATACTCTACCAGCCTTGTTATTTCTTTGGGCCCAGAGGACTTCTGTTACTTTACAGTAGTTCCATGACTACCAAATATTATGTCAATAGTATTTGGAACTATAATTGGAATAATATATTGTTTTGAGGATAGGTGAGGTTTTTTATTTTTTGTATACTTAGTTTTTATGTATGTCTGGTCTTAGCACAGTAGACATATAATTACAGAATTAGTATATTCAGATCTTCATTTCTCTGTAGTAATCTTTTTCATTTAATTCAATGGTCTATAGTTATCAGCCCATTGGCTAAAATTGCAAAATAAAAAGTATGTATTGGCCTATTTTGATTTACAAATTTCAATTAAACTCTGCTAAAATTTTGGGAATATTTATATATTACTATGTTTATATGTTAATAATAATGTTACTATGATGTTTCCTACAGCATGGTCTTATCTATAAATTCAATATTGAGTCATAATCCAAGTTGATAACTAGTAGAAACTAATAATTGAACTCTTTCTCCCATGAAAATGCATCTAGCTATTTTAGACATTAGTATTTTTCCACTTGCTAATAATAGTGAGTTGTTCATTGTGAAAATGATTTAGCAATTACAATATGGAGTTACAATTTCAATCTGGAATACCCAATAAGTGTCCTTGTGAATATATATATATATATATATACAAGATATTTCATCATTTCAAGCGACATTACTGGGATCTTTGTTCTGTGGCGATGTGAGAGGGAAGGTGGCTGATGTGAGCGGGCATAGTGATTGGTACTTCAAGACATTCTTCTGCTGAAGTACCCATAGGAAGTATGACTTCTGGCAGAGATTTTTTGTGAAGGCTTCATAGTTCAGAATTCAGCAGGATATAAGGCATTTCAGATTATATCATTATCTCTTCTGCTTACAAACTCTCATTTTCTTATTTCCAAGGAAACTGTATGTAAACCAGAGACAAATAGTAAATGAGAAAATGTAATTTCTGTTTGGTTTTTATTTGCGATGATCACATACTGTGGTGCTCAAGGGTAATTTCCTTGTTCTTGAGCTGAGAAATCACTCCTGGTAGGCTTATGAAAACCACATGTTATGCCAGAGATTTAACCTGGGTTGGCCGCATGCAAGGCAAACACATTACCTGTTGTGATATCTGATCCAGGAAATGTCATTTTAACATTAAAATTTTAACTTTTCATTATAAACTGTGCTGTAGTAGGATAGTTGATAACTAATTTTTATTGCTGTGGTAATTGTTTTATATTTCTGATCGAAAAAATAAATATTATGTCAACTAGACTCCATTTATTTTTTCTAGATGTATTGAGAATAATGAATGTGTATTACTGCCTTTGTTTAAGATATAATGTATGACAGTCTTAGTTTTATATGAATATAAATATATAAACCTTGTATAGAGAGATATATAATTATTACCAAAATAAGTTCTGCTGATACCCATTTCTCATCTAGATAAAATAGAGAGGGAAATAGAAAAGAAAAGGTGTCTAATTATGAAAATAACTCTTTATAATTTATTCTCTTTATAATATATTACAGAGGGGTAGGGCCATACATGGTTCTCATGGCTTAGTTCTAGCTCTGTTCACAGAAATCTGTCCTTCTGATATATACAGTTACAAATCTACCTTTCTATAACAGACTTCATATTGGTGCATTTAACCTTGTCATATATTCTTTTATATAAAATATAGTCATTAATGAAACCCATGAATACACACTTGGGCTTTAAATGCATATTTAAATATTAACCAGATTAATTAATATGCAGAAACATGAGTAATAAAGCTACTGGAAATAGGATGGTGTCTTATCTTGCTTCATAATATATTCATGAAAATTCCAATTAGCATTATGAGAATGATGCTAATTTATTTGACTTCATATATAACACTTTTGGTTTATGGGCATTTGAAAAAAAATAAAATTTTTATCATTGAGGTGAAAGTAATTTTTAAAAAAAATAGATAGGGGGCCCGGAGAGATAGCACAGCAGCGTTTGCCTTGCAAGCAGCCAATCCAGGACCAAAGGTGGTTGGTTCGAATCCCAGTGTCCCATATGGTCCCCCGTGCCTGCCAGGAGCTATTTCTGAGCAGACAGCCAGGAGTAACCCCTGAGCACTGCCGGGTGTGACCCAAAAAACAAAGCAAAAAACAAAAAAAAATCCAAAAAACAAAAAATTTAGATAGAATGGTGTGTAAGTAAAATTTTAAAATTTTACTCTTAGCTTAGCTGTTTCAATTAATGAAAAAGATAAAAAGAGATATCCCTTTTCCTTTCTTCAATTTTAGTTTTGGACCTGTTACTTTACTTATTTCATTGGTTTAATCAGATAGATAATACATTTTATCCCTGTACTAAGGCATCATTAGCTGAAGAAAATTTTATTCAATATACAATTTATATTCTAGATGAACACTTAGATACCTAATTACATTTTCCATTAACTTATATGTGGAGGAGGTTTTAGGTACATTTAACCAATGGATGTGGTTATGCTTGGCTAGATAAAAATGAAAGAATATATTAGTGTACAAAAGGAAAACGAGATACACTTACCTTCTCCTCTAAAATAATTGAGTAAAAAGAGGAATCTACCGAATATACATGTTTAAATATATTAAAACTATGTCTTCCTAAAAATATTTATCAAGTTTTAACAGTTAATTAGGTGCCAATTTCTTCCCTCATTTAGTCAAATTTCTTAGTAGATATTCAATGTTCTATTTACATCTTCCTATTAAAAATAGTTACTTATATGTTTTTGCCATTATACCTTCACAAAAATTTTGTTCTAAGTTAAACATGTTTTCAAATTGTTAAATGAATATTGTAGTTTCCTCATTAGCCAATCACACAACACTCAGCTTATTAATCGCTCTTTCGTCCTGGTGCATTTATCGCACACTCCCTTTTATTAGATATTTATGACTACTTTTCAACTACCATGAAATGCTTGTCTTCTAGTTGCATACAGTGAATTCTAGATATTTCTTAGTACTCTATCTTACTATTTTTCTCTCTGTATAATTTTGTCCCATATCATTTCCAGGTCTGTATTACAATTACAATAGAGCTCATCACTCCAAATTTCTACTCCAACCTTCTGAGCTCCATATGTTTAATCAATGCATACTCACATTCGCAAAATCAAAAGCTATGCCTGAGAATTGGCATCACATATGTCAAATTGTCTTAACTCTTTGTGACAGTGAGCATTACAGCAAAAAGATAAAACGTGTAATACTATAGATCACTAGCTCTTTGCTTCAGAAAATTCTTGCATATTAATTTGGAGGTAGTTGTTCAATTGAAAAAGATTATTTATCAAACCAATTCCGGTGAATTATCTTGCTATGCCCTGCAATAATAAAGAATTATTTAATTACCAAATCTTAGTAATATTGTTATGAAAAAAACTGGCTAAACAACTTTTTTTTTAAAATTTAAATTTAATAAATATTTTACTCTGTCACCAACCTTCTTTTTATACAGTAATATTATTTCCCATAAGTTTCTGTATTTTTAGCATTTTTCCTGATGGACAAAATATAATAATAACACAAAGACTTAAAATATTGAGCTTGTCTAAAAACAAATTCAGAGGTTATAAAATCTTTTCCCCTTTCCACATAAACATTATAAACTATTAGATAGGGGCAGGAGAAATAGTAGAGTGGCGGGGCATTTGCCTTGGACACAAACGACCCATGGACAACTGGGTTCAATCTTTGGCACCTGCAGATAATCCCTAATCCTGCCAGGAGCAATTTCTGATTGTAGACTGTGGGGTAACCTCTGAGGACTGCTAGGTGTGGCAAAAAATAATAAAAATAAAAAACAGTATATAAACAATATTAAAAAGAAACAATAAATTTTTCTAACGATGTATTTCAATAAACCATTTGACTTAGAAAGGTATAAAAAATTCCAGATGACTCCAGGAACGAAACTCCATCTGGGACATTCTTAATACTGCTCTGACACCAACATGCCCCAGTTTTGATATGATATCCTGACAATGAGGAAATGTCACCAATTTGATGTAAGAGCAGGTTGTCTTATCTCATCACCTAACTATAAGAAAATTTCATGACTTCATCTCTCGTGACAGCTGCATAGTATTCCATTGTGTATATGTACCACAGTTTCTTTAGCTACTCATCTGTTGAAGGGCATCTTGGTTGTTTCCAGAGTCTGGCTATTGTAAATAGCGCTGCAATGAATATAGGAGTAAGGAAGGGATTTTTGTATTGTATTTTTGTGTTCCTCGGTTATATTCCTAGGAGTGGAATAGCTGGATCATATGGAAGCTCAATTTCCAGTTTGTGAAGGAATCTCCATATCGCTTTCCATAAAGGTTGTACTAGACGACATTCCCACCAACAGTGAAAAAGAGTTCCTTTCTCTCCACATCCCGCCAGCACTGCTTGTTTTCCTTTTTTGTGATGTGTGCCAATCTCGGTGGCGTGAGGTGGTACCTCATAGTAGTTTTGATTTGCATTTCCCTGACGATTAGTGATGTTGAGCATCTTTTCATGTGCCTTTTAGCCATTTTCCTTTCTTCTTTTTCAAAGTGTCTGTTCATTTCTTCTCCCCATTTTTTGAAGGGGTTAGTTGTTTTTTTCTTGTGTAGTTCTGTCAGTACCTTGTAAATTTTGGATATTAGCCCTTTATCTGATGAGTATTTGGTGAATAATTTCTCCCATTCAGTGGGTGACCTTTGTATTCTGGGCACTATTATGTTTTTTATGTTGTTATTTTTTGTTTATTTTTGTTTTTGTTTTTGAGTCACACCAGCAACGCTCAGGGGTTACTCCTGGCTCTGTGCTCAGAAATTGCTCCTGGCAGGCTCCGGGGACCATATGGGATGCCAGGGTTCAAACCACCATCCTTCTGCATGCAAGGTAAATGCACTACCTCCATGTTTTTGTTTTGGTTTTGGGTTTTGGGTTTTGGGTTTTTAGGTCATGCCCGGTAGTGCTCAGGGGTTACTCCTGGCTCTACGCTCAGATATCACACCTGGCAGGCTCAAGGGATCATATGGGATGCCGGAATTTGAACCATTGTCCTTCTCCATGCAAGGCAAATGCTCTACCTCCATGCTATCTCTCCAGTCCCGTTGTTGCTGTTTTTTATACTTTTTGCTGTTTTTCTTTTCTTGTTTGCCTGTTTTTATTATGTTTTTCTTCCTTTTCCCCCTCTCATCATTTAAGTAGATATTTATAACCTCTAGATGGACTCCTCCCGGTTTTTTGTTTGTTTGATTTTTCTTCTTTTCTTCAAACAGAACCACATAACTTGAATCATCTTGATCTGCCTCATATATTGAGGGGAAATAATGGATGGTACCAAGACCAAGCAGGCATATGAGCATTGAGCAAAAATTAAAAAATTATCAGACTTTAACACCAAATTCAAATCCAAGGACAACAGAATCGATACCCAATCTACAACAAGCTAGACACAGAGGGAACCACTTATTCTAGCAGCCCGGTGGGGCAAAAAAGGGGGATATGGGATGCACGCTGGAAACAGGGATGGAGGGAGGACAACACTGATGTTGAACATTTTAAGATTATTTTATTTAAACACTGTGGTTCTAAAGTTGTTCATAAAATAGTTGGATTTTTTTACAGTACAGTTGTTCATGATTGAGTCTTAGTCATACAATACACAGCAACCTTCACCAGTGCACATTTCCTGCCACCAATCTCTTTTGTTTCCCTCTCACCCTGCCTTCTCTCCTGTTTAGACACTATAGTTTTTAATACCATACATATAACTTTAAAATGGCTGAAATATAACCCTAATATCGATTTAATAAAAACTCATGCAGGATACTCCTATTTTAAATCTCGGTTCAAGCTTCCCTCAATTAATTCTTGCATTAAGGTTTCTTGTTTGTTTGCATTTAAAGTTTTTTACATTTTTTGGATATATTTATATAGATTTTCTTGATCCAAAGAATTAAACTATTTCTATGACATTTTCTTGTTCATACTTCTGCTTAACTAGAATAAAATACAGATCTTTAGCATCAGTAGTAGAGTTTCATAAAAAGGTTCTGTGTCTGATCACAGGCACAATAGCCAAATCTGTCCTCTTACTCAAAAGCTCCTATGTCCTCTTCCAAGTTTATTTTATCTTCTCTTTGGTTAACATACATACTATGCATTAAAACTGTTTTTTTTTTTTTCAGAAATTCTGAAAATTAACTCATCTTGAACTCCTTAAAATATTTAAGTTTACTTTTATTTATTACCACATTTTTTTCTAACGTTTTTTTAACGCTTTGTTAGTTTAAACTCAGGCACTCAAAAATGTGAAACAATAAGCTCAATCAGTCTTAAGAAAAAAGTTGATATTGCTACAAATTCTTCCTTTCATCAAGATGCAAGTGTCCTAACTTTTTAAGAAGTCTTGAAAGTGTGTATCCAAATCTATCAGTTCCCTAACAGCTCTTACAGTTTATTAGTTTGTTATCACAATAGTCCATCATTTATACATGCTGTTTCAATAAAAACTATTCAAAATACATAGAAAATGAAGACACAAGAATAGTGATGGTATCATCACTCCCTTAACACTATTGTTTAAACTGAGCAAACCTCTACTTGTAAAATCTTTATTACTTACTGTTCCAATGATATGTTTTCTTCTACTCTATTTACTTAAAATAGAACCCACTTCCACTCTAAGGACATTTCTATGTAAAGAGCAACTACTGTGTGTTTGATTTAGTTCACCTCTCCTATTCAAGTCAAATAAGAATACATTTGATTTCTTTTCATTTCATCATATTTGTTTCTGAATTCTACTTATTTTTAAATGTGTACTAACTTCTTGTTTAAATATTAGGTATTTTATCATTCTGGGTAGTACATGGTAAGGTAAAGTGAAGTGAAAAATGCTTTTAGTGAATGATGTTGTACATTGTATGACTGAAATTCAATCATGAATAACTTTGTCACTTTGAAAATAAAACCAATTTTATTACAAATACCCTGGTAATTACCATGCTTAAATAAAATGATTTTTAAAAAATAACATTTGCTGAGATCAGATTTTCTTTTGTGGTGGGGTTAAGGAGGTAATTAATAATAATTTCCTTTTTTAAGCACCGTGGCTCCAAAAATGTTCATAATTATGTTTCCGTCATCGAATACACCAAACTCAACGGTATAAATTTTTGAATCAGACCCTATAGTGCTCAGGGGTTATTCCTGACTCTGTGCTCAGAAAGTCAGGGGACCATATAGGGTACAGGAATTGGATCTGTACCGATGCTGCGTTGGCCATGTGCAATCTTGCATGCAATTAATAGCATGCTATAGCTCTGGCCCCCAGAATTTTCTTTACTTTTTTTCTTTATTGTTTCTTTCTTAATAAACATTAAAGCACTTACAAAGTCATCAAGACATAGCCAAATCTCAATTTTCCCAAAGAGATGCTATAACTTTCCCAAGGGAAGCAAAAACTTATTTATAAAAAGCTAGTACCTAAGAGGTCATTTTATGTTTGATCAGTATTTATGCACCATCACATCATTATTCATGTACAATAGCTTCTTGATGTTTTGTATCATTAGTTAATATAAAACAGATATCTGGTTTCTCTATAAAAGTCATATAAACTTAGTAATCATTTTTAGGTCATTGAGTAAGAAAGACATATTATGAATACATGAATAGGAAAAAATGTAATGTGTTACTTATCTTAAACATCATTTTAATAACTTTTGAAAAAATATTGCTTAGTGAGTAATATTTGCTTTAGGAAACAGGAATATTTGAGTTAGCATAGCTTAATCTTATAAAGCTCGGAAGGAATTAAAAAAAAAGCTGAAGACTTGTGAATAATCAAAGCATTCATCATAGCATTGTTCTAACCTGATTTGAAGAGAATGATATGCATTGAAGAACAATTAGGAACTGGAAATCAAAAATCCATTACAAACCTGTTACATTCTACCATAAAAATAAAAGAAAATACTACTCTGGAAAGTAGATATATATTCTCTGGAAAAGAACGAGGAAATTCTGTTTATTACTCACATTTAAATCTGAGAAGATTGGCCTATAAAAGATAAATTTGCAAAGAATCTCTAGAAAAAATATGCAATCTATAACAAAAGACATGTTTACTATATCCAATCATCCTTGAGCTAAGTCTGCTAGATTTTTTTATTGAGGGAAGCTCAGATTGCAGAAACATAAACAAATTGTTGTCATTAATGTAGAATTTTCTCACAATAAATAGACATTCTATAACTAGTTATACTTTAAAATACAGTGTAGTTAGATCTGTTGTTGGTTTTATTTGAAAATAATTATGCATTAACATAGCTTTTTAAACTGCCACTGATATTTTAGGATTATATATGTTCATAAAATATTACACATTTATTTTTCATACACATCAAGGATTGATACATGGAAGTGGCACAATTATTTTACATAAAGTAATGAAAATAATGTTGAACTGTGAGTATAATATTTTTTAGTTTCTCATATGTGTACACTAAAAATAAAACATTATAAGAGCTGGAAAGATATTATACTTGGTAGGAGACTTGTCTGGCATGCAATTCACTTGGGCTTAATCCCTGGAAACACATATTGTCCTTCAAGGCCCTCCATGAGTGATCCCTAAATGCAGAGCCAGGATAAGCCTAGAACACAGTCATGTGCACCCCCCAAATGCAGAGATTATTTAATAAGCATATGTAACGTAAATAGAAAAAAATGGTTATGACATTTTCATTGCTAAAATTTACTGAGCAATTTAGTGATAAAACAGAAATCTATTATGAGATTTTCTGAGGTCATTGGGTGCCATATTCAAGAGGTCAATGGAATGCTTAGCCAAAATTTGTTCCAAGCAAGTAGTTTAGAATGTAAGATTAACTAAATTGCCTAACTTATCTCCTACAGAGAAGACAGTATTACAATGATTTCATCTGCATAAATAGACATATATTTGGATGATCATTGTAATTAATAACTTTCTAACACTTTAAACTTCACATAAAAATATACAAGATGTGAGATTCAAAGAAATCTAACAGTTAAAGCATGGTTGACAGAATAGATCAAAATTTATTATTTCAAGGAAAATCATACTTTTTATAATTTGTATCTCAGTTTCTTTTTTTCAGAATTCTAAATTTTCTCTGAACTCTAGAATTTATCAGCTGTTTCAAAACCCTCATCTATCTATTCCATTAAGCTATTTTAAGCTATTTTTTGCTAGATTACAGGTTATGTGTTGATATCTTTGTATACTCTACAGATTCTAACATTAATAAATATATTATCAAATAACAGCTATCGATTTATTTTAAAGTACTTTGTATTCTCATTAACAGGGGTCGAAGTGGACCTGCCTTTTATTGGAAAACTATTCAGAATAACAAAATAATTCAAAACATTGTAAATAGCCATTGTAATGTAATAAATATTAGCTTGATAATAGGACATTGTAAGCATAAAAAGTAAGTATAACAAGTAAGTATTGAAATATTTTTTTTTGTGGTTTTTGGGTCACACCCGGCAGTGCTCAGGGGTTATTCCTGGCTCCAGGCTCAGAAATCGCTCCTGGCAGACACGGGGGACCATATGGGACACTGGGATTTGAACCGATGACCTCCTGCATGAAAGGCAAACGCCTTACCTCCATGCTATATCTCCGGGCCCAGTATTGAAATATTTTTAAGAATTAAATTAAACTTTGGATTGCATAATTAGGAACAAAAAATTTTATGTGGTACTTCGATAAACTATAGAAAATTTTTGCATCAAATGTCTATTGTTTTAAAGTAAATTTAAGAAAGACTGTCTTCTTTTTCATTCTCTGTGAGCTTATCACTATATTGTTTCCTTTTTTTTTCATTTGTTTTTTTGTGCCACACACATTGACTTTCACTCCTGGATATGCGCTCAGAAATTGTTCCTGGCTTGGGGTACCATATGGGACACCGGGGATTGAACCAAGGTTCATTCTAGATCAGCCTCATGAAAGGCAAATGTCCTACCACTGTTCTATCACTTCAGCCCCTCTAACATTGTTTTCTTAAAGAAACAATGGTTCCAAAAGTCATTCAATAGGAAGAATATCATTATGCTTTTCATCTATTTGAATACTTGTAATATATTTTTTCTAATAACTTTCAACAAACCTCATTTTAATCATGAAAATGAGGGGCAGAAGCAGTGGCACAAGTGGTAGGGCATTTGCCTTGCATGCACTAACATAGGATGGACCGTGGTTCGATTCCTACAGAAGACCTTCTAAAAGTGACCAGTGTACAGTGACAAGAGTGAGCTCTAAGTACTTCTTGGGGTGATCCTCCCAGAAAACAACAATAAAGCAGTTCCAATAAAAATGGCACATGCAAAAGAGGCAATTTACTATATTCAACATTTAATGTTTTGTTTTGACTTGGCTATGGTGTGGGATGCACACCCTTTAGTGCTCATTGGCTACTCCCTGGTTGGTGATTTGAGGATTTTTCAGGAAAAATGCTCAGAGACCATGAACAGCTTGAGATGAAGTCCTGTGTTGAAGCATCACCCAGGCTGAAGGTAATTTGGGATGTAGGGACTGTTTAGAATGAAATAATTTCTATCTTTTTAAAGGATAAATTTAGTTTATATTAATGTTATATTTACATAAAGGAATTATTTTTGTATTTTTTAAATTAAAGAAATATCAAATCATAACATTATACAGGTCTTGTGTATGCCTCAGTATAAACTGCCATTTATGAATACTAAATTAAGTTTACCTCTAAAAGTTTAATTTTGTCCTTCATTATAAAATTGATCCATTATACCTAATTTACCAACATTCCTTCTCAAAATAGTTTGATTTTCTAGCTTGAGTTTGTTCTCATGTTTTTGTTTGCTTGTTTATGTACCATGTATGAGGATAATCATAGGGTTTATCTTTCTTCATTGGATATTTCTATATTTGGGGCTATTTAGTTTTCAAAATATTATTCCACAACTTTAGAACAAGTTTAATATAAAGTCCAGGTGTTGGGAGAAGCTGCCCCAGTACCATGTTTCTAACCCCTCACGTGATGAATCAGGGTAGTAGTGGAGGAGAAATAATAGACAGCAGTTAGAAAAGATATTCTTTTGGGTCAGCTTGCTTTATTTCTCACATCTTTTCTCTGCCAAGAGACCTTTGCCATGTGCTCATTTTTCATGTTATTTCTTTCCCTAGCTCTCCTTGCCCTATACTACTAAATTATCTGCTTTCTTTTTGCTCCAACCCCAAACCAACATTTTTTTTTCTTTATTATCTCCCACTTTATTATTTCCCCACTCACCAGGGTGGGGAAAGGCCTTGTAACTCAGGTGTTTTACATTCCCAAAAGAAGAGGTTATGGAAACATGAAGTTGGGAGAAGGGCCTTCATTAGGCTTTTTACCTAGTTTCACTTTATAGTTCTTTATCATATTTACTTACCTATAGGGACTCTAATAATCTTACATTTCACCTCTTGAACTTATCTGACCTCGTGTACTGTTAATTTTTTTTCACATTTCTCCCTGTCTTTTGTTGTTTCCTAGATTTCCTGAGTCCCATCTTGGGGTTCATTAATTTTTTTCCTTAACTACTTTTATTCTACTACCTCAGATCTTCCATTGGATTTTAAATTAATTTTTTATTTGAACACTATGATTTACAAATTTCTTTCATAATACAGTGTTAGGCATCTATCCCATTGGTTCCGGACATACTATCCCACTGGCAGCATGACCTTCTCCTCTCCACCAATGTCCTCAGTTTCCCACAACCCCCCTAAGCAGGATCAAACAAACCTACTTCATATTGTTTGTTGCAACAAAATGGCAAATGGAATTAATGAAAATAAATCAATAAAAGTCAACTATGATAGTAGAAAAAAGTTTAATTGTACCAGAATTAGTTTGACTGTATTTTTTGTTATATCTACCATTGTAACAATAAACAAAATTTGTGATGGGCACAAGTGCTTACCAGAGGTCAAGGCTGGCTACTACATATGTAGGATAATGTCAAATTCTTATTTTTTAGTAAAAGGTAAAAGATTTATACAATCTAAAGAGAAACCGGAGTTTAGAATGTCACATTTTTTGCTATCAGTTGCTCCCATTTTAGCAGACTAAAAAAGTGCTAATTTCTGTGATAATACGCTGAACACTATCAATTATATTGTAACATTTGTGTACAATATTTCAATAATAAGGTTACTAGAAATTATTTTTATGTAAAGTTTATACTACAAACTATACTACAAACAGCTACAATCATCTGAATATTTTCTTGTCATAGAGTGATAAACTTGGGTACTAATTCAAGACACTATGGTGTGACACAATTCTAATTGCTTTGTATAAATTATCTCAATATGCTCATATAGAATATCCTTAAAATTATATGGGATTATAATTCTTATGCATAAACAGAAGGAAATAATGGATCCTTTATCTAAATAAACCATGAACATTAATTGGCAGATTTTACATTTATATAAAAACAAAATGTGAACCACTTGCTCATATTTTTGATAATTCTAAATATGTTCTGTCTAATGCTACTCAACAAACTGGTTCTATTAGAGATTTTGGGGGGTTTCAAACAATAGCAGTGATTAATTATTAAAATAGAGTTGGTTAGTTAGGCTGGTCTCTGTACATAAGGATGATTCCTGCCTGTGTTTGGACTAAAGGAGAATTTATAAAGTGCAGCAACTATGCCTGGCTTCCTGATTCTCGATGTGTGATAGCCAAAGAATACCCTAGCAAAAAAAAAGCTCTCAAGGTCCCAAAGCATAGATAGGTTTGTCTCTGCTCAAAATGGGTGGAGCCAGAAGATCTCAGCAGTTCCACTTCACATATCTTCTAGAACAGGAATAATACCATCACAACACATAGTACAAACCACACTTCACACATGGCAATGGGGAAACAATGCAGAAGAATATCATGCATAGAAATGAAGGAGGCAGCTCTGATGATGCAAAAAATACCAACAAACTAATTAGCTTCTCGAATAAGGAATTTAGAATAAAAATATGAAGGATGTTCATAGAACTCAAAGAAAGCATAGATCGAGCTGAACAGACCACAAATATAAAAATCAGAAAAATACAAACTGAAATAACAGGACTGAAAAACTAGGTAGATGAAATGAAGAACAGGACTGAAAAACTAGGTAGATGAAATGAAAAACTCTATGGAAAACCTCTCCAACAGAGTAGGAGCACCGCAGGGCAGAATAAGTTAGCTGGAAGATGAGATGCATAACAACTCCATATAGCAGAAGAGATTGGAAATGGACCTCACGCAAATGACCAGACAATGGAAAAATACTCAAAAGAATGTGAACAGAGGAAAATAGAAGTGTTTGATAAATTCAGCATAAACAACATAAGAATCATTGCAGTCCCAGAAACCCAGGAAATAAAGCTCCAGGAAGAATCAACAGTCAAGGACATCATTACAGGAGACTCCCAGATCTAAAGACTACATGCAACTAAATCCTGCACACCCAAAGAGTACTAGCTAAAAGAGATTCAAAGAAAAGCACCCTAACAGACATCCTAGTCAAAATGATGAATACCACACATAGGGATACAATACTTAAAGCAGCAAGATCAAAAAGGTAATTACATTCTAAAGAGGATCCTTAATATTTATAGCAAACCTGTCACAAGAAACCCTCAAGTTCAGAAGCAGTGGTGGAATATAGTGATAAAACTCAACAAAATGAATGCTTCACCTAGAATACTACTCCCAGCCAGACTCACTTTCAGGTTTGAAGGAAGTATAAATGGCTTCATGGATAAACAACAGCTCAGAAACTTTACAGACTCAAAACCAGCTCTCAAAGAAAAGGAGAAATGTCTACTTTAAGGCAAGACAGACCAACAGACAAACACAACTTCTACACAAAGAAGACACTAAATCCATGAAAATTATCTCTCTCAATGTCAATAGACTAAATGCACCTTTTAAGAAACACAGTGACAAAATGGATCAAAAAGCTGAATTCAAGTTTCTGCTGCCCTAAAAGAAACACATCAGAATAATCAGAACAAGCATAGACTCAAAATCAAACATTAGAAGAAAATCATCCAAGCAAACAGCACCCTTAAAAAACCTGGAGTGGGGGGCAGAGAGATAGCATGGAGGTAGGTAAAACATTTGCCTTGAATGCAGAAGAAAGGTGGTTTGAATCCCAGCATCCTATATGGTCCCCCAAGCCTGCTAGGAGTGATTTCTGGGCATAGAGGCAGGAGGAAACCCCTGAGCACTGCCAGGTGTGACCAAAAAAAAAAAAAAAAAACCTGTGTGGCCATATTAATATCAAATGACACGATCTTTAGACTCAGAAAAGTTATAAGGGACAAAGATGGTCACTT
Source organism: Suncus etruscus (assembly GCF_024139225.1). Lineage (NCBI taxonomy): Eukaryota > Metazoa > Chordata > Mammalia > Eulipotyphla > Soricidae > Suncus > Suncus etruscus. The sequence continues at coordinate 81,877,949 of NC_064863.1, read as the reverse complement.
TGTACTAATCAAAGGGTAAGTACAGAAGGAATAAATCACTCTCCTAAACATATACATACCCAGAAAAAAAAACAGAAAAATATGTAATACACTTTTTGACAAATCTGAAAGAATATATCAATAGCAATATGATTAGAGACCTCAACACTACCCTGTCACTTTTTGATAGGTCAAGCAGGTTGAAACCCAACAAGAATCTATAAGCACTGAAAAGAGAAATTGAAGAAAGTGGATGAATAATATATATAGGGCACTACATCCTCCAAAATTTGGATATACTTTCTTCTCCAATCACATGGGTCATATTCTAGGATAGACCACATGCTGGCTCACAAAACATATCTCCATAAAATCAAGAGGATAGATATTGTACAGTCTACTTGCAATAATTACAAGCACTGAAATTAAAAGTGAACTACAAAGAAATACAGAAGAAAAACTTTAACACCTGGAAACTAAACAGCTCACTACTAAAAAACCAGTGTGTCAGAGATATAATCAGAAAGGAATCCAAAGCATTCATGGAAATAAAAGGCAATGAAGACACAAATTGCCAGAATTTATGAGACACAACTAAAATGGTACTAAGAGGAAAATTCATACCTTTGCAAATACATATCAGAAAGGAAGAAGGGACCTATATAAAAACCTTAATGACACAGCTTTTAAAATTAGAAAATGATAAATAAAGAAACCAAAAATGGATAGGCAAAGGGAAATAAGAAAGCTTAGAGCAAAATCAATGAAGTGCAAATTCATAAAACAATCCAAAATATCAACAAAAATAAAAGTTGGTTCTTTGAAAAAAATAAACAAGATTGATAAACCACTAGCAAGCTCACAAAAAAATGAGAGATAGAAATCTAATGAACTAGATTAGAAATATAAAGAAGGAGATGACTGAATATACTGTAGTTTCAAAGAGTAGTCAGAGACCACTTTGAAAAATTATATGCCACGAAATATGAAAACATGGATCAAATACATAAATTATTGGACTCTTATAATCTTCTATGGTTAAACTATGATGATCCAGCATATCTAAACAGAACCATTACTACAGAGGAAATCAAAATGGTCATCATACATCCAGGCCCAGATGGATTAATTAATAAATTCTTTCAAACCTTTCAAGAGGAACTTTAACCAATTCTTTCAGGCTCTTTCATAAAATTAAAGAATCAGGAACATTTCCAAATAGTTTTTACAAAGCTAACACCCCTCTCCTTTTCTCTTATTATAGCCATTTTAACTGGTGTTTATTTTTGTTGTCATGTTTCTCATTGGTGTCTTCTTGTTTTATTTTTTTTATTTTTTCCTGTATATTTATTTATTTATTTATTTATTTATTTATTTATTTATTTATTTATTTATTTATTTTTGGTTTATGGGTCACACCTGGCAGTGCTCAGGGGTTACTCCTGGCTCTACACTCAGAAATTGCTCCTGGCAGGCTCAGGGAACCATATGGGATGCCAGGATTTGAACCACCATCCTTCTACATGCAAGGCAAACTCCCTATCTCTGTGCTATCTCTCCAGCCTCTTTCTCCCTTTAAATTCATAGCTGCTAGATGGACCCCTCACAGCATCTTTTTCTTTTTCTTTCTCTTTTCCAACAAAACCACAGGGCTTGAATCATCTTGTTTTGCCTCATAAATGGAGGGGGAAGAAATAAATGTGGATGGTACCAGAGCAAAATGTCGTATGTACGTTGATTGAAAATAAACAAATGGTCAGACAAAAAACACCAAACCCAAAGTCATCAACAACACAAACAAGACACCCAATCTACATGAAGATATATACAAAAGGGATTGGCTACACTAACAGTCCAGGTAGCAAAGTGGGGAATTATGGGATACATAATGGGAACAGGGTGGAGAGAGAACACTGGTAGTGGATATAGCCCTAATTCACTGTCACTTTTACCTTACATATATCTATGGAAGATTTGTAATTCACATTGGTCACAATAAAAATAAAATAAAATAGGGTTGGCATAATATACCTATCATAAGTCTTTTAAGTCAAATGTCCTACTTGCATTCCTCTCAGCCTTGTCTTTCTAATGGATTTGGATCAAAAGTCTGCTAAGATGTGTAATGCTCTATCAAGAATCAACCACCTAGCAGGCGATTATGGGAGTTTAATTGTTGTAGAACAGCCTCCAAGAGGCTGACAGTTGGATGACTTTATGATAGAGCTGATTTTGGTATTGGATCCTTGAAATCCCAGTGGCACGAAGTTCCATTAGTTGGAGTAGAAATTTATTGTAAGCCAACATTTTTATATTTTTATTCTCTGCATGATTTTCTCTCCCAGAATCACCTATAAAATCAATTATTGGAAGTTAAACACATTTTATCTCATGATCAGAGATGAAGAGGATTTTTATTGTTATATACCTGAATATTATTTGGGACAGAACAAGGACTCAACAGGCAATTGAAGAGTTAATGAATCAATTTTTGCATAAGTACCTTCTAAAGTAGTCAGAAACATTATAATATATCCAGGATCAAGCAGGATGTCTAGTACACAGTAGATAACTAAATAATGTTTGTGGAATAAATAACAAATGTCTCTATAAATAAAAATAAATGTCTTTATAATAAACTAAGTAGTTGAAAAACTTTCTAAAACTTCAGAACAATATCTCTGATGAACACATATATATGCAAAGATCTTCAACAGAAGCCTGGCAAATAGAATCAATGCCTCATCAAGAAGGTCATACATCATGACTAAGTAGATTTCATTCCAGAAATGCAAGGATAGTTTAACACTCATAAATCTATTAACATAATATACCATATCAACAAAGGAAAAAATAAAAACCAAATGATCATAGCAGATGAATATAGTAAATTTCACTATAGAAATGCATCTCAAATATGATTAATTACTATTACAAATCTTCAAAATTTTACAAAAAAAGGTTTTTTATGAATTTGATCACAATGAATTCCAAATGGTCTTTTCTTAGTATTTATTAATTATGCAGTTGCATGGATCTTTAAGTATGATACATTCTCAACAGACTTAACAGTAATCTAAATAATCTTAAATACCAAAAATATCACTTTATTCTCTGCTTCAAACTGCTGATAGCTTCCACAATAGTCTCTTATTTCTCTTGAACTAACAAGAAAGTTACTGCCTTAAGGATTTTAAATTTGTTAGTTTAATGTTCTAGTGATTCTTCCATATGTCTGTATAGTTTGCTCTATTATATCCACATCATCCATCTTGTCAAATATCATGTCATCAATTATACCACCAATGTATAGCCAATTCAATATTACAATTGCACTTTCTTTCCCTTAACCCATACTCTATCTTCTGTCTGTAAGTTATTCACTCCTCAGCTCCTAACATTATCTGAAATGCAATTTATTTTATGGTTATTTAGTTTTGATTCTTACCACAAATATAATGCTTATAATCATTGTGTCTCTGTTTTGTTCACCATTTAGTGTTTGTATTTTATAATAATGTCTAGGATAGATTAGTAGTTCAACAAATATGAATAAAAATTGAATGAATATCCTTGCATTGTTATTATTATATAGATCCATAAATCAGTGCAAATACAAGTCACAAAATTTTCAACAGCTGGAGATATAGCACAGTGGTAGGGTATTCGCCTTGTATGCGGCTGACACTGGAGGGACCCAGTTCAATTCCTGGCAACCTATATGGATCCCCAGCCAGTCAGAAGTGATTTCTGAGTGTAGATCTAGGAGTAGCCCCTGTGTATTGCTGAGTGTGATCCAAACAAACAATAATAAATAAATAAGTAAAGTTTGAAAAGAATCATTTTCAACAGATTCAACAGGTGTATTCTTTTTGTATTGCTACCTAATATGTAAATTATATTGCAAATTCATTCGAAGACAATCACTGTGCTTATAAACATTTCTAATAAGTGTCTGTCAAAATGTACTCATTACCAACTAGAGCTTTAATATTAAAGATTCAAATATAGAAGAGGATAATAGAGAAAAAGAGAGATGCAGGTGGCAGAGAACTTAAATAGTAGCAATATGTGTTATTTTATTTGTGATAATTCAAAACAAAAAAGGATACTCTAAATTCTCAGAATTAATTTATTAATTTGAATAAATTCTTATTCCATAGCTATTTTACATATTCTTTTGGCTGTAGACTAGTATATAATTATATAGAACAGGGCATAGAAGTACTATCTATTGCCTGAGAATGCACTTCTACTTAATCAGAGGGAAAATATCATTACAGAAATGACAATGTCTCCAATAGTAATTGAATATTTCATCTCACAAAAGTTTTAACTTGGAAACACAATAATGTCACTATTTTCAAAGAACACGCAATGTGCCTGAGGAGGATGGCTGGTTAAGCGCACTCTAAGGAACTTTTACTGATTATACTCAAGGGTGTAAAAGAACTAATTTACTTTGCATGCACGAATAGTTTGACACCTTGTTGTTTAAAATTGCTTATGTTTAAACTAAACGCCACAGCTAAAGGGCCATGCAGATGTCATGATACTGACTAGCAGATGGACATCTTCAGGGCTGTTAAAAATGATCACACCCAACCGTCTGTTTTTACTGGGGCTTATGTATTTAGATGATCCTACAAGAGAAGATTATACCTTGCAATGTAGCTCAAGGGAGCAATAGCACAAAGGAAGGAAAACAGGAAAGGCACTGATAAACTTGAAGGGACACTTTGTTTAAGTAAGAGCCTCTTTTTTAACAAAGTTACTGTTCTAAACTTAGAGAAGACAACGTGTATAATGATAAAACTATAATAAAATACATATCCAACTGATGGGAATAAACACACCAGTTGTGGGGTCTTCTTTGTGACTAATAAAAGCTATTTTAGAAATTATCGAAAATCTGACAAAATGAAAATGGATAGAATGCTTAAATGTAAAATAAAATAAGATAAAGCCAGCAAGTCTGGTGTAAAGTTTTTCCATTTTCTAGGCCAGTCATGCTTGGTGAGTGTAGACTATACTGAAGAGAGGCTTCATGGATTAAATTGTGAATAGGGTCTTTCTAGAAAAAAAAATCATTGTATTCGAGTCTAGAAAGCTAAGTGAAATGGTAATGAGCACTTATGTGGAGTCAATACCATGAAATACACTTATATCACAAAGGAAAGGACATTGGACAAACATTGGTATGGCAAACACATATATTCATGCACTTATATAGGCATACACTGAGGATCAGTCCATGGGTTACAGTTGAAAAACTGATCCAGGTGCAGTGATAAAGGACACTTTTTTAAAAGAAAAGTGTAAATAAGATAAAATACAATAAAAACATATACAATAATATATACATATATGTGTGCGTATATAATGCTGGCTAGTCTGGTGTAACTGTTTTCCATTTTCTAGACCAATCATGGTTAGTGATGGTAAACTTTACTGAAGAGAGCCTTCATGGGTTAGATTGTGTATAGAGCATTTTTTAAAAATCATAATTTTAAAGTCTAGAAGGCTAAGTGATATGGTATTAGGCCCTGTATGAGAAGTTTATACAATGAAATACTGTCCAAACATTCTAAAAATATGAGCCTTATGATATCCTGTTAAGCTACCTATAGTTTATGGGCAGAGGCCTGAGAATCCCCATTTAAGCTTGGTAGAAGGTATTTGGAAAGAAGCCTCTCAGTTCCCTGTGCCTGCAAAAGTTTCCATTTCCCAGAATGAAAAATAGTTTGGCAGTCCCAAGATGGATTTCTGAGTGCAGAGTCAGGAGCAAATCTTGAGAATTGCTATGTATCTGATGTGTCCTAACCCCCCCAAAGATAATCCCCATAAACACACAAAACTTCTAAAAATATATGGCACAAAATTTCATGACAATAATATCTCTCAATGTTCATGAACTAAATGCACCAATTCAGAGAAACAAAGTGGCAAAATGGATTAAAAATTTAATAGAACATTCTGCTCTCTGTATTAACTCATTAATACAGACACAAAGTCAGAGATTGAGAGCTAATTCTTAATGCAAACAACTCACTTAAAAGGCTTGGGGGGAAAAAACAAAACATATGATCATATCTGAAGAATAAAGAGATTTCATAATAGCCAAACTCAGAAATAGAAGTGCCCACGAAGAGATGCAAGGATAGTTTAACATATGAAACTCAATCCAAATAATACAATATATTAAAAAAGTTAAAATTTTATATGATTATAAATAGACACAAAGAAAACATGGCATATGTTTCAGCACCCAATTCCGATGGGAAAAAAAACATAATATGGTAAGTTAAAGAATTTTGTTCAATATAGTCCAAGCCATTTACCATAAGCCAAAAGCAAACATTTTACTGAAGGAAGGAGAAGTAAAAGTCTTTCCTCAAAAATCTAACAAAAGAGATATTTGGCAATACTAATATTTCTATTCAGTATAGTACTGTAAGTACTTGTCAGATCAATTAATCAAGAAAATATATCAAGGCTATTAAATGGCCTCCATATAGATAAATAGTCAATCTCTTAGTATTAGCAGCTGAATTTACACTCTATTTAGAAAGTCCCAAAGACTACAAAAAAATCTTCTAAAAATCAATAGATTTATGTAACAAAGTGGCAGGTTCAAAACTAATGCACAAAAATCCATGGATTTTCTATATACAAATATTGAAAGAGAATAAAGCTATATTAAAAATCCATTCAAAATTTGCCACAGAAAATCAAGTACCTTGGAATCAACTTAATTAAAAAAATTTGTTTTTGTTTTTTTGGGCCACACCCAGCGATGCTTAGGGGTTACTTCTGGCTGTCTGCTCAGAAATAGCTCCTGGCAGGCACAGGGGACCATATGGGACACTGGGATTTGAACCAACCACCTTAGGTCCTGAATTGGCTGCTTGCAAGGCAAACATCGTTGTGCTATCTCTCCGGGCCCAACTTAATTAAAATTTTTAAAGAAATAGAAAAAAATACAAAACTTAATGAAATAAAATAGGACATGAGAAAATGGAAACTCATACACAGCTCATGGATTATGAGGATTAGCGTCATTAAAATGGTAGAACTTCCCAATGCATTGTACAGAATTAATAAAATTCATATCATGATACCCATGAAATTTTTCAAAGAGAAAGATCAAACACGTCTAAAAATCACATGGAAAAATAAACTTCTACAAATAGATAAAGCAATCCTTGGTAAAAGGAAGATGAAAGAAATCACTTTTCCCAACTTCAAATTGTATTATAAAGTGGCAGTTATTAAAATAGCATGGTACATAAATAAAGACAGACCATCAGATTAAACAATAGACTTGAACATCCTGAGACAAACCCAAAGTATATGGTAAGTTAATCATGGGTAAAGGGTCAAGAAATATATCATTGAGCAATGAAGCTACTTTAAGAGTAGTGTTGGGAAAAATAGGCAGCTTCCTGGGAAAAAATTTGAACACAGACCTTTTTTAAACATCATGCACAATGGTCAAATCAAAAAGGATTAGACCTTGTTATTAGACCTGAAACCATAAGGTAGAAAAGGGAAAACCTAGGCAGAATTCTACAAGACAGTGAAGTTAAAGGCATTTTCAAGGAAGAAACGCCAGTGGTCAAGCAAAGATGATATTACTGCAAGCTAAAAATCACCTAAAATGAAATAGCCACTAAGAAAGAAAGACTGCACACAAGAATAGGATAAATTATTTAGCAAGACCATTTGATAATGGTTTAATGTCTGAGGTATATAAGGAACAAGTAGAACTTAAAAATATATTTTAACTATCCAATAATGAGAAGAGATGAACAGAAATTTTCTCAAAGAAGAAATACAGATAACAAAATGCACATGAAAAAGTGATCTACATCATTAGTCATTGGAGAGGTGCAAATGAAAACAACATGTTAATACAGTGTGAGATTAAAACGAACAAGAACAGAGCATGTGGAGGGCACCCATTCAAGGGAGCCATGAGTTCCTGGGACAGGCCAGGAGAGTGCGGGAAGGCCGCCAACCCCAGCGTGTGGAGGGCACCCATTCAAGGGAGCCGTGAGTTACCAGGAGAGGCCAAGGGAGTGTGGGAAGGCTGCCGACCCGAGGGCATGGAGGGAGCCCATTCAAGGGAGCTGTGAGTCTATTCAAGGGTCCAGTGACTAGGGAGGCAAGAAGGAAGCTCAGGCTGGCTCCCAGGTGGGGAGGGCTAGTGACCTATGCTCAACAGTGCCCTCTACCATTGTGGCCAGGAGTTAAACTGCACTGTCTGGCAGGAATGGGGTGGTGATTGACCAGGCTTCAATGGAGGATGAGGGAAGGACCAAACCTCAGCGACATTAGCCAACATTACCACGTAGAGCCACAACCCAGAGAAGGAACCCAGCCCCACGCCACAGATGGCAAAAGCGAGCTGAAACCTGAAGGCACTGCACCCCTAGTCAAACCAATAAATGCAAAGAAATATGGGTAAACTAAAGAAGACAATAACAACTAGAGATATGGAGAGAAATTCTAACAAATTTCAAGTCCACCAAAACACACAGGCCCAATAGATCAAGACCTAATAGCAGCCATGACAAAAGAAATGCAAGACATGGTAAATGATTTGAAAGAATCCCTAGCCAGCGAGTACAAGAAATCCATAGATGACCAAATCAACCAACTTAAAAAAGAACTATTACAGAACATGAGAGATTCCATATAGATAGAATTAGAGGAAATAAAAAACACCTTAAAATTCATAATAGCAGAATCACACAGTTAAAGAATCACATAGAAGAACTCGAACCAAAAAAAAAAAAAAAGAACTCAAAAAAAAACAACAAAGAAGCCAACAAAAAATAAAAAGTAAAGCACTGGAAGAAAAAGTGCTGTATTTAATGAACGAAGACAAAAGAAATAATCTAAGAATTGTAGGTATACCAGAACAGGAGGAAAAAGGGAAAGGGAAGAACAAGTAGTTAGGGAAATAATAGCAGAAAACTTTCCCACCCTCTAAAAGAGGTTTTGGTGCACATCCAGGAAATGAAAAGAGTCCCTAAGAAAATAGACCCTAATAAATCAACACCAAGACATATAGTAATCCAAATGGCAAAAACAAAACAGAACAAAAACAAAGAGAAAGATGAACTCTTTAAAGCAATAAGGGAGGAAAAAACCCTGAAATACAAAGGAAGGACCATAAGAATCAAGCCAGATCTCCCATTTGAAACATTCCAAGCAAGAAGAGAGTGGAATGACATATTTAAATGACTGAATGAAAGAAATTTTCAACCTAGAGTCCACTATCCAGCAAAACTCTCATTCATAGGGGAGGGAATACTAAAATCATTCTCAAACAAAAATGAACTCATATTATTTGCGCAAATAAAAAGCGATCGTAAATGACCTAATCAGAGATGAATTACACAATGCAAACCACCGATTGTATCAACAACCACCCATACACAACACAACTGCGCAACAGTCCTCTCTGTCAATAATCTCCTTAAATGTTAATGGACTAAACTCTCCCATTAAAATGCACATAATAGAGAGCTGGATTAGAAAACATAAACCGGATTTTTGCTGCCTGCAAGAAACACACCTACAAGTACAGGATAAACACAGGCTTAGAATAAAAGGGTGGAAATCAACTATTCAGGCCAATAGTAAACAAATAAAAGCAGGGACAGCCATTCTTATATCACACCAAATTGCATTCAACCTCAAGAAAGTGATCAGGGGAACACTAGACCAAGAAGTACTAACCCTGGTTAATATTTACACACCTAATGCAGAGCCAGCAAAATATGTAAGCAACTGCTTTTAAACCTGGAAAAACACATGAAAGGAAATGTGATAGTAGTAAGAGATTTCAATACTCCATTATCACCACTGAACAGATCCACCAGACAGATAACTAACAAAGAAATAAGAGCCTTAAATGAAAAATTAGAAGAACTAGGGCTAATAGACATATAGGGCCATCTACCCCCAGAAATTAGAATACACATTTATCTCAAGTCCACATGGAACCTTCTCCAGAATAGACCATGCCTTGAGATATAAATCTGACTTGTATAAAATCATAAAGGTAAGAAAAATTAGAGGCACCCTGTCAGATCACTGTGCAACAGAGGTCAAAATTGACTGATAAAAAAGATCAATGAAGAAAATCCAACACCTGGAGATTAAACAGCATGAGGCTCAAAAACAGCTGGATCAAAGGACTCAAGGAAGAAATAAAAAGATTCCTTGAGACAAACGACAATGAAGAAACAACTTGTCAAAATTTGTGGGACAAAGTAAAAGCAGTAATGACGGGGAAACTCATAGCAGTACAGTCCTATGTCAGGAAAGAGGAAAATGACAAAATCAGCAGCTTAAAGCAACCTCTGAAGAAGCTGGAACAACACCAAAGAAACCCAAAGGCAACCAGAAGACACGAAAAAATAAAAACCAGAGAGCAGAAATAAACAACATAGAAACTAAGAAAACAATACAGAATATCAATGAGACCAGGAGTTGGTTTTTCGAAAGAATAAACAAGATAGACAAATCACTGGCAATACTTACCAATAAAAAAGAGTGAAAACACCCAAATAAGTAGGATCACAAATGAAAAGGGAGAGATAACAACAGAACCCCAAGAAATTTAACACATCATAAGGATATATTATGAACAACTATATTCAGTTAGACTAGAGAATCCTGAAGAAAGCAACATATTTTTGGGAAAATACCATCTTCCCTGACTGAGAAAGAGGATTTGGAAAGCCTAAACAGGCCAATCACTTCGGAGGTAATTGAAACAGTGATTATAAAACTCCCCAAGAACAAAAGTCTAGGCCCAGATGGTTTTACAGGTGAATTCTATCAAATATTCTGAGAAAAATTACTTCCACAGATACACAGGCTCTTCAAAACCATTGAAAAGAAAGGAATCCTCCCCAATTCCTTTTATGAGGCTAATATTGCTCTTATGCCCAAAGAGGGCAAAGGCACCCCCAAGAAAGAAATCTAAAGACCAATCTCACTAATCAACATCAATTGACACAGAGAAAGCTTTTGACAAAATCCAACACCCATTCATGTTGAAAACACTAAGCAAAATAGAACTGGAATGGACCTTTCTCAAGATAGTTACAGCTATTTATGAAAAGCCCACAGCCAATTTAATGGTGAAAAACTGAAAGAATTTCCACTAAGGTCAGGAACTATGCAAGGTTGTCCACTCTATCCACTCTTATTCAACATAGTCTTAGAAATCCTAGCAATAGCAATTAGACCAGAGAAGGGAATAGAATGAATTCAAATAGGGAAAGAGGAATTCAAACTATATCTTTTTGTAGATGACATGATGATATACTTGGAAAACCATAAAGAGTCCACAGTAAAACTTCTAGAAACAATAAACCAGTAGAGCAAAGTGGCTGGTTACAAAGTCAATACACGAAAGACAGTAGCATTCCTCTATACAAATAGCAAAGTAGAAGAGAAAGAGAATAAGGAGACAATCCCATTTAAAATAGTATCAAAAAAATAATAAGTACCTAGAAATCAACCTTACAAGGGAAATGAAGGATCTATAAAGGAAAACTTCAAAACACATCAGAAAGAAATTGAAGAGGATCTAAAGAAATGGAAGAACATCTCATGCTCATGGGTAGGTAGAATCAACATAGTCAAAATGACTATCTTACCTAAACTTCTATATAGATTTAATGCAATCCCTATCCAAATTGAGACGTCATTTTTTTAAAGACTTAGAACATTCAATCATAAAGTCTATCTGGAATCACAAGAGACTCAGGATAGCCAAATATATGCTGAAAAACAAAAAGTTGGGTGGCATTTCTTTACTGAACATGAAGCTATATTATAAAGCCATAATAATCAAAACAGCATGGCACTGGAACAAAGAGCCTCAGTACAATGGATTAGAATGGAATTTCCAGAGAAAAACCCCTAGATATACAGTCAAATAATATTTGACAAAAGAACCAAGAACTTGAATTGAAACAAAGAAAGTCTCTTCAACAAATGGTATTGGTACAACTGGAAAATAAACTGTAAAAGACTGAAAGTCGACCCATACCTCACTCCTTATACAAAAGTCAACTCAAAATAGAGTAAAGACCTTGAAATCAGACCAAAATCTATAAAGTGTATTGAGGCAAAAATAGTCAGAACACTTGAAGACCAGTATATCAAAAAAGTCTTCGAGGATGAAGCACCAATGACAAGAACATTAGTATCAAACATAAACAAATGGGACTACATAAAATGAAAAAATTTCTGCATGGTGAAAGAAGCCCTATTTAATACAAGAAGACAGTTAATTGAATGGGAAAAAATCTTTGCACTCAACATGTTAAATAAAGGGCTGATATCTAGAAAAAACAAAACACTCAGAATCCCCAAAATCTAATAAAGCCAGGGAAAAATGGGGAGAAGAAATGAATAGACACTTCTCCAAACACATGGAAACATGCTCACCTTCACTCATCATTAGGGAATTCCAAATCAAGACAACAATGAGGTACCACCTTACACCAGTGAGGATGGCTCTCATCAAAAATAATGGGAACAATCTCTGTTGACGCGGATGCAGTACGAAAGGAACTCTCATCCACTGCTGGTGGGAATGCCCCCTAGTCCAACCCCTATAGAAAATAGTCTTGAGAGTGCTCAAGGAACTCAGAATTGAGCTGCCATTTGATCCAGCAATTGCTCTCCTAGGTATCTACCCTCAAGTCGGGAGGACATTCATCCCAAAGTATGTGTGCACCCCACTATTTATCTTAGCACACAGTATAGGAGCTAATATTTGGAACAAACCTCAATGTCCAACAACAGACAATTGATCATGAAGATGTGGTATCTATACACAATGGTTTACTACATAGCAGTTAAAAATGATGCAATCATAGACTTGCAGCAACATGGATGGATCTAGAACATATTATGTTAAATGAAGTAAGCCAGAAGTTGAAAGATAAACACAGAATGATAGCACTATTCTGAAGTACCTAGAATATGCACCAGATATACAGACAATACCCCAAGATTAAATAACAGGGTTTAACAGGGTAGAAATTTCAAACACTGTTATTGTCAACATATTCTGAAGAGTAGTGCCCAAAACAAGTGGAAGAGGAACAACACAAAGCCTTGACTACACATTATACCATAAAGTAACCAGCAAAAGTAGAAACAACAGTGTAGAGAGAACAAGTAATAAGCCTTTTACTAAAAAGAATCATAATAATATCTAAGGGATCTTATACAGGATTACAGATAAAAAATACGATGGGAAGTCACTGACTCCAACGGAAGCATTTTATAAACAATATGTTTTAATGCCTTAATATTACTATATTTAAAATAAACTCTCAGCTTTTCTGTTCACAGGGGTTCTAGGATACAAAGGGTGAACAACCTAAGGTGACACTGTGGTGCTCAGTCACACTAGATACCATACTCAACTTGCATTATGAAAATGTCTTGATAAAACACTTCAACATACCCTTTATAACTAGGGTATGCCCCCTATTAGGACCAGAAGCATGTGACCAGTCAGACCACTGAAGCAGCAACTTTGACCCAGACTTACACTACAGGGTCTACTCATCGAACACGTTCAAGCAAACTAACATATTCTTGTTCTTTTCTCCTCTCTTCTCACTACTTCTTTTTTATCTCTTTTCTTCTACCTTTTCTTCCTCACTATCATCAATTCAATCCATGTCAAATAAAAAACACACTGTTACCTCCTCCTTAGGAAAGGAAAGTTGATATATAAGATGCTGTGGACAATATTGTATAGGGAAAACACCTATATAGATAGACTGCACTAACACATTGTTTAGTACTCGAGATGTGAAACCTATATGTATCCAAAAGTTGAGCTATTAGTTTCGTTACCTTACATGTACTATATATATATATATATATATATATATATATATATATATATATATATATATATATATATATATATATATATATATACCTATCTTGCTGTACTCAGCTTATTACTTGCTCTTCCCCCCTTAAAAAATCTGACTATCCCTTTATCCCCCGACCCCAAACTAATTTACCACCTTATTAAAATTCTTCACCCTCAGTTCTTAATCCTTTAGGCACCAAGACCGACTTCTTACACCAGTGATCACCCAACTACCCAATGAGTACCCAGCACCCAAGCGAAGGGACACCCACTCAGACCCACACCTCGTCCTCGGCAAGAAAATATAACCAACACCCCTGCTAACTCATGCTGTATGGCCCTCCTTATCACCTCTCCCTAATGTGGACTGTTGTTTGATACCGGACTTAGTTCCAAAAGGATTCCCACTGCAAGAACTCTAACAAGACCTCTCTGCAGCATATCTTTTCTTGATCTCAAGAAGGCCAGGATTTGAGATGAAAATATGCCCTGGAGCCCACACCCCACAAGAAAATCTCAAAGAACAATGGGGAAGCCTAAATTTCCTTTAGAAGTTTAAGACCTATACAATACTACTTCTTAACCTGTTTTTCCCCAAATGTAAGGCAGTATCCTGCATCACATTTTTCCTTAATTACTTTTTAAAATTCATTTAAAAATACTTTTTACTTTATATATATATGTGAGCATATTTATTTTTATTTTTGTCTAGTTTCTGTTTCCTTCTCTTTCCTCCCCCAAATGCACCAGCAATATAATGTAGCACCATTTCTTCCTGAAAAGGCATACTCAAAAAGGGGAAACTGTACATATAAAAACAGGCTCTTATCTACTAGGGATACGAATTTATACTTTTTTACAATACAGGGGTATCTTCTATCTTGAACATATGTCATGTGGACCCAACGTAGACCCCAGGTGATTAGAAACCGACCATCCAGCCTTGAACCCTGGATCCCAGGCATAGAAATGACACAGTTCTCCACAACAGCTCCAGGAACCACCCCTCCAGGACATCCTTAATACTGCTCTGGCACCAATATGAGCCAGTTCTAATGTGATATCCTGACAACAAGGAAATGGGAACAACTTGATCTAAGAACAGTTTTTTTTACCTCACCATCTAAAGATAAGACAATATCTGCTATCTACAGATGACTGGCTGTGACAACCATGACTGGGCAGAATGTATCTTGGTACCAACAAAAAAGCTCTAGTCTAGATTTGTTTTATGATCTGTACAACAACCAAGATCTCTAATTCCAGAGGTCTGACTGAGACAATTGCAAGTAAATGAGTCTTCTGGAAATATAATGAAAGACTCTATCCCAGGCTCCATACTAGGATCAGTGCAATGACCAAGACCACCAACTACAGAAGACGGATTAAAATGATAGTGAAGAACAGAACTTCTAAAACTACAAAGAAATTCTTCATCATAAGCTCCATTCCTGTACCTGTGCAGATACCAAGATCTCTGGATACAGAGGTCTGATTTTAGCACCCATGAGAGAACTGAAGCCTTCCACACACCACAAAGGCACCGAGAGGAGAGTAAATGAACATGCAAGGAGTCTATAGTTATTCCCATGACAGTATAATTCAAAGGTGGAAAAACCCTGTAGCTTTTAGGCCAAGGGAATTTCCTCTCTAATGCTCTCATATGTGCCTATGCAGGAAAAAAAAAAACACACAAAAAACACAAAAAGCACAAAATAATCTTTTTTACTTATTTATCTATTTGTTTATTTTTTGATTTCTTTGTTTTGGTTTGGATATTGAAGTTGTTCTCTCCAATTTTTTTATTTTTTAATTTTTTTTCTTTTTTTCCTTTTTGCGTTGTTATGTTTTTATTTCAGGACTGTGGTTATTATGTGGTGCTTGTCTTTATTGCTGTAGTGCTCACTGGATTTATTTGATATATCCTTTTGTCTGGTTGTGGTGTTTTACTTCCTTTTTCCCTTTCTTCTCTCAACTGTGGTAGAGAACCTCTAAAAGTACTCCACCCATTTCAACTTATCTGATTTTTACCCCATTTTATTGCTTTTCTTTTCTTCAAACAAAACCACATAACTTGAACTATCTAGTTCCGCCTCTCAAAGAGAAGGGGAAATAATGGAGGGTATCAAGACCAAACAGTTGCATGATCACTAAGTAGTAAGCTAGACACAGAGGGGACCACTTATACTAGAAGCCTGGGGGTTGAAGATGGGGGACATGGGATGCAATATGGGAATGGGGGTTGAGAGAGGACAACTTTGGTGATGGGAATTCCCCTGATACATTGTTAATATGTGCCTAAAATATTACTGTGAAAGTTATGTGAGTCACTATAAAAATCATAAAAATAAAAAAGAAACAAGAACAACCAGTGTTGTCATGAATGCAAATAGAAAGGAACCCTTCTTTATTTTTTGTGAGAATGTAGACTGGTCCAGCCACTTTGAATAACAAAATGGACATTCCTCAATGATCTTCAGAAATATCACTCTAGATATATAACCTAGGACCCTAAAACACAATGTAAATAAGCCTTCTGAATTTCTGTGTTCATTGCATCTTTATTCAAAATCACCAGAATCTATAAAGATCCCAGTGCCCCAAATCAGGTGAGTTGATAATTAAACCATAGTACATATACACAACAAAATACATGCATCTGTTATAAAAATGAAGCCTTAAAATTTGCTTGTACATAGATGAAGATAGTGATATGTTGACAAAATGAGTCAGAGGGAGTGGAATAGATAGAGAATGATCATAATCATATTTGGAAAATATATACTTATATGTTATATATAATAATATATATTTATATACATTAAGTATATATTACATATATACTTATATATAATATAGTATGATAGTAATATTCAGAGACACTATAAATGAGCGCCAGGAGCAACCCATGATAGCAATCCTTTCAAAAATTGTGGGAGAGTGCCTTGGGGCTAAGAATGGACAATTATGACCATAATCGTTGAAAATTATTTATTTGAGCAAGAGGATAAGGTAATAGGCATAATACCATTCAGGAACAATATTGCAATCCAGTATCTAAAAGGTGAGATAAAAGAAAAGGAGAGTGAGAACACTGTCTGCCCCAGATACAGCCATTGGGAGAGTGGGAGAGAGTGAAAGTGGTGACATTGAAGGTGGGTAAAATGCACTGGTGAAGGGTGATGTATATTGTATGACAGAAATTCAATCATATATAACTTTGTATCTGTGAAAAAAACAACTGTATAATGAACAAAATTGTATCCATGGTATTTAAATAGAGTAATAATAAATAAAAATCAGAGCAAAAACAACTATGCTTTTGAAAATTTCAGGATAAAAAGAGAAAGCAACCCTGCAATATCACTCCTAGATATATGCTCCAAAAAGCACCAAACAGAAAAGTCCTCTGAGCTCCACTATTCATTGCAGCATTATTTACAATAGAATATGGGACAATCCATGTACCCAAGTACATATGAGTGGATAAAGACTAGATAAGAGTGGCAACTACACAATAATGTACTATGCAGCTATGACCACAAATGAAGTCATCAAATTTACTTACACAATTATTGACATGGAAAGTATTATGCTAACCAAAAGGAGCCATAGAGAGAGGAATGGGAAAGCATAAAAGCACTATTTAGTGGTTATTTAAAGATAATATTGAAAGGTAGTATAAAATAATAAAGATAGTATAAATATTTAAAGGCAGTATAAAATATATCCAAAGACAATCAAGACTAGGGTTACGAGGATCAATCTATCATTGGAAGCTTGCCGCAAGAGGGGATGAGTATATTAGAACATGATAGGCATGAAATGCCTTTTGTAACAGTGTTGCTTACCCCAGTGCCAAAAAGTAAAAATGGAAGTGTGAAAGAGAGACATGAAAAATGTCTGACATAGAGGCAGTCAGGAGAAATAACAGTGGGGAGGGTGGAAGAAAATCACGGCACTGGTGTTGGGAAATGTGCACTGGTAAGGGGATAAGTGTTGGATATTTTATGAATGATCCTCAGTCATACATAATTTTGCAAGTGTGGATCTCATAGTGATTCAAGAGTTTCTTTGATTTAAAAATGTTCCAGCTAAGGAGGAATTGGTGGCCTAAATGCATGGCAAGCTTTTTCTGTTTGGAATTAAAACACAATTTCTTATGCACATAGCTATCTAAATTCTAAGAACTGTCTCTGATTTTATTATAGCTGCAGTATTTCATTTGGAAAAAAAAGGAAGTAGGATATTGCTACTTTCACACAAATAAGAAGTTCACCTTCCAAAACCATAATCATTCATAGTCCTTAAGTATTCCAAGTCCTTAATCACTCATTATCTCCAATTATTATATATTTTATTTCTTGGCCCAACCTATTAAATTACATTATGTTAAGAACCTTGATAAACAAAAAGTACAACATTAAAAGTGCCTGGTGGTTAAGATTCTGGATCAATTTGAGAAATAAATTTAAGATATAATGGGTCAAAGTTATTGACCTTCACACATAAATCTCAGAATAATGGAGTATACATAGGAATACTTTCTTATGGAAGGACACAATAATGCTATTTATTATAACACAGATGCAACTGGAAGATATTTTGCTAAATATAGTAAGCCAGAAGAAGAAAGGGAAGTATAGAATGGTTTAACTTATCTGTGATGTTTAGAATTGCCTGAAGAAATACAATGGTGTTAGGGGAGATTTGTGCTGAAACGTTGTATTTCTAAACCAAATTTGTAATCACACTGCTTTAAATATTTTGAAGAAAGGAAAATATAGCTATACATATATCAGATAACACAGACTTCTAACTCAGAAATATAACAATTTGAACATATTATAATGATCAAGGACTTACTGCAACAGTATATTTTATGCTCATTGATAAATATGCAGCATATAAAAGGAAACACAAAATATATTAAGGCATATTATTATAACTCAATAAAAAGAAAAATAGTGACAGAAATGTAATCATGATAAAAAAGATTCCTCTTTTCTTCATAAGCTCACAGAGGCCAAGCATCATACTCTACTACAGCTTCCAACAAAATCCCTCCAAGTTCCAGGATTGAACTCACATAATAAAAGCAGCTGAGCTAAGTAGGTACCTGATTTTGAGGTAAAATTTCTGTTTTCTTTTCTTTTTATATATTTTTTTTGTTGTTGTTGTTTGTGCTCTTTAGTTCTTCTAAAAAAACTTTATTATAAATATTCGGGGCCGATGAGGTGGTGCTAGAGGTAAGGTGTATGCCTTGCAAGTGCTAGTCAAGGAAGGACCATGGTTCGATCCCCCAGCGTCCCATATGGTCCCCCCCAAGCCAGGGGCAATTTCTGAGTGCTTAGCCAGGAGTAACCCCTGAGCATCAAATGGGTGTGCCCCCCAAAAAAACCCAAAAAAATTTATTATAAATATTTAAGAACCATAATTACAAACATGTTTGTAGTTGAGTTTCAGTCATAAACAGAATACCCCCTTCACCAGTGCAATATTCCCACCACCAATGCCTCCCCTCCTTCCCCACTGCTGCTTATATTCAGGACAGGTATTCTACTTCTCTCATTCTTTAACATTGCCATGCTAGTTGTTAGTGTAGTTATTTCCCTAACAGCATTCACCACTCTTTGTGGTGAGCTTCAAATTGTGAGCCAGTCCTTCAGGCCCTTTCATTCCTTAATTCTATTGTCTCTGAAACTTATTACAGTAATGTCTCTATTTTTCTTAGACACATAAATGAGTGAGACTATTCTGTATTTATCTCTCTTCCTATCACTTATTTCACTCAACATAACAGATTCCATGTGCATCCATGTATAGGAAAATTTCATGACTTCATTTCTCCTAATGGCTGCATAATATTCCATTGTGTTTTTTCACTCCAGAAAGAAACTGAAGATGATCTAAAGAAATGGAAGAACATCCCATGCTCATGGATAGGTAGAATTAACATAATCAAAATGACTATCCTACCCAAACTCCTATATAGATTTAATGCAATCCCTATCCAAATCCAGACACAATTCTTTAAAGAATTAGAACAAGCATTCACAAAACTCATCTGGAACCACAAAAGACCCAGGATAGCCAAACAAATACTGAAAAACAAGAAGCTGGGAGGCATCTCCTTACCTAACTTGAAACTATACTATAAAGCCATAGTAATCAAAACAGCATGGTACTGGAACAGAGACAGGACATCAGACCAGTGGGTCAGAACAGAATTCCCAGACATAAACCCCCAGGTATATAGCCAACTAATATTTGATAAAAGAGGCAAGAATCTGAAATGGAACAAAGAAAGCCTATTCAACAAATGGTGTTGGTACAACTGGAAAACCACATGTACGAAAGTGAAAATCAACCCATACCTTACTCCTTATACAAAAATCAACTCAAAGTGGATCAAAGACCTTGAAATCAGACCCGAATCCATAAAGTTTATTGAGAATAAAATAGGCAGAACACTCAAAGACCTATATATCAAAAAGGTCTTTGAGAATGGAGCACCAATGGCAAGAACGTTAGCATCAAATATAAACAAATGGGACTACATCAAACTAAAAAGCTTCTGCATGGCAAAAGAAACCCTACTTAACGCAAGAAGACAGCTAACAGAATGGGAAAAAATCTTTTCACTCGACATATCAGATAAAGGGCTGATATCTAGAACATACAAAGCACTCAGAAAGCTGAGCCCTCCAAAACCAAACAAAGCTATAAAAAATGGGGAGACGAAATGAATAGACACTTCTCTGAGGAAGACAGAAGGATGGCCAACAAACACATGAAAACATGCTCACCTTCACTCATCATCAGGGAGATCCAAATCAAGACAACAATGAGATACCACCTTACACCAGTGAGGATGGCCCACATCAAAAATAATGGAAACAACCTTTGTTGGCGGGGATGCGGTATGAAAGGAACTCTCATCCACTGCTGGTGGGAATGTCCCCTAGTCCAACACCTATGGAGGAAAGTCTGGAGAGTGCTCAAAGAACTCAGAATTGAGCTGCCATTTGACCCAGCAATTGCCCTCCTAGGCATATACCCACAAGATGGAAGGACATTCATTCCAAAATACGTATGCACCCCACTATTTATCGCAGCACTCAGTATAATAGCCAAATCTTGGAACCAACCTAGGTGTCCAACAACGGATGAATGGATCATTAAGATGTGGTACATATACACAATGGAATATTACATGGCAGTTAGAAATGATACAATCACAGACTTTGCAGCAACGTGGATGGACCTAGATCATGTTATGTTAAACGAAGTAAGCCAGAAGACAAAAGATAAACACAGAATGGTAGCACTATTCTGAAACACCTAGAACATATATTTTATACACAACTAATACCTAACAATCATATAACAGGGTTTAACAGGGTAGAAACTCCGATCACTGTAATAGTCAACATATACATGGGAGCAGTGTCCAAAATATATGAAAAAGGAACAATGCAAACTCTTGACTGCACATTATACCACAAGGAAAACAGCAACAACAGAAACAGCAACATGGAGAGAACAGGTATGTAACCAGACTCCTACAACAAAGGCCCACAATAATCCCTTAGAGATCGTAAACAGGAACACAAGTATAGAACACCGCGGGAATTCACGTAATGCAATGGCAACATACCATAACACTACGTTTTAATCCCTTTACCTTACTATATTTTAAAAATAACCTCTCAGCTTTTCTTTCCACAGGCGCCCTTAGATACAAAGGGCGGACAAACTAAGATGGCAATTCGGGATACCACACGAGATACCATACCTTGCTTGCACTATGAGACGGCCACGAGAAAACTCTTTAACATACACTTTATCTCTAGGTTAAACCTTCTTTTAGGAATCGAAGCACGTGACCAGTCAGACCACCAAAGCAGTACCTGCGATGTACAGACCTAAACTACAGGCTCTAGTCATCGAACACATTCAACCAAACCAGCATTCCCTTGCTATTCTCTCCTTTCTTCTCTCTATTTTTTTTCTCTTCTCTTTTCTTTTTCTCTTCTACTCTTCTCTTTATTTTTTCCCTTTCTCTTCTCCCTTTCTACGGTATTTTCTCTTTTCTCTTCCTTCATACCCCTCCCATATACCTTCCCCTTTCTCCCCCCCGGAAATCCAACTATCCCTTCACCCCTCAATCCCATCCAGATCTCCCACCATATTAAAACTCTCCACCCTCAGTCCTTAATCTTTTAGGCATCAAGATCGACCTCCTACCCAATGAACCAGTACCCAGCACCCAGGCGAGGGGACACCCAACCGAACCCACACATCGTCTCCTGCAAGAAAAGACAGCCAACTCCCCTGTGGACACATGCTGCGAGACCCTCCCTACCAACTCCCCCTAACATGGACTGTTTCTTGAAATCGGACTTAGGTCCAATAGTATCCCCAATGCAAGAACTCTTCCAAGACCTCCCAGCTGCAAATTTTTACCAATCTGAAGGGGGGCAGGGGGTGTGATTGGAAGATGCCTGGGAACCCACACACCACAAGAAAAATCCAAAAGACAATGGGAAAACTGTACTTCCAACATAGGCATAAGACCTGTAATACACCAACTCTTTACCTGTTCTCTCCCAAATGCAAAGTAGTCTTTTGCACCACGTTGGTCCTTTAAAAACTTCGCTAACTCATTTTATTTTTTTTTATTTTTTTAATTAACTTATTTATTTAAATGTTTGCCTTACATATACATTTGTGGGCACATACACTTTTATTTCCTTTTTTTTTTTTTTAATCGTCTTTGGGTATGTGACCTATCTCTGTTACCCACTCTGTCCACCCCAAATACTCCGACATATAATGGAGCACCACTTCCCCCTGCAAAGGCACACTAAATAAAGGGGAAATCTTACATATTTAAAAAAAAAAGAGCTCTTATCTACTAGAGATAGGAACTCATAGTTGTTTACAATACAGGGTTATCTCCTACCTTGAAAATATGTCAAGTGGAATCAACTTAGACCTCAGGTGATTAGATACCATTCAACCAGCCTTGAACCCTGGATCCCAGACATAGAAACGGCACAGCTCCTCACAACAGCTGTAAGAAACAATCTCCATCTGGAACAGCCTTATTACTGCAGGGTCAACAACAAGGGCCAGCTCTAACATGATATCTCGACAATGAGGAAAATGTGAACAACTTGACCTTAGAGCAGTTTAGCCTACCTCACCAGCTAACGACAAGACAAAACCAGAAGACGCG
Organism: Suncus etruscus; assembly: GCF_024139225.1. Classification (NCBI taxonomy): domain Eukaryota; kingdom Metazoa; phylum Chordata; class Mammalia; order Eulipotyphla; family Soricidae; genus Suncus; species Suncus etruscus. The sequence continues at coordinate 81,854,793 of NC_064863.1, read as the reverse complement.
GCACCCTTTGGTAGGTCCAAAAGCCAAGATCGTGATTTACAGATGACTGGATACTAGAACCACGACCAGACTGTATACATCTTGGGACCAATAAAAAGCCCTAGTCTAGGGTTTGAACTAAGACCTGCACAATAAGCATGATCCCCAGTCCCAAAGGTCCGGCAGAGACAATTGTAACGGAAAGGGGCTTCTGGAAGAACAAAGAAAGACGCTAGCCTAGATGCCTTCCTAGGTTCAGCGCAAAGACCAAGATCACCAACCACAGAAGATGGATTAAAATGGCACTGAGGTAACAGAACCTCTAGATTCACAAAGACTGACTTCACCATAAGTCCCACCTCAGGATATGTACAGATACTGGGACTGCTAAACACAGAGCTCTGACGGTATCACACTGGACAGAGCAGAAGCCTTCCACACACCAAAAAAAAAAAAAAAAAAAAAAAAAACCACAACCTGGAGAGTAATGATCCTGAGCAAAGACTAGAGCTGATTCCATGACAGTATACTCCAAGGACGGAGAAACCCCATATCTTATAGGGCAAGTGAATTCCTTTTCGAATGACCCCAATATTTACTGTGCCAGGGCAGGAGGGAAAAAAAAATACAAAAAACACAAAACCTTGGTTATGTATATATATATATATATATATATATATCTTACCTTCATTTATTATTGTTATTATTATTTTTATTTACCTAGCTATTTTGGTCGATTCCTCAGTTTGGATGTGATTATTGAAATTGTTGGCCCCAATTATTCTTTTTTTTTTTCTTTTCTTTCTCTTCCTTTCTTTTCTTTCGTTATGTGCTACGCCATGTTTCTTATTTCAAGACCAGGGCGTGTTTTTTGTTTGTTTGTGTTTGTTTTTAGTTTGTTTTGGTTTGTTTTTTATCTGTTTTTTTGTGGTGCTTATCGTTATAGCTGGAGTCCTCACTGGATATTTGACACTTCTTTTGGTACTGGTGGAGTGTTTCAACTTCTTTTTCTCCTTCATTTCCCAAATCGATGATGAGAACCTCTAGAAGGATTCTGCCCATTTTCGGGGTATTAAACTCTTACCCCGGTTTATTTATTTTCTCTTTTTCAGGCAAAACCACGCAACTTGAACTAGCTACCCCTGCCCCTACTTAGAGGGGGAAATAAGGGAGGCATCAAGACCAAACTGATGCAAGACTACTAAGTAGTTGGTTAGAGACAGAGGGGACCACATATTCTAGCCGCCCTGGGGGTGAGGGAAGAGGAAATGGGAGGTAAGACAGAAACGGGGGTGTAGGGAGGACAATTTGGGGATGGGAATCCCCCCTGATTTTATGTAAATATGTACCTAAAATATTCTTGTCAACAATATGTAAGCCACTATGATCAAAATAAAAATTATATTAAAAAAAATTCCATTGTGTTTTTGTACCACAGTTTCTTTAGCCATTCATCTATTGAAGGGCATCTTGGTTGTTTCCAGAGTCTGACTATTGTAAATAGCACTGAAATAAATATAGATTTGTATTGCATTTTTGTGTTCCTAAGGTATATCTCTAGGAATGGAATAGCTGGATCTCAATTTCCAGTTGGTTTTTTTTAATTTTTATTTTGACCAACTCGGTCTTGATACGTAATGGGTTAAAAACTGAGGGTAAAGACATTAATAAGGCAGGATATTAGATTGGAAATATGGAGTGAAGAGATTGTAGGATTTCTGAAGTGGGGAGGTGGGATAGTGTATAGGAGGGGCTATATACGCTATAGGCATGGACTGTTTACAATTTAGGTTTGGCTCTCATAGAGGAGTCCTCTTTCTATGTACTCATGCCAACATAAAGACATACAATAGTGATCTATTCTAAAGATGTTGTTAAAGGTCTGACTCCAATAGGATGGGTCTGAGCTTTTAAGGACTGGTTGAATTAAGATAAATTATTAGCTTACATATAGCTTGAGAAAAAGAGGGATGGAGAGAAAAAGATACGAGAGAGGAGAACAGAAAAATAGGTAAATATAGTAAAAATGAGATAAAAATTAATAAATCAACTAAAAGAGTTTGGGTCAGTGTGTTGGGTTTGGGAGGTTTTCCCAGTTTCTAGGCATTTCGTCAGTATGAGGTTGGGCCTTCCTAAATGAAGATTTAAGGGTTAGATAATGACTGGAGCAGTTTAGGGTACACATAGGTTTTACATCTCGAGTACTAAACACTGTGTTAATGAGGCCTACCTATATAGGTGTCTAACCTATGTAGTACTGTTCGCTGCATCTTATGTATTGAGATTCCTTTCCTAAAGAGAAAAAAAGTGTGGGTTTTATTTGACATAGATTGAATTGATGAGGAGGAGGAAGAAGAGGTAGAAGAAGAAAGGGGAGAAGGAAAGAAATAGGGAGAAGAGTGAAGAAAGGAGAAAGAAAATGTTAATTAGGCCAAAAGTGTTTGATGAGTAGGTCCTGTAATATAAGTGTGGTTCGCAATTGACTGTTTCAATGGTCTGAATGGTTATATGCTTCAGGTCCTAATAGAGGCCATAAACCAGAGGAAAAGGGTAGATTGGCATGTTTTATCAAGACATTTTCATAATGCAAACTAAACATCGTATCTAGTATGACTGAACACCGAGGTGTCAAATTAGGGTGTCCACCCTTTGTATCCAACAACCCCCGTGGACAGAGAAGCTGAGAGGTTGTTTTAAAGCTAGTAAGATTAAGGCATTAAAACACATTGTTAGAAATGCTTCTGCTGGAGTCTCTGGCCTCCAATCATATTCTTCACCTGAATTTATCCTTCATCTTTTGGCTTACTTCATTGAACATAATATTTTTAGAGCCATCAATGTTGCTTCAAAATTCATAATTTTGTCATTTGTAACTGCTATGTAGTATTCCATTGTGTATAAATAACACATCTTCATGATCCATTCATCTGTTCTTGGGCATCAAGGTTGGTTCCAAATCTTGGCTATTGTGCTGAGTGCTGAGAAAAGAACACACAAGCTTTCCATAAAGGTTGAACTAGATGGCATTCCCACCAGCAGTGGATAAGAGTTCCGTTCTCTCCACATCCCTGCCAACACTGTTCATTTTCATTCTTTGTGATGTGTGCCAATCACTGGAAATCTAGCTCCCATATGATCCAGCTAAACCACTCCTAGGAATATACTCTAGGAACACAAAAATATAATACAAAAATCCCTTCCTTACACCTGTATTCATTGCAGCACTATTTACCATAGCATGACTCTGGAAACAACCAAGATACCCTTCAACAGACGAATGGCTAAAGAAAATGTGGTACATGTACACAATGGAATATTATGCAGCTGTCAGGAGAGATGAAGTTATGAAATTTTCCTATACATGGATGTACATGGAATCTATTATGCTGAGTGAAATAAGTCAGAGGGAGAGAGAGAAAAACACAGAATGGTCTCACTCATCTATGGGTTTTAAGAAAAATGAAAGACATTCTTGCAATAATAATTTTCAGACGCAAAAGAGAGAAGGGCTAGAAGTTACAGCTCACCTCATGAAGCTCACCACAAACAGGGATGAGTTTAGTTAGAGAAATAACTACATTTTGAACTATCCTAATAATGAGAATGTTTGAGGGTTATAGAAAGCCTGTCTAGAGTATAGGCGGGGGTTGGGCGTGGAGGAGGGAGATTTGGGACATTGGTGATGGGAACATTGCACTGGTGATGGGTGGTGTTCTTTACATGACTGAAACCCAAACACAATCATGTAATTAATCAAGGTGTTTAAATTAAATATATATATAAAAAAGCAGTTTAACATCATTAGAAGATATAGGTACTAAAACATGTATGAAATATACAGGAAATATATTTCTTGACAGGTAGCAAAAATCTCAATACTAAATTTGTAAAATAGTAATATGTGGTGCAGTTTACCAGGATGAAATAACTGTGGTACAGTCATTTGAGTTTAGTTATTAGGAATGGATAAGTTAGAAAATATTGTCCTCTAATTGATCAATGTACTTTCACCATTCATTCAAAATATTCATTTATGTTTATGATCCTAAAATTCTAATAAACTGCTATTTATAAGAGTTATCTAAAGGAGGAATTTCAACTTAGTTGTTTATTTTATTTTTGCTTTGTTTTGGGAGTCACATTTTTATGGTGCTCAAGAGTTATACGTGTCTCTGAATTCAGGAATCGCTCCTAGCAATACTCCAGGATACATGAGACACATGGAATGCCAGGGATTGAATCTGGGTCAGCTACATGCAAAGCAAGTGTCCTGCTAATTAGTTTTTCTCTCAGGTCCCTCAACTAAAGTTTCCATCTATATTTGTCAATTTAATATCAAACTAATTATCTTGGTAATGACTTTGTTCCAGTCCTGAAGTGAAATTTGCTTCATTTATTTCAGCTATAGCATATGAACATAGCCAGTTGGTTAAAGGCTAACATCCCAGATACATTAATAAAATATTTTAAACTGACATTTAAAGCAAAAATGTGTCTTGTAGCTAAATTAATCACTTTAAATAAATTTATTTTTATTATCTTCTTCATTCAATGTATTTTTCGCTATCTCCCTCTGCCCTGAGATATAACCTTATAGAAAAATTTCCCTTCTAAGAGTGCATAATGCTCCTGAAAGTCACAGAGCTATGTCTGAAAAGAGTTTAGTAGTTTTTATTGTTTTGTCTTAGCACACTTTGGGGGATTTCTCTTCTACAGCCTTCCAACAGCTTTAACTAAGATGTTCAGGGATATTTACATTCTTCTCTATCACTGTCACCTAAGATGTTGTGGTTAAAATTGAATACTTCAGAAATTACATTTGTATTCCAAATACAATTCTTTAATGTTTAGAGATAACAATGCAGAAAAAGAAATGAAATATTTTCTACTCTTCTCTGTAAATCTTCTTCCACTTAATTTGTAATTCTTATCCCACTTAATATATTTCCCATTAGAGTGACTGATCATTTGGGTGACTAACTCATTTATCAGGTCACTCACAGTTTTAAATTTGCCCATTTATGTTAAAAAGGAATAGAGAAAAAGAAGAAAAATTTTCCAAGTGCTCACTACTCATTTGGTTCCTGGCACCATGCTCATCAATCCCAATATCTGCAGTCAGGGCCTGATGTCTCCAGAGTACAACAAAACAAGTGTGCAAGCCTCGGGAGCCCTACTAAGCATGTGAGTAGCACAATTATATCAGATGTAGAAACATAAAAATCAGGTGTGTGAGTGATGCCTTGTGATCACAAAAGCAATAAGAAAGGGTACATAAAGAGAAAGTAGGGTTAAATGTATCCCAAGAAATTGTGGCGAATTTTTGACACTTCTCTAGTTGGAGTTTGCTTCCCCTAGACACACTGCCTTGAAGGATATCAGACTTGTGGGAAACCTTCCCCTTCTTTTCTCAGGATAATTTCACCTGTGTTTCTTTAATTTTTTGTTTACAACATATCAGGATGTGTCCATGTGAGATTATTTCTTTGTTTTTATTATGCTGTGGCAAGGTTGCCACATAATACCAATTCTTGCCCTGCTCCCTATCTCTAAGCACTTACCTGGACTAAGTTATGCTACACTCAACACTGAAACACATGGCAGTTAGGATATTCTGACAACTGGTGAGATATATTATGTTCAATTTAGGTTTGGGCACCTCTAATTTTGGCTTTTTCGTCTGGTATTTGGCTAACTCTTATATTGGGGGATGGCAGCTATACTGTCTCACAAGAGCAAGGAATTAATGCAAAAGAATGATAACAGGCACAAGCAGTAAGGCACAAGCAGTAAGGCAGATCTTTCTTGCCCGCGCTAGCCTAGTACAAACTGTTCGATCACCGGCATCCCATATGGTCCCCAAAGCCAGGAGCGATTTCTGAGCGCAAAGTCAGGAGTAACACCTGAGTGTCACCGGATGTGGCCCAAAGACAAACAAACAAACAAACAGAACTAATTGAATTAGGTGTATATAAAGCCAGTTAACAGTTCTACTACTGAGGAAAAAGTCAATGACAAGGTAAAAGAAAGAAAAAAACACAAACCAAGAAAGCTTGTCCTGGTTGAAGAGTCAGAAGTTTAAAGGAAGATAGTTTTGAAGATTGATCTTTAAGGGATATTGAGAAAATGCCCAAATGGCATTTAACAACACAAAAAGTCACCAGAGAAGAAAAGAATTAGCAATGAAGACAATGTGGAATTAAAACTTGAATGTAAATTTAATTTTTAAAAAGCAATAAGATTAATCTGTCAATGGTACAAACTTTTAACTTGAGATAAAATTAAATGTCTACTAAAAGTAGGAAACATTCCCTATTATTAATGCATAAACTTTCTGATTAATCTACCCTCTTCATAAGCTCAATTCTGTATTGAAAATCATTCATTATTCCAACTTAACCTAACATAGTTGAGGGCTTCAATTTATAAAATGCTCACTTTATTTTTATAGCATATTAAAAATGTTGTATAGGAGTAATACCCAGAGACAATAGAGTTGAGGGCCACAAGGACCAGTCCATGATATGAAGCTTACCACAGAAAGTGGTGAGTGTAGTTAAGAGAAATAACACTAATAAATACCGTTTCAGGCTGGGAATGGGGAGGAGAGAAATGGGGACACCGGTGGTGGGAAAGTTGCACTGGTGAATAGGGGCTGTGCATTTTATGGCTGAAAGCCAATTACAAACACTTTTGTGACCATGGTGCTTAAATAAAGAAATTATTTTTTTAATTTTGCTTTTGTTTTGTTTTCACATCAATCATAACTATTTACATAATAATTGATGTAAACTCAAGGGCAAATATTATTCAGGAAAAAAGGTTTTTCTTCTGACATTTACTGTTATTTGAAATGTGTAGATTTAGGCACATTAGAGTTAACCTCCAAAGAAATCATACTGTTTATTGACATTTAAGGACTATTAAAATCTCAATTAAAATGATTTAGATAACTAAAATATTTTTCTGGATTAAAAATATTGTCTAGTCTTCATAGATCAAATTCAGTGTGCTGCATTTATTTAAAAAGAACATAAATTGCCTTGATTGTCAATTATGCTCTTATCCTGATAGCAGTAGAGAAAATTATATTGTCATTGTCAACTCTTAAATTTAATAAAAATCAATATACTTTTTAAAACTATTGAATTAAAATTTTAATATTCAAGTTCTGGCCATATAGTACAGTAGGCCAACCCAGATTTTATGGCCTGTATCCCATATGGTCTTCAAGCTATACCAAGACTGAATCCTAAGTGCAAAGCCAGGATTAACCCTGAGCATCACTGAGTATGGCCCCAAAACAAATAAAATCTTCATATTTATCATTATGATTCTGCTTATTTACACTTTCAATTTTTAAATTTTGAAACTTTGATTTTCTTGTGACTTACTTGTTTCATGAAATATGTTGAGAGTTTCATTTTATTCCTTAAAATCTTTCAGAAAAAAATATAACAATTTATGCTTTCGATCTTTACAGATTTTGCAATATTGATTTTGGCCATCACTTCTAATATATATAATTAGATATATTTTTAATGTATAGTTTGTGGATTTTTTTTAAATATTTCAAATATTTTCTTTTTCTCCTCATCACATATAAAACATACATTGGTTAATTTATTCTTTGTTATATGTGATTATGGAATTATCTAAGTATATCTTGCCAAAAAAGAAGTATCAGAAAACAAAGAATTTCTGACAAGGAATTCTGTTTTCTGTAAGAGAAAGAACATTATATAGTATTATAAAAAATGGCATAAAAATATTTTATAATATCGATTTATTTGGGCAGTATTTCTACTGTGATTTTTCTTCCCAGGGGAGTAATGACTGTATTCTAAAAACAAAATTTTATGGAAAGTTGGTTAATAATATCATTCTGCCTATGAAGTTTGCTCACATGTTTAAAATAATATAATATTTTTTATTTTTTCTTGGAAGAAAATTCAAATACCATTATTGTAACTATTATTTTCTGCTCTGAGTTTAGGCTAGAAAGTAAAACTTGTCAAGCACGTATATATTTAATTACTATCCTCTCCCCATATTATTCACTTATTATAAATTAGGTATCAACTATGTAGACCAATTGCTGTGGATACAGTGACAAATGTGTCTTTATTTTTATTGAAAAGATTACTATAAAAACAGTAAATTTTTACCAAAATATAGGAAAGTGTTGTTTAAGATTAACTTTGTATTTTTATAAGGTTTTACAAAATTATGAACTCGTATTATTTTCTATATAATGTATAGAGTAGAATATTGATGTATGTTAAAATTTGTTATTTAATTGACAAAGTTTTAGATGTCAAAATAAGAGTGGGAAATAGAGCAGAAGTAGAGTTCATTCTTCACCTCTGAGAAATCCTGAGCTTGATTTCTGTCAACTTTCTCTGAATCAAATTTGGGCCTGGAGAGAAAGTAAAATTGGTAGAGCAACTTCCTTTCATGTAACCCAGCTATATTCTATCCTCAGTAGCCTATATAGTCACCCAAGAACTACCAGAAGTGATTCGTGAGCATAGAGCCAAGATGCAGCAACTAAATAAGTACATAATAATGTTAATTAATGATTAATTAATTAATATTTACATAAGTATTTACATAATAATTTCAAAACAAAACAAACAAAAAATCAAATTAAACTCACTATACTTGTCTAAACCCTAAGATTTTATCCAATTTTCAAAAATAAATATAGTGATGGATGAAAACATAATCCTAATTTGTTCAGTCATTTTAAAGCTGCAATGAAATTGAAACTTTAGTGGCAAATATATATATCTGTTCTCAGCACAATGACTAAGACCACCAACTACAGAAGATGCGTTAAAATGACAGTGAAGGAACAGAACTTCTAGAAACACAAAGAAAGACTTCATCGTAAGCTCCATTCCTTGACCTGTGCAGATACCAAGATCTCTAGATACAGAGAGGTCTGATTTTATCACCCATGACAGAGCTGAAGCCTTCCATACACCACAAAGGCACTGAGGAGAGAGTAAATGTACATGCAAGGAGTCTATAGTTATTCCCATGACAGTATGCTTCAAAGGGAAAGAAACCCTGTATCTCTTAGGCCAAGGGACTTCCCTTTCTAATGTCCCCAATATTTACTGTGCCTATGCAAAAAAAAAAACAGCATAAAATAATGTTTTTTATTTATTTATCTATTTTTTATTTCTTTGTTTTGGTTTGGATATTGAAGTTGTTGTCTCCATTTTTTTCTTTTTTTGCGCTCTGTTATGGATTTATTTAAGGATCGTGGTTATTATGTGGTGCTTGTCTTTATTGCTGTAGTGCTCACTAGATTTTTTATTTGAGATTTACTTTTGTATTGTTGTGATATCTCACTTCCTTTTTCCCTTTTCTTTCTCAAACTGAGGTTGAGAGCGTTTAGAAGGACTCTGCCCATTTTCAGCTTATTTGATTTTTTACCCCATTTTATTGCTTTTGTTTTCTTCAAACAAAGCCACATAACTTGAACTATCTAGTCCAGCCTCTCAAATAGAGGGAGAAATAATAGAGGGTACCAAGCCCAAACAATTGTATGATCACTCAGTAGTAAGCTAGACACAGAGGGGACCACTTATACTGGCAGCACAGGGATGAGGGTGGGGTAATTGGATGAAGGATGGGAATGGGGGTAGAGGGAGGACAACTTTGGGGATGGCAATTCCTCTGATTCAATGTTAATATGTACCTAAAATATTACTGTGAAAGATATGTAAGCCACTTTGGTCAAAATAAAAATTATAATAAAAAATTAAAAAGAAAAAAAGAAAAGGGAAGATAAAATAAGTAAAAGTACTGTGTTCTCATTTCTTCTTCTTGACACAAATGAATCAAGCTATTCTCATATATATTAGAACTGCAAATTGAAAGTTTAAACATTAATCAGAGAAGACAAGTCACTGCCAGGAAGAGTGTAGGAACTGTCATCATTCAAGAAAAAGGAAAATCAAACTAGACATGAAAAAATGACTGTTGGTACAAACCTAATGGTCAGTGAAAGTGACTATAAAATGCTTAATGCTTAGAACTCTATAATGCATGTTTTAATATACTTCTGTGACAATAAATATTAGGGGTTCTAGCTGAGTTCTTCCATTATATAAAATACCAGTGGAATTTCATTAAGTTTTGAATGGTCTAAACTCTGATGTCAACAGAATTCATCTGCACTCTTAAAGTGTGGCAAAATTCAATAAGCATTTCATTCTCAGTTAATTATTATTTATATATATATAAATATAAATATATTTATATATATATAAATATATATATAAATATATATATATATATTCTTTTGTTTTTGGCTTTGGAGCCACACCAACAGTGCTCAGATGTTATACTTGCCATGTGCTCAGGAGTAACATCTGGTTGTGCACTAGATACCATAAGAAATTTCAGGAGCCACGTCCAAGCAAAATGCTGTACATGTACAGCCCCTTTACCAAATACCTTGAATCGGCTCATTTAGCTACCAGTAGATATATCCTTGCACAAGGCCAACTGGGTGTTGATCACCAGAACTCCATGTGGTCCTTGAGCCTACCAGAAGTGAATTCTGAGTACAGTCAAGAATAAGCCTAATGTATATGGTAAACTATATTAGCTATGTTATGCATTATCTTTAAATAAAATAAAAAAAATTAAGAATAAGCCTTCATGGGGCCAGAGTGATAGCACAGTTGACCCTGGTTTGATCCCTTGGGTCCCAAATGGGTCCTTGAGTCTGACAGGAGCAATTTCTGAGTATAGAACCAGGAGTAAGTAACCCCTGAGAACTGATGGATCTAGCCCAAAAACAAAAAAGAAAAAAAGAAAGAAAAAGAAAAAGAAAAAGAAAGAATAAACACTGATCAATAGCACAAGAGCCTTAATCCTCCCCTCCTATATTTTTTTAAAACTGACAAAATAAATAAACTGAACACCTGCGATGCTCAGTGTTTATTTATGTCTTTACACTCAGGAATTACTTCTGATGTTATTCATGAAACCATATGGGGTGCCAGGCAATAAATCTGGGACACCTGTGTTGGAGGCAAGTACTCTACTAGAGGTATGATACCTCCAGCAACTAAAATATGTTTGAAAGTTCATGTAAAAATTATTTTAAAAAGGAGCTATTTGGAGCATACACAGTGGTTCTCAGTTCTTACTTCTTTATCTGTATTGTGGAGTCACTACTGGCAGTATCCAGGATAACCCAGGTTGGCCACGTGAAAAAAAAAGTACCCTACCTGCTCTAACCCCTATATGCTCCAGCCCAAAGATAAAATTTTTAAATAATTTTTAAAAGTTCTTCAATGCCTTATCTTTAAACAAGAACAGATAAAATACATTGAGGAAAATAAAACATCCAAGATATGAACTCAGAAGTGATTTGACCTCAGTGATCTTCAGTGATTTGACTTCATTAGCAAAGAAAACAAAAGTTTGTGTGTGTGTGTGTGTGTGATTGTGTGTGTGTGTAAGGGCTAAAATAATGTGTATATATATATATATATATATATATATATTGTACTGAATTGAAGAAAATATTGTCACATAATACATCAGATAGAACAGTTAATATCTACATACATAAAGCATACATAATCATGAATTAAAGTTGATAATCCTGTCAAAAATAAGAGATAATAAACAGAAACTTCCCCAATAAAGACATATGGGTGATTAGTAGATATGCAAAAACATGGATTGCTACTTATTGCCTGGTTAATGGGAATAAAGATAAGAGTGCAATGAATAAAGAAATTTTTATATATTACTTTAACAAAATATACATTAATTTTAAAGCCAAAGAAAGTCTACATGCTCTTTAGTGTCCACAATCTAATCTTAAAAACACACAATCATAAAATAACATTGGACTTAGAAATTCAAAACTATTACCGGTATTTTTAGTTAGACTGTTTTTATAAATTAAAAAATAATTTTTAAGATGGATGGAGCAATAGTACTTTTCTTCCACACAGTTAACCACAGTAAACTCAGTACTTTATGATTCCTCTCAATAACTGACTACAAGTAGTGACATAGCAAAGAGCCAGGAGTAAGCTCTGAGCATAGCCAGGTGTGACACAGCATTCCCCAAATCATTTACCTATTTAAATTTAAATTTTCTTCAGTATTAGATCTTTTTTTATCTTCATTATTTACCAAAAAATTTCGAGTTACTTCGTCATTCTAAAATGACTTTAGGAATAATTTTAGGAATAAAGCTATATTTTGTCTTTCCAAAAAAACTCTTGCTTCCCCTCTTCTTCCTAATGCCCTTACACGAAGGCCCACTCCTCCACCTCATGTTGTTGCATGACAAGATCTTCAGACATTACTATAACTCGTTCTAATAATTCACTCTGAAATTTTTGTCTTTGAACCCAGTCCAATTGTTTCAATATTTCTCTACAAGACATCTCTATACACACACACACAGACACACAGACACACACAGACACACATACACACACACACACACATATGTTTAACCTGATAAAATAGCATAGACTTAAAAAAGGTCTGGGTCCAGACGTAGTGCTGATCTCACCATGCACTGGTAGCCCGCCGAGTCCCACACCCCTGCCCAGGTCCAAGAAAGTCTTCCGGCAGCCTTCAGGGTGCCCTTCCTACTCCTGTCCCCTCCAGACCTCGAAGGGCACAAAGATCAGTCTGCTGGGCTGTGGGGGTTGGGGCAGTCAGCACCATGAGTTGGCCACCTCAACTAATGGGCCTCTAGTGACCCATGTCTCCCCAGGAATGGAAAGGCAAATAAGAAAAATGCTTCTCATCAGCAGGGAGATGGAAATCAAAACAACAATAAGGTACCATCTCAAGGCCACAGAGACTGGCATACATCATAAGTAACAGGAAAAATCAGTGCTGGTGGGATTTGGAAATAAAGGAACTCGCATTCACTGCTGGTGGGAATGCCATCTAGTTCAGTCTTTCTGGAAAAAATATGGATATAACTCAAAAAACTGGAAATTGATCTACATTATGATTTTTCTATACTACTTCTAGAGATATACTCTAGGAACACAAAAACACACACACAAAAATTTCTTCTGCACATTCTATATCCATGCATTATTTACAAAAGCCAGAATCTGGAAACAACCAAGATGCCTGACAACAGATGAGTGGCTAAAGAAACTGCGGTATAGCTACACAATGGAATACTATGCAGCCATCAGAAGATATGAGGTCATAAAATTTTCCTATATATTGATGGATATGGAATTCATTATAATGAGTGAAATAAGTCAGAGGGAAAGACATAGACAAAGAATAGTCTCACTGATCTATGGGTTTTAATAAATACAAAAGAAAATATTGTAATAATGCCCAAAGACAATGGAGATGAAAGGACCGGCTCATGCTATGAAGCTCACCACAATGAGTGGTGAGCACAGTTAAGTAATAACTATACTAACAACTATCATGACAATTTTTATGAGTGAGAGAAGTAGAATGACGATCCTAAAGGCAGGGGTAGGGAAGAAGGGACATGAGGGCATTGGTGATGGAAATGTTCCACTGCTAAAAGAGGGTGTTCTTATTATAACTGAAACCCATCTACAAACCCATCTACAAACATGTTTGTAATAATGGCGCTTCAATTAAGATAATATAAAAATAAATAAATATAAAAAGTTAAGTTTTAAAAACCAACCAATATTTTGTGATTGTCTCAGTTTCTAGAGGAACATTCTTAATCGCAATAACCTATCATTGAAAACTTGGAATTTTCATCATTGCCCTGTTTTTATTCACTTGCATCCATTCCTATTGAACTTCCATAAGTAATAATGTGGAGAATTTCTTCATGTGCCATTTCAGACAGAGGTATTTTTTATGTTATATTTTCTGCTCATTTTTGATGGGGATAGGTTTTTTTTTTCATCTAAAATTCTACTAGTTCCTTATCTTAGATATTATCCCATTATTAGATATCTATTGGTTAAACATTTGTCCATTCCTTGGGTGGTCTTTGTATCCTGGTCCTCATTTCATTTGAGGTACAAAAGCTTTGTAATTTAATGTAATCCCAATTGTTTCCTTTTCTTCTATTTTTTTTTTTTTTGGTAAGTGATGTTTCATCCTCCACAATAACTTTTGCTTTAACTATATGAACAGTTCTGCCTGTGATTCCTCTATATATCTTATCATTTTAGTTCTTATATTAAGCTCTTTAATCTATTTTGATTTGATCTTTAAATATGGAATTAGAAAGAAGTCTGAGATATGATTATTGCACATAGCTGGCCTGGATCCTCAGCATCACTTGTTAAAGTGATACACTTACCTGGATTTTGACTCGGGATATTCAATTCTATTCTATTGATCAGAATGTCTGTCTTTATTTGTTTTTTTTTTTGTTGTTGTTGTTTTTTTTTTTTGGTTTTTGGGCCACACCCTGCGTTGCTCAGGGGTTATTCCGGCTGTCTGCTCAGAAATAGCTCCTGGCAGGAACAGGGGACCATATGGGACACCGGGATTTAAACCAACCACCTTTGGTGCTGGATCGGCTGCTTGCAAGGCAAACGCCACTGTGCTATCTCTCCGGGCCCAGAATGTCTGTCTTTATACTATGCTGTTTTTATTACTATTTTTAGTATACTGTGAAGTTGAGAAAGGTGTTTCCCTCATTATTCCTCCCAAGGATTGCTTTAGTTATCATTGAGGGTTGTTCAATATGAATATCAGAAGTCTTTGATCTGTCTCTTTGAAAAAAATGTTATAATCAAAGGAACTGCTTTGAATCTGTACAGTGCTTGGGGAAGTATTATCATCTTAATGATATTAATCCTCCCAATCCATGAAGAGTGGTATGCTTTCTTTTGCTTGTGTCCTCTCTGATTTCTTAAAGTTATGCTTTCCAGTTTTGTTTGTAAGGTCTTTTACATCTTTAGTTGAGTTGATTCCAAAGTTGATTTTCTTAAGTACAATTGTGAAATGATTTTTTTTAATCTGACTTTCTCCTCTTCCATTATTCGTATGTAGGGAAACCATGGACTTCTGTACATTAATTTTGTAGGCTGTCATTTCTGTAGAGATCTACTGTTTCTAGAAGCATTTTTCTGGATCACTAATGTTTCCTATGTATAGTTTCATATCACCCATAAATAGTAAAAGCTTGATTTCTTTTCCTGCCTGAATGCCCTTGTTATCTCTTTTTCTTGCCTAATTTCTAATGGCAAGTACTTCCAGTACTATACTGAGTTGTATATAGAAGTTACATATTCTATATTATAGAACTTGAATATTATATATAAGTAACTCCTTTTTGGGAGAAATTTTTTGATTACCATTTTAATTTCCTCAATGATGATAGACCTGTTCAGGTATCCCAATTTATCTTGATTCAACCTTAAATGGTGACAGGAACCCAAGAATTTAGCAATTTCTTCTAGATTATCTTGTTTTCTGGCATAAAGTTTCTCAAACTAATCTCTGATTTTCATTTGAATTACTGTACTGTCTGTTGTGAGTTTATCCTCTCATTTCTGATTTAGTTTATTAGAGTTTTCTCTTATTCTTTCTTCATGAGTATTGTTAGTGATTTATTAATCTTGTTTATTTTTTAAGTAACCAACTCCTGCTTTTATAGATCTTTGGAATTGTGTGTTGAGTTTCACTTTCATTTACTTTTATTCTAAATTTTATTATTTTCTTCCTCCTGCCTGACTGAAAAGAGACATTTTCCAATTTCTTGAGATGTTCTCTTAAGTAATTTATTTTATTTCTTCACAGTAAATGCTTGCAAAGCTATAATTTTTTCCTTTCATAATGATTTTGCTGTGTCCCACAACTTTAAATAAACTGTGTGCTTGTTCTTATTTTCTCCCAGTTGTCTTTTAATCTCTTCTTTAATTTACTTTCTTTGTTGTTTTTTTTTTTGGTTTTTTTCTTTTTTTTTTTGGTTTTTGGGTCACACCCAGCGGTGCTCAGGGGTTACTCCTGGCTATCTGCTCAGAAATAGCTCCTGGCAGGCATGGGGGACCATATGGGACACCGGGATTCGAACCAACCACCTTTTGTCCTGGATCAGCTACTTGAAAGGCAAACACCCCTGTGCTATCTCTCCGGGCCCTACTTTCTTTGTTTTTATTATTTTTGAGATGCTCTGGGATTCATTACTCCTGGATCTGTGCTCAGAAATTACTCCTAGCATTTCTGAGCACAGAGCCAGGAGTAAACCCTGAGTGCCACCGAGTGTGATTCA
The DNA here is from genome assembly GCF_024139225.1 of Suncus etruscus. Lineage (NCBI taxonomy): Eukaryota > Metazoa > Chordata > Mammalia > Eulipotyphla > Soricidae > Suncus > Suncus etruscus. Next base: position 81,838,571 of record NC_064863.1, on the reverse strand, counting down.
GAAACCAAAAAAAAATCACTTCTGGCAGGCTTGGGGTACCATATGGAATGATAAGGATCAAACCGGGGTTCATGACGGGTCAGCAGCATGCAAGGCAAACACCCTACCTCTATGCTATCAGTCTAGGCCTCTTTGATTTACTTTCTGACCCAGTAGATATTCAGTAGTAATCTATTTATTTTCTAGATATTAAAGTTATTTCTCCATCATAATTCACTTCTATTTTTAGTGCATTATCATCAGAGAAGATAGTTGATACAATTCTTTCCTCTTGATTTTATAGGAATATATTATTTGCCCTGCATGTGATTTGTCTTGGAGAATGTTCCATGTACACTGGAGAAGAATGTGTATTAGGCTTTTGGGAAATTAAAGCTCTATATAATATACTATGATCAGTTATGTCAAGTATGTGATGCATTTTCTTTAAGTAAATTTTTAAAAAGCCCTATATATATACTAAGCCAGTATCTCCCATTTCTTAAAAATCAGTGTTTCCTTATTTTTTTTAGTCTGGTTGATCTATCAAGAGGTGACAATGGTGTTGAAGTCTCTAACTCTGGTTTAGTATGAGCCTCCAGCTAGCATTAATGTCTTTCATCAGGCCTATAGCAAGTGTTTTATTTGTTTTGCTTGCACCCTCATTGGATGCACATATGTTTAAAAGTCTGATTTCTTCCTGATATCCATATTTCTTGGTTATTAAGAAAAATTGGGGCCAACGCAATGGTGGAGCAGTAGGGCATTTATTTGCCTTGCAAGTGTCTGACCTAGCACGGATTGCTTTTCAATCCTTCTGCATTATATATGGTCCTCCAAGCCAGGAGCAATTTCTGAGCACATAGCCAGGAATAAATCTTAAGCGTTACCAGGTGTGGTCCAAAAACTACAAAAAGAGAAAAGAAAGAAGAAGAAAGAAAAGAAAGAAAGAAAGAAAAAAGAAAGAAAGAAAGAAAGAAAGAAAGAAAGAAAGAAGAAGAAAGAAAGAAAGAAAGAAAGAAAGAAAGAAAGAAAAGAAAGAAAGAAAAGAAAGAAAGAAAGAAAGAAAGAAAGAAAGAAAGAAAGAAAGAAAGAAAGAAGAAAGAAAGAAAGAAGAAAGAAAGAAAGAAAGAAAGAAAGAAAGAAAGAAAGAAAGAAAGAAAGAAAGAAAGAAAGAAAGAAAGAAAGAAAGAAAGAAAGAAAGAAAGAAAGAAAGAAAGAGGGTCCGGAGAGATAGCATAGTGGTGTTTGCCTTGCAAGCAGCCGATCCAGGACCAAAGGTGGTTGGTTCGAATCCCGGTGTCCCATATGGTCCCCCATGCCTGCCAGGAGCTATTTCTGAGCAGAGAACCAGGAGTAACCCCTGAGCACCGCCGGGTGTGACCCAAAAAAAAAAAAGAAAGAAAGAAAGAAAGAAAGAAAGAAGAAATTAAGAAAGAAAAAAAGAATGAAAGAAAGAAAGGAAGGAAGAAAGAAATAAAGAAAGAAAAAGAAAGAAAGAAAGAAAGAAAGAAGAAATTAAGAAAGAAAAAAAGAAAAAGAAAGAAAGAAAGAAAGAAAGAAAGAAAGAAAGAAGAAGAAAGGAAGGAAGGAAAGAAAGAAAGAAAGAAAGAAAGAAAGAAGAAAGAAAGAAAGAAAGAAAGAAAGAAAGAAAGAAAGAAATGTAAGAAAGAAAGAAAGAAAATGGAAAGAAAGAAAGAAAGAAAGAAAGAAAGAAAAGAGAAAGAAAGAAAGAGAAAGAAAGAAGAAGAAAGAAAGAAAGAAAGAAGAAAGAAAGAAAGAAAAAGAAAGAAAGAAAGAAAGAAAGAAAGAAAAAGAAAGAAAGAAAAAGAAAGAAAGAAAGAAAGAAAGAAAGAAAGAAAGAAAGAAAGAAAGAAAGAAAGAAGAAAGAAAGAAAGAAAGAAAAGAAAGAAAGAAAGAAAGAAAGAAAGAAAGAAAGAAAGAAAGAAAGAAAGAAAGAAAGAAAGAAAGAAAGAAAGAAATGAACATATCTGTTTCATAAACATTTGGGCCTAAATCTATGCCATCTGATATTAATTTGACCACCCAGCCTTTTTTGAGGGTGAGGCAAATATAGTTCACTCAGGAGTTACTCTTGGCTCTGTGCTCAGAAATTACTCCTCAGAGGCTCAGGGTACTCTATGAGATGCCAGGTATTGAAGGTCAGTAAACTGCTTGCAAGGCAAATGCCCTATCATCCATACTATTACTCTGGCCTGCCACCCAACAATATTTAAGGACATTGTTACTTGCAGTGTTATCTTTGTCTTTGACTTGAAGTCTGTGTTTGTTCTGAGTATTCACATATGTATTTTACATGCAGCAGAATATTAAGTTCAAAATTCTGATTTTGCCATTCTCTGTCTATAAATTAGTGCATTTAGGTCATTGAAATTAAGAGACATTATTATCATGGGATTTTTACCATCTTTTTTGTTGAAATTTGGTGTGCTTGTAGGATTTGTATTGCCTTGAAATGCCCCTTTCAGTTATCTAACGGTTGGCTTTGAGTGTGCAAAAGTTATGAGCTCTTGTTTTATCATGAAGCTGTGTATAATTCCTTCAAACAAGAATGAGAGTCTGGCTGGGTGAAATATTCTTGGTGTGGTATTCATTTATAGATTTTTCTTCATTATATCCCACCACTTCCTGTGGTCTTGAGAATTACTTATGAAAAATCTGCTATATATCTGAAGGCTATATCTTTATATGTCCTATTTTGATCTTTCTACATTTAGTATTTTATTTCTATCTTTGGATTTCATTTTGTGAGTAGGATATACCTTGAGGTGTTTTTATTTGGGCCTCATTTATCTGATACCATTAGTGCATTTAAGATGGCAAGCATTAGTGGGTGAATGAACTCTTCAGCTTTTCAAACTTCTCAGCAATGATACCTTCAATTTATGCTTCAACTTTCCTTTCTGAGTTATTGGGAACTCACTGATTCTTAAGTTGTTTCTGTTGAATTTATCCCAAAGTTCTACTGTTTTTATTTATTTTGAGGCTTTTTAACATCTTCTGCTTGCTTATTTAGAGGCATTTTTCTATTCTCTGTTGGTGCCTGGCTGTTTTCTGCACTTAATCTTCGAGCTCATTGATTCTATCCTCAGAAGCTGTTTTTCTGCTGGTGAGGGCTTTCACTGAACTTTTCATTTTGCTTAAAAAGCATTTCAGTTCTGACATTTCCGTTTGTATTTTTTTCTTTGTTGTTCTCAAAGTTTCATGTTTTTATTAGTAGTTCATTTCAAAAATATATTAGAGCTCATTGAATATCCTGAGCCTTTCTGCTCTGAACTCCATTGCAGAGAGTTTATATCAGGACTTTCTGGGACTTCTCGGTTGTAGTCTTCAACAAATGTGGTAAGGTTTTATGCTTCTACCATGGTTTCCTTTGTAGTTTCCAGATGCTTATTTTCTATGTCACTGTCAGTCTTCCTGTCTGCCAAGGAGATATTAGGGGAGCTTAAGTGAATGAGAGATTATCATAGGCTCTGCAAGCCACTCTCTTGCATGTCCCTGTGCATGAACTCTGACTTTTGAGGATGGCAGGTCGTAAGTCCCTTTGTTAATTGGACTGACCTTGTGTGTCTGCCACACCATATAGAAAACCCTTAAATGTAACTTCACTTCACTACCATTAATCTGAAGATTTTAAAGTATAATATTACAATAATAATATGAGGAAACAGGGCCAGAAAAATAATAGTACAGTTGGTAAGCCACTTGCCTTTATAAAACTAATCCAGGTTCAATCCAGGCACCTAGATGGTACCCTGAACACTGCTAAAATTAATTCCTGAGCTCCAAATCAGGATCAGCATTAGGTATTGACCAAACCACTCCAAAAAATTAAGGAAGTAATATTTTGGGATGCCTGGGGTCACACCCCTCAGCATTCAGAGGTTAATCCTGGCTCTGTATACAGGAATTACTCCTGACAGGCTCAGGGGACCATATGGGATTCTGTGGGGACAATTCCAGTTCAGCTGCATGCAAGACAAAAATGCTCTCCTGCTAGGCTATCACCTCGACGCCAAAGAAAGCTATTTCTAACATATAAATGTGTTTAATGACATCACCCAAATATTAAAAATAGTTATAAACAATACATATACTTGAAAAAAATCTAAAAAATAAATTTACTAAAAAGTAAATAAATGAAATATTGTGCACAAAATTGTGCATACAATGTGAATTTTGGGCTCCTAGCACATAAGGTCATAAAAGATTTCTGTTCTTTCATAACAAATCACCATAAATATATTTGCTTAAATTCCATGAATTTATTTTTGAATTGCCTAGGTCAGAAATCCAGTATATTTTTCACAAGACTAAAATCAAGGTGTCTGAATCATTGTATTTATTCTTAAGGAATTAAGAAGTTCCTTCTTGCTAATTTTATTTCATAAGTTAATGGAAGAAATAGGCCCCACATTATTAACTCTAGTGGCCATTTTATTGCATCTTCTAATTGAGACACAGTTCTTAAGTCATAGATTTATCCTCTATCCATAAAATCAGCAATAATTGATGTCATATTTTCCCAAATACAGCTCTCTGACCTTGTCTAACACTCTCTGGAATTCAACTTTACCTTAGACGCTAAGTAATTCCAGAAAATGCCGACATTGTAAACTCAGCTGATTAGCAGTCATAATTTTATGTAATGCTTAATTCTGTTTTGCCATTTTCTTCCCACATCTCTTATTTCTTATTATCTTTATGCAATGTAGCATATTTAAAGCTCTGAGAAGTAGGGATTATGCACTTCTGAGGTATTATAAGTAATACAACTATTCTCTCCACAAATCTGAAAGTACAATTAGTAATTAGAAAGAGAAGAATGTTATTTTCTTTATTTAATTAAAGTAATAGTTTTCATTTAAATAAGTCATATGAGGCCAAAGAGATAGTGCAGCGGTAGGGCGTTTGCCTTGCAAGTAGCTGACCCTGGAGGGACCAAGTTGGATTCCTGGGATCCTATATGGTCCTCCAGCCTGCCAAGGGAGATTTCTGAGTGCAGAGCCAGGAGGACCCCTGAGTTTCGCTGGTTGTGGCCCAGAAACCAATCAATCAATAAAGTATAAAAAAAGAGAAGTCATGTTTTCACCAACTTATCTAGAAACAAGGAAAAGTTATACAGGGGTCAGTGAATACAGAGCAGGCCTTGTACTTAGGCAACCCAAGTACAGAGCCAAGAGTTAGCTGTGAAGACAGATAGATGGTTCACAAAGGAACAAAAAAAACCCCAAAAACTTAACAAGATACTTCAGAATAAAAATATAACATAATATTTTATTCATTCTTTGAAATATATTTTTAAGGAAGTTATCTTGTGTTAAATTATAGACCTAAGTCTATAGTCCTAAGTGCACAAAAGTAAAGTAAGTTCTAATCTTGAAGTGATTATAGTTTAGAGAGGGAAGTAAACAATGGTTACATTAAACACATAAATAAATGGATTTTCCCAATTAACATAAATTGACGCAAGGAAAGAAGTATTTAATAATAGAAAAATATGAAGACATAGTTTAAGGTGCACAGAGGTAGGTGAGCAAAAAGGGACCATATTAAAATGATATCCTCTGAAGGTCCTCATAGTTTTGACTGCCAATAATGAAGAGGAAATTAAACAGAAAGTGTTGCAAAATGCAAAATAAAACCGAAGGAAATCCAGCTTGAGACATTAGCTAAGAGAGACTTTTTGTAGAATCCAATTGAGAGTAATCAATGGCATTTTTCTTCACCTTCACTGTTACTCCAGCTCTTGTTACAATAGCACTTATCCTGTTCTCCCACTTTCATAACAACCTGTTAAAGCTTACCATTAGCAAAAAAGTCTTTATGAGATAAAGAAAAGAAACAGAGTATGTTAGGAAAACCATTCCTCTGCTGAAAACACTTGAGTACCTTCATCCTTTTCAAAGTGAAACACTATTACTTACTTTTACTTACTTACTTACTTACTTACTAGTTACTTATTTACTTTTACTTGTTTGCTTGCTTGCTTACTTACTTTACTAACTTTACTTACTTACTACTTACTTATTTACTTTTACTTGCTTGCTTACTTACTTTACTTACTACTTACTTATTTACTTTTACTTGCTTGCTTACTTTACTTACTTACTTTTACTTTCTTACTTACTTACTTACTACTTACTTATTTACTTTTACTTACTTGCTTGCTTACTTACTTACTGTACTTACTTATTTACTTTTACTTGCTTACTTACTTTACTTACTTACTACTTACTTACTTATTTACTTTTACTTGCTTGCTTGCTTACTTACTTTACTTAATTTACTTACTTACTACTTATTTACTTTTACTTGCTTGCTTGCTTGCTTACTTACTTTACTTACTTATTTATTTTTACTTGCTTGCTTGCTTACTTACTTACTTTACTTACTTACTACTTACTTATTTACTTTTACTTGCTTGCTTACTTACTTTACTTACTTACTTTCTTACTTACTTATTTACTTTTACTTGCTTGTTTGCTTGCTTACTTACTTTACTTACTTACTACTTACTTTTACTTGCTTGCTTGCTTGCTTACTTACTTACTTTACTTACTTTACTTACTTACTTACTTACTTACTTACTTACTTACTTACTTACTTACTTACTTACTTACTTACTTAATCTTTTCTACTCTGTTTCAAGCCCTAGCCAGCTGTTTTGGTCACTCTCTTCTAGAGAATTACCCTATCAAGGTTAGTGAGCTATTTGGAAGTACACTTCTTCTGAGACCCTATAACAGTCACAAATATAATAAAGTACAAAAATATATTGTATAGGAAATACTTATAAAAAACAAAAAATTAAAACTCTTTAGTTTTCTCTATCTCACAATTCTTTTAAATTTACTCTTCAGAGTTGTCTCCCTTATTCTTGGAAAAAGATTTAGATAGAACCCAAGACTTCACTACTTTTAAGTGATAAAATATATATGTTTATATATGTCTAATTCATATGATTATATTTGTATAAATGTACTTACAATTATGTATAATTTAATTCAGTGACTAACAACTTGTAGCCTTAGTAAAAATTCAAGCCTTCACCCTGGTTAAATGTCGAGAAATCTACTCTCCACCACCTAAAGAAATGTACTTGATATTTTTCCAGATAGCAGCTATATATTTTTAATATTCTCTTAGGTCCCTTGCTAGATTTTCTAGCAACCTCCAGATCAGAGTGTGGATGGAAAGAGATATAGGAGTACAAGTTTCCTGTTCAGAATCTTGAATTTGTGACATTTTCCAAAAATTCCTCTGCCTAATAAACTTATTTACATGGATGCTCTCTAACAGATTTTATTTATATCTAGGAGTAGATATGAGTAGTGCTATTGATAGCTTCTTTTCCAATCTCTAGGAATTGAAAGTACCTCCAGTCTTTCTGTAAAATCCTCTGAAGAGAACTTTTCTAATGAAATTTGTTCCTTATCACAAAGGGCAATTAGAATAGACCTAGTATGACCTAAGCAAAAGACATGTTCTTTACTGAATTGCTGACAGGAGACACCTGTAAAGTGCTCTAAGCACTGGGTGTTGAAATAAAAGCTAGATTGACTCAATCACTTCTTCACTAAGCCATAGGTTGTTATTGGGGTTATTGACTTGTAATGCCTGTGTCCTTTACTCATGAAAGAATCAGTAAATTGCCAATAACATTCTATACATCTTCCATTCATAGAGATGAAAAAACATTGCGTACTTGTGTACTGTCCCTTCAGTTCAGGTTGGTGTGTTTTGTGGAAGAAGAACTCTATAAATTATATTTAAAAACGCTCCAGTTTCCTGATTGCTCCAAATACTCCAATGATTCCTAGGAAGTCATTATAAACAATTATTAAACCCTACATTTATAGCTTTTCATTTGGACATTACATTCAATTTGGAATGCCATTATGAGTGTGTTCTTTGTTTAGGTTTTGGTTCCATAACTTGAAGTGTTCAAGGGTCAATCATGGCTCTGCACTCAAGAATCAGTTCTGATAATACACAGGGAACCATATGGAGTGTTGTAGATCAAACCCAGGTCCAGAGCCTGCAAGGCAAAATCCCTACTTGTGGTACTATTATTCACCCTCAAGAATACATTTTGGCTTGAAATGAACCACTTCCATAGACTCATTCTTTTTTAGAATGAGATATCAACTAAGCATGAAAGATCATGGGTGCACTGGCCACGCAGAAGTAAATTGGCCATCTCAAGAGGAGAGGGAGGACCAAGACCCTAACTCATCGAAGCCAAACCTGTTGCCTCTATCACCCAGAATCACTGTTTTATGTATGCCTCTGCGTCATCACCCCCTCTATCATTACCTTCTGGGACAGCAGTCTAACTATACTTCAGGTAGGCTAGTAATCGGGCTGATATCATCAGGCTTCTTGGAGTGAGTGTGGGCACCTTTTACCTTTATCTTCTTTTTAGGGGGATGTCTGGCAGGTTGGAACATGCCCCAAAAAGCTGCAGTATTAGTAATAGTGCTGTGAATTCCTAGATAACTTTATTTGTTTGATGCTGTCATCCCCATAGGAACATATCAATTTAATAGAATGGACAGTCAACAAGAGCTTATTAAATCTCCTGTTATTGCATTAATAAATTCACTGGAGAAATAATAAATCTCACAAATGTGCTTGCTAATGTACTTTGACTCTTTATTTTATTTTTGGTTTTTGAGCCACACCTGTGACACTCAGGGGATACTCCTAGCTATGCACCCAGAATTCGCCCCTGGCTTGGGGGGCCATATGGATGCCAGGAGATTGAATTGTGGTCTGTCCTAGGTTAGTGTGTGCAATGCAGATACTCCACTGCTTGTACTACTGCTCCAGCCCTTGTACTTTTACTTTAAAAAAAAAAAAAAACTTTTGCTCCTCTCATCCTTTTTCTTTTTTATTTCTTCCTTTTATTCTTTTTCAAATGTTGGTCTCACTTATCTGGAAGCAAATGTATTATGTTGAAATTTGTGATGCACTTTCTTTAAATTGAGTAAAAACTGAATTAATTTGCATTTAACATTTGATCATATTTCCATTTTAAATCCCAATGATTCTTCCCATGTGTATGTGCGAATCTGTGCATTTTGTGTCTATGTATCTGTGCACATAGAAAGTTAAGATTCAAACTATCTGAGAACAGTCATTATCACAGTTTTAAATCTGAAATTTATCCCTAGTTTCTTTTTATACAGTTTGTTAGAATAATGGTTTTTAACTCCTCTTTAGTACTTGGAACTTCCTTGCTCAGAGAGCTTACCTTACTAACTGGAGAGCTAGGGGAAAAAATGTGAATTCTTAGGACTAAGGAGATAGTACAAAGGTTTTAACACTTGTCTTGCATGCATATTACCTTGTTTTAGTTCCCAGAACTATATATGGAGTACCTGTGGAGTCATCCCTGTGCACAGAAAAACCAACAGGCAAGCAAACAAAAATAAAGAAAATTTCTTAAACACTTCAATATTCTACTTCGATGATCTGGACGGTAGAGTAAGATATTATGGAGGAAGAAGTATTCCTAATGAATTGCATAAAATATGAAAATATCAAAGTTCTTGAAAAACACTAAGAGGAAAACTGCTTAAAATGGCAATAATTTTATATCATGAGCCAGTTGCTTCCAACTCTCATCTCTATTGTCTCTGGATATTGTTACAATAATGTCTTTTATTTTTCTTAAAACCATAGATAGGTGAGACTATTCTGTGTCTTTTTCTCTCCCTTTGTCTTATTTCACTCAGCATAATAGTCTCCAGGTCCATTTATGTATAGGAAAATTTCATGACTTCATCTCTCCTGATGGCTGCATATGATATGAAACTTACTACAAAAAATGGGTGAATAGAAAGAGGAAAATGAATGCAATGATTTGCTACCTGCAAACAATTCTGTTTTAAAAGGCTAGGTGTAAATAAGGTCAATGCTAGATTATGGAATAAATTATTCTATAGATGAACAATTCAACTAACTCAAACAGTATCTCTTTTATTTATTTATTTATTTTTTTATAATTATCTTTATTTAAAAACTCCAGTGATTACAAACATGCTTATAGTTGTATGATTACAGTCATGTAAAGAACACCCCCCTTCACCAGTGCAACATTCCACCACCAATTTTCCCAGATCTCCCTCCTCCCCACCCCCCCTACACATGTACTCGAGGACAGGCTTTCTACTTCCCTCATTCATTCACCATTGTTATGATAGTTTTCAGTGTAGTCATCTCTCCAACTGCACTCATCACTTTTAGAAGGTGAAAGAATAGTTTCAAAAGGAACTGAAGGAACTTAAGAACATATCAGCAAGCCATAGTAGCAAAATTACACTGGTGGAGACTATATAGATGAACTTGAAGACAAATGATAAGCCAGGAACTGATTTAAAAAAAAAGTCAAAAGAGAAAGATAAAATGATGGAAGAAAATTTAAAGTACTTAATGAACAAAGACAAGATAAATCATCTCTGAATTATATGAGTACCAGAAGGGAGGAAAAAGGGAAAGGGAAAGAGCAAGTAGTAAGAGAAATAACAGAAAATTTACCCAGTCTCTAGAAAGAAGTCACTGTACAAATCCAAGAGGCATAAAGAATGACAAACAAAATAGATCCTAACAGAAAAATACCAAGACATACACTAATTCAAATGGCTACAGAGAGAGAGAGAGAGAGTGAGAGAGAGAGGATGGATTCTTTAAAGCAGTGAGTAAGAGAGAAGAAAAACCTCAAGTATAAAGGAATAAGAATAAAACTAGATTTGAAACAATCCAGGCAAGAAACTATGACATTCAAATTACTGAATGAAAAAAAAACTTCAACCTAGAGACCACTAACAGCAAACTTCTCATTTCTATGAAAGTAATAAAAACATTCTTAGAAAAGAACTTGAACATTTGTGCTAATCAAACTGACTTTAAATGATCTACTCAAAGATCAATTGTATAAATAAAAGAACCATTTATGATGGCAACAAACTGTAAAGTATTCTGTAACTACACAGTAAAATGGCACGATATCTTTCTGTCAATAGTTTTCTTAAATGTCAATGAACTAAACTCACATTTTTTCCTGTTCTTTATTCTTTTTTGCTCATTTTATTTTGAGCTTGTGATTATTGCTTAGTTGTTGTCTGTATTGCAGTGGAGTTTTTTGAATTTTTTTCATTATAGTGTTTGTTTTTCTCTTATTTTTATTTGTTTTTTTTATTTTCTGTTCTTTTTGTTCTTAATTTTAGTTTTTTCTGATGTTTTTCTTCTTTATCCCCCTTCTCTTAAATTGATATTTATAACCCTCTAGATGGAACCTCCCGGATTTTTTTGTTTGTTTGTTTGTTTGTTTTTTGCTTTTGGGGGGAGTTCTTCTTTGGTTTTGTTTTATTTTGTTTTTCTTTTTCTTTTTTTTTCCCCTTCAAACAGAACCACATAACTTTAATCATCTTGTTCTACCTCAAAATTTGAGGGGGGAAAATGGATGGTATCAAGACCAAACAGTTGTTTAAATATTGAGTAGAAAAAATAATCAGTCTTAAACACCAAATCAAAAGCCAATGATAACAGAATTAATATCCATTCTACAACAAACTAGACACAGAGGGAACCACTTATACTAGCAGACCAATAGGCAAAGGAGGGGGATATGGGATGCATACTGGGAACAGAATTAGAGGTTGTAATCCGCTTTGGTCATAATAAAAATTATTTTTAAAAAAGTACAGAGTAGTGGGTTGTATCAGGAAACAAAACCCTATCATTTGCTGCTTGCAACAAACACACTTAGAATTTCAGGATAGACACAGGGCCAGAGTAAAAATATGGAATAAATTATACAAGCAACTGAAACAATAGCTGGTACAACCATGTATATTAGAAGAAAGGTTTGAGGTTGCATTCAACCTCAAAGTACGTAGAGACAAGGACGGACACTACTGATGGAACAGGAGAACAGTAAACTAAGAAGTATTAACACTGATTAACATATATGCACCAGTCATAGAATCACCAAAGTATGTAAGGCTTTCTGTATGCAAAAAAATATGAGCTAAAATTTCAAGTCAGCTATGTAAGTGGAAGAAATTATGGAGTTGCTCTCAACACATCAGATAAAGGTTGAATACCTAGGATATACAAAGTACTTATAAAAGTTAACTCCAACACATCAGATAAAGATGTGATATCTAGAAAATACAAAGTATTCACAAAGATTAACTCCACACGAACTAAAACCCCATCAAAAAAATGGGGAGAAGAAATGAGAAGACATTTCTTCGAGGAAGACCAATAGACCAAATGGTACATGAAAAAATGCTCATCTCACTAATTATTAAGGAAATCTAAATCATCTTGCATTAGTGAACATGGCACATATCAAAAATACTGGGAACAATTTGTGTTGTTAGGGATATGATGAGAAAGGAACTCTCATTCACTACTGGTGGGAATGCTGCCTGGCCCAACCCCTATGAACAGCAGTATTCTGGGTTCTCAGTTAATTTAATAATGTACTGGCATATGACCTAGCAATCCAATGTTTTGGTATCTATTCACAGGACAGAAAATAACACTCATCCAAAAGGATATATGCACACCACTATTCATTTACAGCATTTAATAAAACATTTAGGAGTTGGAATCAACCAAGATGTCCAATAACAAACAAATGTATCATCAATATATGGTACATATATACAATAGAATACTACATAACTATAAGGAATGATACAATCGTGCAACTTGCAGCAACATGGATGGAACTGGAAGGTGTTATGTTCAATGAAGTAAGCCAAAAGAATACATACAGAATTATATCACTTATATATGACATTTAGAATAACTGCATGAAGAAATGCAATGTTTTAAGTGGAAGCTTTCTTTAACACCTTTGGCCCAGAGAATAGCTAAGAGAAGGAAAGTAATTGAAATGGAGGAGGAGGAGAAACGCAAATATGAAAGAAAAGATGGAGTGCTTGGGGCCAAGTGGTCTCAGAGACTTTGGTGGTGTTAAAAAAAGGACAAAACCAAATATCCAAGCCAAAGTCAACAAAAGTGAAATCAAGAGATCTAACTTTAACAATCAAAACTTAAAGTGTGCTTGTTAAACTGGCAGTCTGGAGGCCAGGGAGGTTGTGGTATAGGATGCACTCTGGGAATATTTGTGGAGAGAGGTCAATACTGGTGCTGACACTGGCCCTGATACATTGATATAAAAAAAATAAGTCAAAATCATAGCTTACTTTTATAATTCAGTGACTACTTTCTCCACATTTTAGTCATCAGGTCCTTGAATGTAAGTAGGATACCTTTCTGCATACAAATTGAGTTCCAAAAAAAAATCATTTCTTTGTTTTTATTTTCTTTTGTTTTTACTTAAAGCAGGTTTTAATGGAAGATACTGAGGAAAGAGAAATGAGAAGAAAGAGAGCAACTTATTCAGAGACCATAGGTGTCTCCAAAGCTGGAGAGAGTCCCTTACCCCAGTATACAACCCAGCAGAAAAGTGGGCAGGTCCACATTTTGGGGTGGGGAAATGTGAATGACATGTGCTCAGGTACCATGTAACTATTTTTTTTCTGAGTCATACTTGACCCTGGCTGTGCTAAAGACTTATTTCTTTCTCTGTTTTCAGGGATCACTCATTGAAGGGCTTGGGGGGCCCAAAAGAGTGTAGAATTAAGTTCACTTGCAATGCCATATCTTATGGCCCAGGCTTGTTGGTTATTTTTTTCTATTAACCATGAGATACAGTTAAAAAGTTGGTAAAGAAGAATCACGCATATCACTTTATTCATTTTTAGCTTCCAGATCTTGTTCAGATAAAGTATTTCAAATTATCATTGTTATATTTGGCTCTTCTTATAAATGAGCACCACGTATAAGCAAATTTCATGACTTCATTTTTCCCCACAGCTGCAGAGTATTCTATTGTATAGATTTCAGATTTCAGAGTTTCTGTATGCCCTCATCTGTCCTCAGACACTTGGATTGTTTCCAAATTCTAGTTATTGTGAATAGTGCTTCATTCAATGAATACAGGAATGCAGATTTCTTTTTCTGCTTTGTGTTTTTGAGTCCCTTTGGTATATTCCCAGGAGTGGTATTGCTGGACTGAATGAAGTTTCATGTTTACTATTTTAGCTGCTTAAATATCCCCTGAATTTTAATAGCATTGCAAAAGATAAGTTTAACATGAAGGGGTTCATAGACAGATAATAGTAAACTGGACTCTTTCCTAAACTTTCTCAAAACAAATTCACTTTAATGACATGAAACCATTTTAATTGACTTTCATTTATACATTTTATAGCAATTAAGAAGATAGCTATATTTCTCTATAATGATATAAAGTCATTATTATATACCAGGAATAGTCTTCTGAAGGATAGAATATTTGTCATTTTTACAAAAGTATTTTTAACCTGCTTTTTAACCTTGGTGAGACCTTTATTATATGAAAGTTAAAACATATTAAAAAATTATTTCACTGAATTAAAATTACTACTTTCTAAAAGTCAAAACAAATATAAAAGCAAATAACCCATTAAAAATATTACAAAAATTATTGTGACAAGGGACAAATTGCCTTAACATTGAACGATTTCAAATATACAAAAAAATATCAGTTTCAAAATAATTGGAAGAAGCATAACTAAAAATAGATAATAAATATGAACTTGCCAATAATCAGAATAGAAATACAAGACTGGCCCCATCCCCACTCACAAAGTTATCAAAAGTCTTCAATAATTAGTATAATCAGTACTGACAATTGGACTGAAAAGTCACAGTACAATGTGAGAAACAGTGACTCTCATAAAAGCTCATAAAATTAAAAAAAATCTTAGAAACAATTGAAAACCACATTTTAATAAACTAAAAGATTTTACACTACAGCATAGCCTACTTATTTGGAGGTACATCTAGTCACTACACTCAACAAAAAGAAAAACTGAATTTAAAAACATATAAAAAAAGGTGTGTGGAGAGATAGCATGGAGATAAAGTGTTTGCCTTTCATGCAGAAGGTGATTGGTTTAAATCCCAGCATCCCATATGGTCCCCCAAGCCTGCCACTAGCGATTTCTGAGAGTGGAGCCAGGAGTAACTCCTGAGCACTGCCAGGTGTGACCCAAAAACCAAAACAACAACAACAACAACAACCAAATACAATAGTATAATTTAAGTGATGGCTATAAAATGTATATATAGTTATTATAAGTTTTGTAAAATATATAAGAAAGCATAGAAATACTTTGCATAGTAATAAAATTATAGAAATTTATTCTTTTAGTCTAAGTTTTTATAGGAAATAAAGTATTTTTCATAAATTAGATAAAAACAAATTACATAAAAATTCTGTATGTTGCAATGGGAGTAAATGTGAATTATTATTTGATGATTATTCATACCGAGGTATTTATGGTGGTATTTTAATCATCCTGAAACTTCAAAAGACATTAATTTGTTTATAATTCATGACAGTTTTAAGGACTGTGTTCCTAGCTTTTCACTATTCTGCTTTGATCCTTCAGTAAAAGCTTATTTCAAATTACATTTGATTTACAAAGGTAATAAATCCATTTGAGGCATTGATATTTTAGAAAGGAATGCTAAACCCTTTCTAAAAGAAAAACTGGACTTACTACACTAATATAATAATACCCATATAACATCACTTATTTGTACTTCTAAGAGACTAGAATTAAATTCAAAAATCTTAAATTGATCCAATGATTTTAGTATACATTTGTGTTTAGTATGTCTTTAATAAATATCAATACAATTATTATACATAATTTTATTAACAATTTACCTTAATATACTTTATTCTCTTGGGGATCTTTATGTCCTTCATGTAAGAATTTTATCAATAGGGGCCATAAGGCATTTGCTGACCTGGGGCAAACCTGGGTTTGGGTCCCCAAGCATGTCAGGAGCAATTTCTGAGTGCTGAGCCAGAAGTAACTTCTTAGTACCACCAGATGTGGCCCCCAAACCAATTAATTAGTAATTAATTGATTAATTAATAAGTTGTATAAAAAATCAGGGCCAACAAACTCTGGCTGTTTGATTTATTTCCAGTCTTAAAACTAATAATAATTTTATTCTAAAAATAAAATTGGTGTAAGAGCTTTATGGACATAAAACAATATGGAATGACAATTCACTTTAAGAATTTTAATTATTTTTTTCTTCCCCCCCTCCAGCCAATTTTAATTATTTTGATTACTCCAATAATAATTTTACACTTTTCAAATAGTTCAAGAGAAAATTCCATTAATGTAACACTTTTTCCATGAGAAAGTTATTTGACTTTTTTTCACAATCTAAAATATATTGTCTTCTACTAATAAAAATGAAAATTGTACAATGGCTCCTAATGGCTACAATCAAGACATAATGATCTCTGTTAGTCCTTGCTAATATAAATGTTTGAATGAGGGATTCCCAAACAAACAAGTTGTGAAATCCTTTTTTAGCAAATTCGATGAGATTATGTGTTTAAACTATTTAAAGATAAAATTTTCAATGTTTTTAAAAAAAGGCTTCAGATAAAAGAACATTTAAATATTCTAATAAAGAAAGGAAGACCTTGGAGAAAAATAGAGGTATACATTAAAATCTTTTAGCAGTCCACAAAAATGAGAGAAGAAAAAGAATTTATAGTCCATTAAAAATAACTAGAATTATGGTTAATTTTGGTATAATTTGGTATACTTTTCAGGGATGTCACTGTATAAATATTAGTATGTTGTGATTTATATGTGACTAAATTACTAATTCACTAGGTGACAACATCCTATTAATGTTTGATAATTCATAAAACTTCCTTGAAATAAAGCTTAGATAGCTGCAGTTTAAAGTTAAGATCCTGCCAAAGGGAGTAGCCATATTAGCATATGATTCTTAAGATTCATATTTATATTTTAGATTTTAATGATCATAATGGAAGTATGTCATGAATACTAATCACCATTTGTCATTGAAATGATAAATGTAGTTGTTTAATTATTAGAAAATCTGTCATCCTATTTTCTGCTATATCTTTAACAATTTATATCTTGGAAGGTTGACAGAATGAAGGATCAACATCTATTTACAGTTTTTAAAAAGCCTAAGCAAAACCAAGATATGGGTTATACTTCAACACAATAAAGGAATTTTACAGTAAACTCAGCGCTAACATCAGAATTAGTGGTGGCAACATGCAAGCTTTTCTTCTCAGAACAGACATTAGACAAGGATTATTCAATGCAGATTGCATCAAAACAGTGATTAAAAAAAGAATGAAGATAAATAAAGGAACAAAAAAGAAGAAAGGAATAAACTGAAAAGAGAAAAATGAAAACTATCACAATTTATAGGATTGAAAAATGAAAACTACCACAATTTATAGCAGTCACATGGAGCTCTGCATGCTTCATTAAACATAAAACAGTGATGGAAGATAGAAGGCACTGTGATAGTGCTGGAATGCAGAAACGTTGTGCATCAATATCATAAACTTTAACAGTGTCAACATTGTCTTATTTAAACTACTGGAAAAAATCATAAAATTAATAAACCATGAGGAACAGAGTTATAAAAGAGCGTTAAGGCTCTTGTTTTGTATATTGCCAGCTTAGGTTTAATCTTCAGCACCACATGGACTACAGCACCCATCAGGGGTGATCTGCCTGAGTGCAAAGCCAGTAGAAATATCTAATAACCACTGGATGTGGCACCAAAATAAATAAAAACAAAATCATTTTGAAAGCATCATGCACACTATTATTAAGTTATACTACAAAACTGTAATAATCAAAACAATATAGTACTATAATGAGGAGACTTAGAGACTAATAGAGTAGAATTAATAGCCTAGAGATATTATCACTATACTGAAAGTAAATTTATGTTAAAGAGCCAAAGGTGTAAAAACTGAGAAAAGAAAGTCTCTTGCATCAAATAGTTCCGGAAAAGTTGCAAAACATACACAAATGTTGAAATTGGATCACTATCTCCTAGCAGAAGCAACCATTAAAAAAAGGATCATAAAAATTAGTATGCTAAAGAAAAAGACTAACTACAATGAAAATATATTGGCACAATATAACTTCATAATATCTACTTTACTTGTATTTTGAGAGATTATTCTCCATTTTCAAGAAAAATAGTAGATTGTACAATTGTTAGGACACAGACCAGGCATGCATCTGATCCAGGTTTAATTTCCAGCACAACATGGTCTTCTGAGCATATTTAAGTGCAGCCTTGAAGACCCCCATACCATCACCATGGCCTTGTCATCCCCAGCATTGCAGGCTGGGACAATGTCACATCCTCAAGTGTGTTCATTGAGCCAATAACTGTGTTGACTGAGAATTGCAGTAGAACGCCTGAGCCTGTAGATACCTACAAAAAGAATTTGGATCCCCTCCTAAAAGGTGGGGAAATAATAAAGGTGCTCATACCAAGCTAACAAAAGCTTCTACACAACGATGATTGTTTTCATTTTGTTTAATGATAGCCTACTAACTGGGAGAACATATTTTTACATCCTAATCAAATGATGGATAAATAATACAAGATAAATTAGGTGACAAAAACTCACTAATAAAAAGAAGCAAAATAGACATTCCTTCCAGGAAAACACTGGTGACTGAAATATTAAAAAATTATATATAATTCATTTTCAGGAAAAACAAATAAAATTCATAATGAGTTATTTATACCTTGAGAATGATCTATAACAATAACAAGGATGAAACAGAAACAAGTGTTGGCAGGTATGTTGAAATAAAGAAATCCCATTTATTATTTGTAGGTATCTAAATTTACCTCTACAGAAAATAATATAGCTATTATTAGTATATTAAAAATTGAGCTACAGGGGCCCGGAGAGATAGCACAGCAGTATTTGCCTTGCAAGCAGCCGATCCAGGACCTAAGGTGGTTGGTTCGAATCCTGGTGTCCCATATGGTCCCCCGTGCCTTCCAGGAGCTATTTCTGAGCAGACAGACAGGAGTAACCCCTGAGCATCGCCGGGTGTGGCCCAAAAACCAAAAAAAAAAAAATTGAGCTACAATGTAATCCAACTATTTTTTATTATATATTTATTTTAAGAACACCCAAAAAGAAAGCTAATTTGAAAAGATATAAATATATCTATACTCATATACTCATTGCAGTATTATTTACAAATCCAAATTTGGAAATAACCAATTCTAAATAACAGATGAGCATATACATATGTGCATATGTGGTACAAATAAATAGTGTACTTCTATTTAAATATTTGAACAGATTTTATCTTTGCTGATTCACAAATACAATCCACAGAGGTGTCATACTAAGTCAAATAAGTGAGAAGAAAAGATACAAATACTGAAAAATCACACTCAAATTGTGTGACATATTAAGAACTAAAACAGAGAGAGTCAATATCTAACAATAATTCCTTAGACTCTCTTCAGTTAACTGAGATTATACTGAGATAAAATTTGAGTCAAAACAGGGAAGCATTCAATTTTGTGTCTAGCATTTTTTTTTTTGTGATACAATATTGTAATCCTAAAACCTAAACAATTGAAGTCCTGGAAACTAATGATAATAGTTTTAATTATCATTTATGATGAAGGGATGATCTCAGATATGAATTTTTAAAAATTCTATCATTAATTTAATTAAATAATTTATTTTTTGGTTTGAAGCCACACCTGGTAGTACTCAGGGGTTATTCCTGGCTCTGTACTCAGAAATCACTCTTGGCAGTTCAGGGACCATATGGGATGATGAGGTTTGACCTAGTGTCACCTCATGAAAGCTAAATGGCCTACCTACTCTTTTAATAGGCCCTCTATCAGTATTTTTAAATTGTCTAGTAGTCCAAAAATATATATTTTCCCCTTTACAACATACAAACTCTAGTTCAGTTTTTAGAAAATAATCTGGAAATACTAAAGGTCTGTAATTCTTAACATGTTTGTTCTTTTGTAAAAATTTCTAACAAGTTAGTGACTAACAATCTTGATATCACAATAATTTATCTTACATGTCTTTATGAATTCCTGCATACAAATTATACTTAATATTTAATGTCACCATCCTTATTCTAATTTTGGTGACTCCCTGAGGAACTTTGCTGATCACTAAGGATATGAAGATAAAAGAGAATAATGACACATTTCACTTTCTACTTTGAATGGCCACATTGAGATGCTCAGTTTACTTCCAGTTCAGTGCTTGGGGTGGTGCTGCCTGTATGAGAAATATATGTGTATATATGTATATATACATGTGACCTTCAAATGTGGCATGCCAACAATTCATTTGTACATGTCTACTATTTTTCATTTGAATTAAGAAATAAAACATGATTTCTACACTTATTGTTCTGGAGAGGAATCTTAAAGATTCTGTGTTGACTATTCTTAAAATAAATTTCTAGACCCGAGATGGAGAAACTTTTGTGTGTGTCATGTCAACAAAACAAAACTTAGATAACTTTGCTATTCCTTTAAGTGGTCCACCTGGTCCACCGTAGTGTAGGCCATTCAGTGCTCAAATGCCAAGCCAACTCTTGGTCTTCTCACCCAAATAGTGTTCATTATATGACAGCAAACAAATAAATATTCTCCTGTTTTCTTTTCTTTGCCCTTTTCTCTTTAGCTGATAAAAATTTATCTGAAAAAATTCTAAAAAGGTTTCTTGCCTTCACCTCAAATGCTAAGAATATGAATATATATTAAATAGCTCATTCATTAAATATTTAGAATAATTATCTATATTATTCCTTGCATTGGGGAGGGATATAGCAAGGTATATATCTCATGGTGTTACATTTGAAAAGGAATATTAAACTATAAATAAATTACATTTACATAGGTATAAGAATATATGCTATTTAAAATATGCATTGTTATTTCATTTATAATATTTATGCATATAAATTTAGTTTTGTATAAATATGAATATAATGTATTTTATATATGATATAAATATAAGTAAAAATAGAGTAATATAAATATATAGATGTCATATTGGATACTACAGAATCAGAATATGAAATCATACCTTGAAATACCAGAATAATATTTATTCATTGGCAACTTGAAGAAAAATTTGTTTCTCTAAGTTCTAGACAGTTAAATATCTCAATTTATTAAAAAAGGATATGGGGAGGGTTGGGAACTATAATACAGTGAGTAGGGCACTTGCCTTTCAAGCAGCTAACCCAGACTAAGAACAAGGAGTAGCAACTGAGCATTATAGGGCGTGGCTCAAAATCAAAATAAAATAATTAAAAAATAAAAATAAGGCGAAGAAGCAATAGTAGACCAGGCAGGGTATATTATTTTAAATGTGCTTCTTGAAATTTTGTATTGTGGTGAACAGGAAAAAGGAACAATGACAGTCTTGGAGAAAATAAATGAAAAGAGAAAAACTTGATTATTTTAAATTTTGGTCTTGATTATCATCCACATTTTATTTAAGAATTTTATTTTAGAATACTTGATTATATTTATTCTGCATATTTACGTAGTCTAATATCAGTCTATAAACTGATAGTGCATAGGTAGTAAAAAGTAACAAACCACCAAGTAGAAAGGAGAAAATAAATGAAAAGAGAAAAACTTGATTATTTTAAATTTTGGTCTTGATTTTCACCCACATTTTATGTAAGAATATTGATGATATTTATTCTGCATATTTACCTAATCTACTATCAGTCTATACGGATAGTGCAAAGGTATGTAAAAAGTAACAAACCACCAAGTAAAAATGTCACATTGGTGAAGGGGTTGGTCGTTTTTAATAACTAAAACCCAACTAAAAAATATTTGTAATCATGGTGCTTAAATATATTTTTAAAAAGTAACAAACCAATAATGCTCTTTATAAGTAGACTAGTACAAAATTTGGAATGTAGCCACTGACAGCAGAATAAACATTCATAATTCAACAGACTTCATTGTATAAATGTAGCTGGTAAATCACAAATAATTTGACGAATTATTCAGATTTCTGATAGTCAGATCTGGAATTTTATAAAATCAGTTGAGAATTCAACTGAGTTTGGTTAAAACATTTTAGTTATAACTTAAATCATTAATATAGAATTTTAAATAGATTTTTAAATAAGAAGACAATCTTTTGAACGTCAGCAGTGTAAAAAGCACTATACAATATCACAATATTTATGGAAAGTTTGAAAACTTGAGTACAGCAACAATTAGAGAAGTTCTGTAATATTCGATAAGAATAATGTAGACATAATTTAAAGTATATATGAAATTAGACATAATTTATCAGACAGCAGAAAGAGCACTTGATGGACTTCAGATCTAGCGTAAGGTAAAGAAAGTGTCTAAGTTGGTTTTGAAAAGATAACTGCACTACTTTGATTACAGAAGATAAATAAAACCCCTCCCCCACTCTCACAATCAAGCAACCATAATTTTTTGAATGTTTAAAAGTGATCCACCACCTTTTCTATTGTGAATTTCAAATAAATCCAATTTTCTTATTCTGAAGCTTTCTCTTTCATCCCAGTAAAAAACAAAACAAAACAAAACAAAACAAAACAAATCTTCTGAGAACTCTAATCTCTTGAGCCATTCCTTCCTCTGACCCCATTGGTTTTTTTTATCTTTTTACTTTTTATCTGTTTTTATCTTTTTTATCTTTACCACCATAGATGTCCATTTTAGATTTTATGTTTGGCAGTGGTCATCCTGCCAATATACTTAACCTTGCCACCTTACCTTGTATCAAAAGAATAAAACAACATGATAAAATTCTAGACAACTTTACCTGTGATCCATTTGGTTCATTGACTGCTGCAGAACAGAAATATACAGTGTAGATTTATAGTACTCCAAAGGTATTTTAATCTCAAACCTCAGATAAATTATAGCCGTGCCAACAATTTGCTTCCTAATTAGCAATTTCTTGTTTATCATAGCACCTATTTGAAAACTGGAAAGGTGTTAACTTCAACTCTATTATCTTTATTGTTTTCTATTAGACTTTCCCTTTTAATAGATAATCTATTCACCAAATTATCCAGGAAAAGGTAACACATTTTTTTTAACAATCCCTTAACTACTTGACACCACAAGTTAATGCTGGCTTCATTCTCACCATTCTTTCCTTACCAGATGCCTCTTCTTTCCCCAGATATTGATCTCAAAACCAAAGTTTACGCCTAATTAGAAAGCTCTATTTAATTCTAAAGACAGAAAGAGAAAATGGAAGTACAGTAGATTAGACAAATAGAACATGCAAAATTATACTTAAACTTAAATATATAAAATATACAAGTATAAAATCTAACTTTATCTATAGTCTATCAGAAATTAAATAATTATATACATCTTTAAGGATGTATATGTACCTAACTAAAAATATAGAAAAGCTAAATATAAAAGAATAGTAAAAAATATGATCCACATATAATGAAAGAAGTTAGGTTCTTTCTAGAAGCAGAAGAGAAAATAGCATATTATTTACAGAAGAAAATATTACTAAAATCAAATTTTTGCAATAGTGAAATGCTGTTATTGACTAAGCAAATTAATAAAAAAAGCAAATCTTAAAAAATAATAAAAAATGGGGCCGGGAAGGTGACGCTAGAGGTAAGGTGTCTGCCTTGCAAGCGCTAGCGTAGGACGGACCACGGTTCGATCCCCCGGCGTCCCATATGGTCCCCCCAAGCCAGGGGCGATTTCTGAGCGCATAGCCAGGAGTAACCCCTGAGCATCAAACGGGTGTGGCCCAAAAACCAAAAAAAAAAAAAAATAATAATAAAAAATACAGAAAAGCAAATCTTGACATCCAACTATTTTAAAGAAATTATAAATAAATGTGGCATATTTTGTTGCCAGTTCCATGAGTATTAAAACATTTAAATTATTAAAAATTTCATTTTTTATAAAATTTTTATTTAAGCACCATGATTACAAGTATGATTGTACTTGGGTTTAAATCATAAATAGAACACCTCCCCCTTCACCAGTGCAACATTCTCACCACCAATAACACTCAAGCCTGCCTGTATTCAAGACAGACATTCTGTTTCTCTCACTAATAAAGATTATCATGCTAGTTGTTAGTGTAGTTAATTACCTAATTGCATTCACCACTATTTGTGGTGAGCTTCATAACTTGAGCTGGTCCTTTCGACCCTCTCCTCTATTGTCTCTGGGCATTATTACCATAATGTCTTTAATTTTTCTTAAAATCATAGATAAGTGAGACTATTATGTGTCTATCTCTCTCCCTCTGACTTATTTCACTCAGCATAATAGATTTCATGTACATCCATGTATGGGAAAATTTCATGACTTCATCACTTTATCTTTCCTGGTGGCTGCATAATATTCCATTGTGTCTATGTACCACAGTTTCTTTAACCATTCATCTGTTGAAGGGCATCTTGGTTCTTTCCAGAGTCTGGCTATTGTAAATAGCACTGCAATGACAATAGGTGTGAAGAAGGAATATTTTTAATTATATTTTTGTGTTTCTAGAGTATATTCCTAGGTATAGTATAAGTGGATAATATAGTAGATACATTTCCAGTTTTTTGAGGAATCTCCATAAAAGCTGGACTAAATGGCATTCCCACCAGCAGTGAATAAGAGTTCCTTTCTCTCCACATCCCTGTCAGCACTGATAGTTCTTGTACTTTGTGATGTGTGCCAGTCTCTGTGGAATGAGATAGTACCCCCTAGTTGATTTGATTTGTATCTCTCTGATGATTAGTGAGGTGGAGCATTTTTTCATGTGTCTTTGGCCATTTATATTTTTTATTTGAGAAAGAATTCATTTCTTCTCCCCATTTTTGATGGGATTGGATTTATTTTTCTTGTCAAGTTCTGTCAGTACCTTGTATATTTTTATATTGGCCCATTATCTGATGGGTATTGAGTGAATAGTTTCTCCCATTCAGTGGGTGGTTTTTGTGCTAGTCAAGGAAAAGACCAAGGTTCAATCCCCCTGTGTCCCATATGGTCATCCCAAGCCAGGGGCAATTTCTGAGCACGTAGCCAGGAGTAACCCCTGAGCATCAAAAGGGTGTGGCCCGAAAAACTAAAATTTTTTTTTTAAAATTAACTGGAGATACAATACAGAGGAAGGGACACTTTGTAAGTAATAGTTTGGGTTTAATCATTGACTCCACATATGGTCACTCAAGCCCTACCAGGAGTATTCTTGACCAGAGAGCCAGTAGTAAACCCTGGGCACCTCTGGGTATATAAAAACTTACCAAAACATCATATTCAAGAAGAAAATATTATTATTTTATTTTCTACGTATTAAAATTCCAAGTAAATATGAAACCAATAAATGAGGCAGAATAATAAAGTTGTTAGAATATATTTTAGTATATTATTGTATATTCTCATGGTAAAGATTATTTTTTGAATAGAGTAGAATAAAATAAGAGAAATTTTTAATTCCTTAAGAAGTAAAGGTACAGTAGTAGAATAAAAGTAAATGAGAAGAAATTGTCTGCAATACACTATAGTGACTTATTCGAAATCTATGTATAACTTCTAGAATCAATACTAAAAGCAAAATAAAGCCCCATAGATATAGCCAAAGATTTGAATGGTTATTAACAAAAAACAAATTGAAGAGAAACACATTAAAAAGTTGAAAAATCTTTCTATAACCATAGCATTGCAAACTGATATCACAAAACTGTATCATCATATGTATGTGTTTATAAAAACAAATCAGTACAAATGTAATGCAACAAATCACAATTTAGTAAGCTTGTAGAACAATGAGCTCTCAATGCACAACTAGTGATACTGTGACACATAAATTTATAAATAATGTGTAAAACTGAAGTTAGTATCTATTAAACATAATGGTAAGTTTTTCTTTTTATATTTAGGACTCCTTCACCTGGAAAAAATCTACAGAATAACCAAATTGCATGTTCAATAATATTTAAAATAGCATTGCTATGATAGTTTTAAAAAAGGAAACAAATCACAATAGATGCTGACACTTCTCATAGAAAAGACATACTACAGCTACAGAAACAGGAATAACAAACAGTGAAGAGGAGATAATGCAGCAGTTGATATGATGCTTGCCTTGCATAAGGGAAACCCATATTTGATCATCAGCACTACAAAGGATCCCTGGGATGAGTTACGAGTAATCACTGAGTGTAGAGCAAAGAGTAAGCCCTGAGCTTACTTCAGTGTGTACTTTGAGAGAAGCAAAACAAATTGTAGCTAATAATGAAAAATACATATTCTTCAATGGTCTTACTTTGCGAACGCCTCGTCCAAGTTCTTCTCCATAGTTAGTTCCAAGAATTTCAAAGTGGACATTAGGATTGCCTCCATTTTCCCCAAATTCTAGATCTCCAGTCAATCCATTAACTCCACCCTAAAGGAGAGAAAATATACTAAAGTACTATTTCAGAAGACATGAAATAATAATAAAAATAAAACATAAAGGAAGGGGGAAAACATAAAGGAAAATTCTAAAAACACAATGTCTACAAATATTTTTGCTTTCGATTTATTATGCATCATTTTAAGTATGTGCAGAGCAGAAGAGTAAAGTTGAAAATAATCATGAGTCACTTAATGAAATTTTATACAATTCACTGGAAAATTTTAACCCAAAATGTCAAATTTCTACAAAAAATGACATTACGTGTTAAAACTGAGGCAAAATTTTATGCTAGGATTTTATCCATCATATCTTGTGACATGCAAATATTCCTTATTCAGGGTAAAAAAGATGCTCTGAAAATTACATAAATATATCTGGAGACTAATTTTGATTTTTTGTTTGTTTAGGGATAGCACCCAGTTATGCTCAGGTCTTACTCTTAGCTCAGCTCTGGGTTGATCCTAACGGGGCTCAGGGGCTATTGGATTACTGAAGGGGTCTCAAACTCAATTTACCTGGGGGCTGCAGGAGGCAAAGTCGGGGTGAGGCAGGGCTTCATAAGGGATTTCACAAAATAAAGTCCTCAAACGTCATTATTAACAGTTTAATTATTCCTTCTGAACATGAATAGACAATTGAGTGAAGATCATGAACAGTTCTTCTGAACATGGCATCTTTTGCCTATTCCATGCTGTCAAAGACTTGACAGTGCTTCTTCTCAAAAATATGAACCACATTTGGCTATAGAGAGGAAGCAGTTGAGACCCTCAGTATGGCTTGAAAATGATCATCATTAAGTCTAGACCTGTAATTTAACTTATTGAATTTCAATGTGGAGAATAACTTTTCACACAAATATGTGCTCCCAAAAAGGCACACGGTGCACTTGAACATTCAGGAAAATTCAGGGAAGCTGGGGGGCAATTCTCTCAAAAATTGCCCATGAATGTCTGCTTTTCCACTAATCTCTCTGAACTTGGCTTTGAGATCAGAATTGCATTGCAGGTCGATGAGCTGCATTTGAAGCACAGGAGGGACATCTAGCACATCAAAGAAAAAGGGGTCCACAAAAATTTGGAAAGTGGCTCTGTGCTTTTTGAAGTCTGCAAATCTGTGATCAAATTCCTTCTCTAGCTTAAACATAGCATCAATATATTTCTCACCACTGAATGGTATGCCTGCATCCACAAGTTCCTTGGGAAATGGCAAAAGTTTGTCTGAGAGAGTTGGGATTTCCATAACACAAGTTTTGTGGACAATGCTCTCATGTTGTCATAGGCAGCACTGATAAGCTGCCCCAAGCCTTGTAACATCTTGTTTAGTACACTCAGCTTATGTGTGATGTCAACAAGAAAAGCTAAGTCCATGAGTCATTTGTGATCACTCAACTCAGAAACAGCATTCCCATCCTTCTCCATGAAGGCTTTCACTTCTTCTCTCAACTCAAAAAATATTTTCAGGACATTTCCCCTGCTGAGCCAACATACCTCTGTGAAAGAACACATCTCCATATTCTGACACGATTTCCTCTAAAAAAGCATGGAACCTCCTGTGCTTTAAGCCCCTGAATCTGATTTGGTTGATGCATTTCACAACAACAGACATCACATTGTCACACACAGGAATTTACTGCAAAGGGCCTGCTGATGGTTAATGCAGTGAAAAGCAATGGCCTTCTCTACACTCTCCCCTTCAAGTTTTTTTTGAACAAGTGCTACCAGTCCATTTTTCCTCCCTGTTATTGACGGCGCTCCATCGGTTATTATTCCAAAAAACATCTTCCATGGAAACCTTCATTCTCAATGGCATCACAGAGATGCCAAAATATCTCATTAGTGGTGGTATGGCCTTGCATTGGAATTATTGTGAGCAGCTCTACTGTTAATTCAAAATTGCAATCAACACCACAAACATAAATTGTGAACTGTGCAGTGTTTGTTATATCTGTGCCCTTGTCAAGAGAAACTGAGTATGCATCAAAACATTTGGCTTTCTCACACAGTTGATGATAAATGTCACTTGACATGTCAGAAATGCACTCTGCCACAGTGTTGACAGAAAGGCTGATTTTGCTAAACTGACATTTATTTTCCAGACAGATAATACTTGCAGCCTGTAACATGCATTAGAAAAGGAAGAACTAGAAAGCCTAAACAGACAAATCACCTTAGAGGAAATTAAAGATTTATTTAAGAAACTCCCTAGGAACAAAATTCCAGGCCCAGATGGATTTACAGGTGAATTTTATCAAACATTCCTAGAAGACTTACTACCACTTTTCCATAGGCTCTTCCATGCCATCAAAAAAACAGGAATCCTCCCCAACTCCTTTTATAAGGCTAATATCACACTCATCCCCAAAGATTGCAAAGACACCATCAAGAAAGAAAACTATAGACCAATCTCACTAATGAACATAGATGCAAAGTTACTCAACAAAATCTTAGCAAACTGAATCCAGCACTTCATCAAAAAGATCATATATCATGACCAAGTGGGTTTTATACCAGGAATGCAAGGTTGGTTCAACATATGCAAATCAATCAACATTATAGATCACATCAACAACAAAACATACAAAAACTACATGATCATATCAATCAATGCAGAGAAGGCATTTGACAAAATTCAACACCCTTTCATGTTAAATACACTCAGCAAAATAGGTTTAGAATGAACCTTCTTCAAGATAGTTACAGCTATCTATGAAAAGCCTACAGCCAACATTATACTTAATGGCAAGAAACTAGAAGCATTCCCACTAAGGTCAGAAATTAGGCAAGGCTGTCCACTCTCTGCACTCTTATTCAATATAACCTTAGAAGTCCTAGCAATGGCAATCCAACAAGAGAAGAAAATCAAAGGAATCCAAATTGGGAAAGAGAAACTCAAACTATCTCTATTTGCAGACGATATGATGATATACATTGAAAACCCTAAAGAGTCCACAGTAAAAGTTTTAGAAACAATTAACCAATACAACAAAGTGGCTGGATACAAAGCCAATACACAAAAGACTGTAGCATTTCTATATACAAACAACGAAGTTGAGAAGAGAGAGATTAAAAATGCATCCAGGATCTTTAATACAGAAACACGATACCAACAATAGAGACTGTGTGAAAAATAAAAGTGTGTTGGCACTACAGACAATGTCTTGGGTTAGACGATCTAGCTTGCCTGGAACCTAGAGTTGGTCTTGTGCCAGGAAACTTCAGGGGTCGGGTCTCTTTGTATTTGGGCCAAGGTTATTTCTTTCCATGTCCCTCATATTTTGGTGGGCCTATGCAAACAACAATTGCCACTCTAACACCATTTTTACTGTGCTCCTTTGACTCTAATCCTTAAAAAGAACCCACTTAAAATGTGAGGTTAACTTAAGCTAATATGCCTGTATATGGAAATGTAAAAAAATACTATGCCTGTAATTTTTAAGGAGTTACGTAAGTTTTATGGCTTTAGATTGCCTTGTGTGCTGTTAAGAAATATAATGTGTTACAATCTGGGAACTTGAGGGACAAAGTAATTGTACATGAATTCTGTCTTATTTATCTTAATGTTCTTTGGCTGAAATTTCAAAGTTAAGATATCAGCAAGGGAACTTCTGAGAATTATGTTATGGGTGATTGTCCTTCCACTGTAACTTTACCTTGTCCTCTTTTTTTGCATCCTTGTTCTCATAATTAAAAATAAAAAATAAAAAAATGCAATTCCATTTAAAATAGTATAAAAAATATCAGGTACCTAGGAATCAACCTTACAAGGGAAGTGAAAGACCTATACCAGGGAAACTTTAAAACACTCCAGAAAGAAATTGAAGAGAATCTAAAGAAATGGAAGAACATCCCATGCTCATGGATAGATAGAATTAACATAGTCAAAATTACTATCCTACCCAAACTACTGTATAGATTTAAAGCAATCTCTATCCAAATTCAGACATCATTCTTTAAAGAATTAGTACAATCAATCACAAAATTCATCTGGAACCACAAAAGACCCAGGATAGCCAAACACATACTAAAAAACAAGAAGCTGGGTGGCATCTCCTTACCTAACTTGAAACTATACTATAAAGCCATAGTGATCAAAACAGCATGGTACTGGAACAGAGACAGGACCTCAGACTAGTGGGTCAGAACAGAATTCCCAGAAATAAACCCCCAGATGTACAGCCAACTAATATTTGATAAAAGAAGCAAGAACGTGAAATGGAACAAAAAAAGTCTATTCAACAAATGGTGTTGGTACAACTGGAAAACCACTCCTTATACAAAAGTCAACTCAAAATGGATCAAAGACCTTCTACAGTAATTAAGGTATATTAAATTCATTGGGAATTTGTAGCCGCATCTTTCCTTTAGCATGATAGATACTGATTACCCAAAAAGATAAAAATTCAGGTCAGAGTTCATCATATACTGTTAGTTCATCCATTTCTTAATTTAATAGTATATAAATTATTTAATATTTATAAATTCAGATAATATTCCAAGTTACTTCTATGCTAAAATATTTGAGTTTTGAACTGATATCACGTTTTAGACAAATTATTTGAAAATTGCTTCACTTTATCTTTATGTATATAACTATATTTTATTACTCATATTGTTTTCTTTTTTTTTTTTTTTTTTGAATTTTTGAGCCACACCCGGTGGTGCTCAGGGGTTACTCCTGGCTGTCTGCTCAAAAATAGCTCCTGGCAGGCACAGGGGACCATATGGGACATCGGGATTCGAACCAATCACCTTTGGTCCTGGATCGGCTGCTTGCAAGGCAAACACCGCTGTGCTATCTCTCTGGGCTCATATTATTTTCTTTTGATTATTTTTATAACTTATGTTGTTTATTCTATACCATTTTGTCTCATAGAGTATCACACAGCATTAAGTTAATAACATTAAATAAACAATGACCAGGCATAAATGTCAGAACTAATCAATTATATTTAAAGAATGACAAGAATCAAAAAAATGTGACTTTCTCTTTTATTACTAAACTTTAATAATTTTATAAGCATATTAAATTTAGAATATAAGATTTAGTAATCAAAACCATGTATTTCTTTCAGAATCAGACTTTCTGCATTTGATCATTTATGTATCTGTGTCTACTAGACATATTAATGTGAATATCAAATAGTCATTTAATATCCTTATTCTCATTTTTATTTGTCTTTTTTGAGAGTCCTTAGATTTATTTATTTAATATAATTTTTAAACACGTTAAATTACAAATATGATTGTAGTTGGGTTTCAGTCATGTAAAGAACAACCCCCTTCACAAGTGCAACATTACTACCACAAATGTCCCAAATCTCCTTTCTCCCCACCCACCCCACCTGTAATCTAGAAAGGTTTTCCACTTCCCTAAATCATTCACAATGTTATGATAGTTCTCAGTGTAGTTATTTCTCTAACTGCACTCAACACTCTTTGTGGAGAGCTTCATGTCTTGAGCTGGATTTTCCAGCCCTCCTTTCTTTATCTCTGAGGATGATTGCAAAAATGTCTTTTCTTTTTCTTTTTTTTTCTTTTATTTTTCTTAAAACCCATAGATGAGTGAGACAATTTTGAGTCTATTTCTCTCCATTTGACATATTACCCTCAGCATAATAGATTCCATGTACATCCATGTATAGGAAAATTTCATGACTTCATCTCTATGACGGCTACATAATATTCCATTGTGTATATGTACCACAGTTTCTTTAGCCATTCATCTGTTTAAGGGCATCTTGGTTGTTTCCAGAGTCTAGCTATTATAAATACCTTGGCAATGATTATAGGTGTGAGGAAGGGATTAAATATTGTATTTTTGTGTTCCTATGGTAAATCCTAGGAGTGATATTGCTGGATTGTATGGGAGCTCTATTTCAAGGTTTTGGAGGAAACTCCATATCGCTTTCCATAAAGGTTGGACTAGATGGCATTCGCACCACTAGTAAAAAAAGAGTTTCTTTCTCTCCACATCTTTGCCAGCACTACTTATTCTCATTCTTTGTGATGTGCACCAATCTGTATAGTGTGAGATGGTACCTCATAATTGTTTTGATTTGCTTCGCCCTGATGATTAATGATGTGGAGCATTTTTTCATGTGCCTTTTGGCCATTTGTATTTTTTTATCAAAGTGTCTTATCCCCATTTTTGATGGGATTAGATTGTTTTTCTTGTAAATTTCTGTCAGTGCCTTGTATATTTTGGATATTAGCCCCTTATCTGATGGGTATTCGGTGAATATTTTCTCCCACCCAGTGGGTGGCTCTTGTATCCTGGGCACTGTTTCCTTTTATGTGCAGAAGTTTCTCAGCTTAATATATTTCCTCCCATCTGTTTATCTCTGCTTCCACTTGTTTGGAGAGTGCAGTTTCATCCTTGAAGATGCCTTTAGTCTCAGTGTTTTAACTATGTGTTGTTCTAAATACCTTATGGTTTCAGGTATCAAGGTCTTTAATACATTTGGTTTTACCTTTGTACATGGGTTCTAAGTTCACTATTTTGCCAGTGCCTAACCAGTTCTGCCAACACCATTTGTTGAAGAGGCTTTCCCTGCTCCATTTAGGATTTCTTGCTCCTTTATAAAAAATTAGGTGTTTTTATGTTTGGGGAACATTCTCAGAATACTTCAGGCTATACCACTGATCTAAGGTCTGTCTTTATTCCAATACCATGCTGTTTTGATAACCATTACTTTGTAATACAGTTTAAAGTTGGGGAAAGTAATGCCTCCCATATTTCTTTTCTCAAGGAGTGCTTTAGCTATCCAAGAGTGTTTATTGTTCCAAATGAATTTCAAAATTGTTTGTTCACTTTTTTGAAGAATGTCATGGGTATTTTTAGAGGAATGACATTAAATCTGTATAATGCTTTGGGGAGTATTGCTATTTTAATTATTTTAATCCTGCCAATCCATGAGCAGGGTATTTGTTTCCATTTCCTAGTGTCTTCTCTTATTTCATGAAGCAATTTTTTATAGTTTTCTTTGTATGGATACTTCAAGTCTTGCTTCAAGTTGACTCCAAGATATTTGAGTTTGTGTGGCATTAATGTCAATGGGGTTGTTTTCTTAATGTCCATATCTTTCCTATCATTACTGGTTTATAAAAAGCCATTGATATTTGTGTGTTAATTTTGTAGCCTGCCAACTTGCTATCTGAATCTATTGTTTTATAAATCTTTTTGGTAGAGACTTTAGGGTTTTCTATGTAGAGTATTATGTCATCTGCAAGCAGTGAGAATTTGACTCTTCTTTTACAATCTTGATTCCCTTGATTTCTTTTTCTTGCCTAATAGCTAAAGCAAGTAATTTGAGTACTACGTTGAATAGCAATGGTGAGAGAGGACAGCCCTGTCTTGTACCAGAATTTAGAAAAAAGGCTTTCAGTTTTTCTCTACTGAGATTGATATTTGCCATTTGCTTGTGGTAATAACCATAACTATACTGAGAAATGTTCCTTTCATTCCCATCTTGCTGAGAGTTTTCATCAAGAATGGGTGTTGGACCTTATCAAATGCTTTCTCTGCCTCTCTTTGCATGATCATGTGATTTTTTCCTGTTGTTGATGTTGTGTTTTATTTTGATATATTTATGATTGCTAAACCATCCTTGCATTTTTATCATATGATAAATATGATCTTTTTTTTTTTTTTGGCCACACCCGGCGGTGCTCAGGGGCTACACCTGGCTGTCTGCTCAGAAATAGCTCCTGGCAGGCACAGAGGACCATATGGGACACCAGGATTTGAACAAACCACCTTTGGTCCTGGATCGGCTGCTTGCAAGGCAAACGCCACTGTGCTAGCTCTCCGGGCCCAAATATGATCTTCTTGATAAGGCATTGAGTACTAATGGCCAGGTTTCTGTTGAGGATCTTTGCATCTGTGTTCATCAGGGATATTGGCCTGTAATTTTCATTTTGGCAGCAACTCTGTCTGGTTTTCATATCAAGATGATGTTGGCTTCATAAAAGTTATTTGGAAGTGTACCCGTTTTTTAGAATATTTTAATGTATTTTACACAATTTTATAGTATTTATTAGTATTTGGGAGCAAAAATTAACATCTTGGTGTGATCTATTAATTTCATTTACTATTTTGTATATGTATGGAAGGTAGGAGCAATAAAAAGTTAAAAATATAATGATGAGTCCAATATAGTTGTCAATTAGCTCTCTACATAAAGATTTGTAATTTATTTATTAAATCTCCTTAATGGGACACACTAAGCTAGAGAATTATTGTAGTTAATAAATTTGGAATTTCACAAACAATTATCTGAAATATATCCTGGAAACTTTTTATTGTAAAATAAAATGATACAGTACAGGTGGATACCTATTTTGTGATCTAAGTCTCAAAACCTTATTTTGGAGAAAATTTGTCTAGTTATAATATGATAAAAATACAATAATGTTAAATTCCCTATCATCTCTCTTCTTTGTCTGTCACTTAATTACCTCTATAATTAATATGAAATAATTTTATCCTGTTAGTCAGTTTGACATAGTACATCAACCATGAATAAGCTTCAAATAATAAATTTTTCACTTAGGATTTTAAAGATGGGGTTGCATAATATATTTTATTATCATTATATACTACAATGTATTATTACCTTATATATCATTTAACATATTTTATATAATTAATATTATTAACTTGAAAACACTGTAGATTTTAGAAGTAAATATAGCTTACATTATTGCACATTAGTTCAAGCTGCTGGTATTAAGAAATCTCTATAAAAGCGTTTCTTGTCATTAATTTTATACCTACTTCAGTAAAACTTTTTCAATATATCATGAATTAAAGTATATTAATGTTTACTTTCTAGGGGGAAAGATGAAATATTTGCATACCAATTGCTACATTATCATATATATTGCATACTGATGTTATTGTTACGCTGCAAAAATGCCATACTACTGTTTTCCATGTAAGTACTAGAAAGTTATTAGTGTTTAATTTTTAGGGAAAGAGATAAAATATTTGCATACCAATTGCTACATATCAAATATATAGCATACTGATATTATTTCTACACTGCAAAAATACTATATGGTTGTTTTTTACATTTAAGGACTATACTGCCAAACAATAATTTTTGATATCCTAAATCAATATTCATATGAATACTGCAGTCTTATGTTTAACTTATATTTCATTCTGAGCAGTTCAGTTTACATCAAGTACAAAAGAAAAATCACATAAATCACAGAACCTGAATTTAGTTTGCTGTGACCTCCATTTACTTCGGCTTTATAATTTATCTTCTCTGTGTTGTGTTCTTTAATGGGTATTAGCATGTGCAATCAGGAAAACCTCCCCTTGTGGAGTGATAAAGAATAATGAAGAGGTCAATACTTCAAGCACACAAACCCTTTGCTGAATACCCTGGTTATCTGACCCAGACTTAACCTCTCTGAATTTTGATTGTCTAAGAATATTCCCATACTTTTGAGTTTCTATTTTTTCATCTATCTTCAAATCATTTTTTGAAAGGGAAGACTTGGTAAAAAGGTGTACAGGTCAGATGGTTACGAGTAGTCATTAATTTTTAGTACACACAATTGAACTTTAAATCTCTGGGTGAGGCTGCAGTTTCTAAACAAAATAAGTGTGAAATATTAGAGGTGTGGATAACACAAATAATTTATAAATGTCTTTAAATCGACAGCACAAATTGCTGTCTAACTTAACTCTTTTTAAAACAGCAAGTTACCTTGGTCTGGTTTCATCCTACCTATTTATAAAAAATGAGGTTCAAATATAGGAAGCAGAAAAGAAGAAAAATAAAATCAAGAGATTCAAAGGTTGGGAAAAGTTAACACCAAGCCTCAATTTCTGAAAAGGCAACTGCTTGTTGTACCCTTCTGAGTAAGATAAATTAGAAAAAGGAAGAAATTATTTTCACCTGTCCTTAATGTTAATAAGAAATTTAAAGATATTTTCCAGGAATCAATGAACATCAAATATTTATAAGATTTCTCTAATTCACTAATACATTTTCCTAAAATCCTTGAACCTACAGACATGCTCAGAACCAAAGACAAGTTGTCAAGTCTAGATGAAGCCAGAACTGCAGTGAACTGTTTTGAGATACAATGTCAGTGACAAATCCTGATGCCCTCATAAGATAAAAGAAGAGAAATTCCTACAGTCTATCCCTTTACCCTCCAAAAATGAGTAATGGGCTAGCATATGTTACAATGTCAAATTAAAACCTTGATATGTAAGATGTTTAGCAAATTTGAATAACCATATAACTTTCACGTGTATAAGTTTGTATAAATATCAGTTGTATATATACTCATAATTTATTAGAAGCCAGCTAATAAGTATATAGAACAATGAGCAAATAGGACAATTGCTAGCATTTTGACCATGCTATCTATAATCTAAAGAAGATGAAACGGAGGCCCATAGCATTAATAAATTGAGAAGGAACTCCACCTCATCTCACAACTTATTTCTCTGCATTTGCTGTATAAATGTAGATCAGAGTTAGTACTTCTTAATCTATTGTTTTCTTGACCACAAGTAGTGACCCTCTTTGTCTCTGAGCATTTTCTTGGGATTGAATGCAATTTGTCCTGTTATAAGAAAGGCTATCCCAGCTTTATTTTCCATTGACATGAATAATTGATTTCCATTTTTTTTTTACTCTAAGCCTGTGTCTATCCTGTACTTTTAGGTGTGTTTCTTGCAGAGCCAGCAAAATGTGTAACACATTTGCTGGCAAACCTGTAGAAACATATGGAAGAAAATGTGATAATAGTCGGAGACTTCAACATGCCATTATCACCCAACAGGCAGAAAACTAGCAAAAACATAAAAGCTCTAAATGAGAAACTACTCTTGCCAGGTATGTGGTTTGGGGAGGCCCCATACTGGAGCCCTTCTTCCTGGCCTGGGGAGTGCTGGGAGGCTTGGCAGGCCCCCAGACATCCTGTCTTTTCCCCCTGACTCCAGGCCTTCCCTGGGTGCCAGCTCAGATGGCCAGAAATGGTTCAGGTGGACTCTTAGTGGTCCTCAGGCTTCCCCCCTCCCTCCGTATTCCATGGGGGAGGTGCATGGGGAGGAGCGACGGCAGACATCTGGCTTTCGGTTCACTCTTTGATTCTGGAGACCAACTCTTGCCAGGTACGGGGATTGGGGAGGCCCCATACCGGAGGCCTTCTCCCTGGCCTGGGGAGTGCTGGGAGGCCCCCAGACATCCTTGTCTTTTTTCCATGACTCCAGGCCTTCCCTAGGTGCCAGCTCAGATGGCCAGAAGTGGGTTCAGGTGGACTTTTAGTGGTCCTCAGGCTTCTCCCTTTCTCCCTACTCCATTATATTACTTCACCTGTTTTGTTTCTGCTTGGTAAGAAACCTAGAAAAAAGTTTTGCCTGGGATCAAAGCTCAGATCAAAACTAGGGCACAGATATTGATATTTGTGTCATTCTTACTCCCAAATACACCAGAAATAGAATATGGCACCATTCCTTTTGCATAAGCACTCTAAAAAAGGGGAAATCGTATGCATAGAAACAAGCTCTTATCTGCTAGGGATAAGAACCCATACATTTTATAATACAGGGGCACCTCCCACTCTGAGCATGTCTCATGTGGACTCAACTTAGACTCCATGTGATTGAACAGCGACCGTCCAGCCCAGAGCCCCAGAGCCCCAGAGCCCCAGATCCCAGACATAGAATTGGCACAGTTCCCAGCAACAGCACCAGGAACCAAACTCCCCCCTGGGAAGTTCCTGCTCTGGCACAAACTTGCACCAGGTTTGATATGGCATCCTGACAAGGAGGAAATGGCAACAAGTTGATTTAGGAGAGAATTGCCCTAGCTCATCAACTAACGGTATGATGAAATCTGAAGACATGTCATCTTTTGCTCTGTGCAAAAACCAAGATAGCTAACTACAGAAGACTGACTTTGTTAACCATGACTGGGAAGGACTTATCGTGGGACCAATAAAAAAGATCCTAGCCTAGATGAGAATTTGTACAAAAACCAATATCTCAAATTCCAGAGGCCTAACTTTGACAACTGCAACTGACAACTTCTGGAACCATAATAAAAGACTCTTATCCTGTCCTAGGATCTGAGTAAAAATCAAGACCACTAATTACAGAAGACTAATTACAACAACAATTATGAAAGCTTCT
Source organism: Suncus etruscus (assembly GCF_024139225.1). Classification (NCBI taxonomy): domain Eukaryota; kingdom Metazoa; phylum Chordata; class Mammalia; order Eulipotyphla; family Soricidae; genus Suncus; species Suncus etruscus. Next base: position 81,800,008 of record NC_064863.1, on the reverse strand, counting down.
GCACCTCAAAGAAAATAGTGACTAGAATACAAGAGCCACCTGCAGAATGGAAGAAACTATTCACCCATAACCATGAGATAAGGGGCTAATATTTAAATTATACAGGGTACTAACAAAACCTAACAAGAAAAATACATCTAACCCCAAAATAATGTGTGGGCATATACATAATGGAATTATGCAGCCTACAGAAGAGATGAAGTCATAAAATTTTCCGATACGTGGAAGGGCATGGAAACTGTTCTGTTGAAAGAAATAAATCCAAGGGAAAGAGATAGACACAGAATAGTCTCACTTATCTATGGGTTTTAAGAAAAATAAAAAACAGTCTTTTTATAGTGCTCAGAGACAATAGTGAGGAGAGCCAGAAGGACTGGTTCATGCAATGGAAGCTCACCACAAAGAATGGTGTTTGCAAGTAGAGAAATATCTACATTAATTACTATCATGACAATGTTAATGAGTGAGAGAAATAGAATGCCTGTCTTGAATACAGGCAGGGGTAGGAAGGAGGAAGATGGTGGGCAATGGGGATGGGAATGTTGTACTGGTGAAGAGGGCTGTATTTTTTTTTGACTGAAACCCAACTACAAACATTTTGTAATCATGTTGCTTTGACAAAGATATTTAAAAATGTGCACCTACATTACTATGGTTACTAATTTCAAGTTTAATTTTTTATGTCTTTATGTATATGATCACACATTATTTTGTGTATTCATACCACAGTTTCATTAGACATTCATCTGTTGAATGGCATCTTTTTTGTTTTCAGAGTCTGGGTATTGTAAATAGTGCAGCAATGAAAGTAGGTTTGAGTAAGGCATTTTTGTCTTATATCTTTGTGTTCCGATGTTATTTAATTGGAGTGGTTTAGTTGGATTATATGGGAGCTCAACTTAGTTCTTTGAGAAATCTTCATATTATTTTCCATACATGGACTAGAAGGCATTCCCAAAGCAATGAATTAAATTTTCTTTCCCCCCACATCCCTGACTGTTCTTGTTTTTTGTGATGGGCCACTCTCTGTGGTGTGAGATGGTACCTCATTGTTGTTTTGATTTGGATCTTCCTGGTAATTAGTGATGTGGAAAATGTTTTTTTTTCTTTTTTTTGGGGGGGTCAAACCTGTTTGACGTTCAGGGGTTACTCCTGGCTATGTGCTCAGAAATTGCTCCTGGCTTGGGGGGACCATATGGGATGCTGGGGAATCTAACCTCAATCCATCCTATGCTAGCGCTTGCAAGGCAGACACCTTACCTCTAGCACCATCTCTCCGGCTCATGGAACATGTTTTTCATGTGCCTTTTGGCCATTTATTTATATTTCCTTTCTGAGGAAGTGTCTCTTAATTTCTTAAACCCATTTCTTTTTTGGGGTTAGATGTATTTTTCTTCTTAGGTTTTGTTAGTACCCTGTATAACTTACATATTAGCCCCATATAGATGGTTATTTGGTGAATAGTTTCTCCCATTCGGCAGGTTGCTCTTGTATCCTCATCACTATTTTCTTTAAGGTGCAGAAGCTTCTCAGCTTAAAATAGTCCCACCTGTTTATTTCTGCTTTTGCATTTTTGGAGAGTAATGTTTCCTCCTTGAACATGCCTTTAGACTCAATGTCATAGAGTAATTTACCTACATGTTGTTCTATCTACCTAATAGTTGAGGGCATAATATCACAAGGTATTTAATCCATTTAGATTTGACCTTTGTTCTTGGGGTTTGATGGAGGTCTGAGTTTGGTTTATTGCATGTAGCTGACTAATTATCCCAACACCATTTGTCGAAGAGACTTTCCTTGCTCCATTTTGCATTTCTTGCCCCTTTATCAAAGATTAATTGATTGCACGTCTGGAGAACATTTTCTGAATAATAAAGTCTATTCCATTGTTCTGAAAGTCTGTCTTTATTCAAATGTTATACTATTTTAATGACTACTGCTTTGTAATAAAATTTAAAGTTGGGAAATATGATGCCTCCCACATTCATTTTCCTAAGAATTTCTCTAGCTCTTCGTGTGTGTTTATTGTTACAAATGAAATTCAGATTTGTTTAAAAATGTCCTGAGTATTCTTGGATTGTATTAAATCTGTACAATGCTATGGGAAGTATTGTCATTTTAATGATGTTAATCCTGCCAATCCATAAACAGTGTATGTGTAAACTCATTTCCTTGAGTTTTTTTTATTACTTGTTGCATTGTTTTGTAGGTTTTTTGTATAGGTCCTTCACCTCTTTACTTAAGTTGACTCCAATTGTTTTAGAATTTGTCTGAGACTACTGTAAATTGGATTTTTAATGTCCATTTCTTCTCTATCATTATTGGTGTATATGAAAGCCATTGCATTTTGTGTGTTGATTATGTAGCATGCCACTTTGCTATATGAATTTATTGTTTCTAGAAGATTTTTGGTAGAGTCTTTATGGTTTTCTAAATATAGTATTATGTCTTGTGAAAACAGTGAGATCTTGACTTCTTCTTGACCTATCTGGATGCACCTGATATCTTTTACTTGCCTAATTGCTATGGCAAGAACTTCCAACACTATGTTGAAGAGGAGTGTTAAGAGGGCAGCCTTTTCTCATAACAGACTTTAGAGGAAAGCCATTTATTTATCTCCATTAAGAATAATATTTGCCATTGTCCTATGGTATATGACCTTGACTATAATGAAAAAAGTTCCTTATATTTCCATCTTGATGAATGATTTTATCACAAATGGGTAATGGACATTATTGTCTGTTTTCTCTGCATCTATTGATATGAACATGTGGTTTGTATTTTTTCTTTTGTTGGTATGGTGTATATGTTGATTGATTTAAGTATGTCAAGCCATCCTTGTATTATTGGAATGAACCTGCAATGTCATGATTTATGAACTTCATGATAAAGCATTGGATCCTATTTGCAGGATTTTGTTGAGGATCTCATCTGTGTTCATCAGGGATATTGATCTGTAGTTTTCTTTTACCTGTATACTTTATTTAAGTACCGTTCCATTGTATGATAATTTGCTTTAAGCTTCCTTTTCAATCTCTTCTGTTGTATGTAGTTGTTATGCATTTCTTCTTCTAGCTCACGGATTCTGTCCTCAGCTGCTGTTACTCTGTTGGAGAGGTTTTCCATTGAGGTTTTCATTTCAGCTACTGTGTTTTTCAGACTTTCTTTTGTATTTTGGAGTTTGCTTATTTCTATCTTCATATCTTCTTGAACCTTATTTGTATTCCATTCAGCTCTTTATGTGCTTTCTTTGATTCCTATGTGGATCTTCCATATTTCTTCTCTAAACTCCTTCTCTGAGAGGTTAATTAGTTGGTTGGCATTTTTGGGTCCTCAGAGCTGCCATCTTCACTCTCTATGCCTAGTGTTGGCTTGAGTTGTTTCCCCATTGCCACACATGATTGTCTTTTTTTTTTTTATGTGTTATGGTGGATTTCATTGGCTAAAAGATGTGTGCAGTCATGAACTAAAGCGGAGAAGCTGCACTCCTCTGGCTCAATCCTGCTTGGGCATTCCTTGCTTACCCTGACATACAGCTTCAGCTGGGGCTTATGGGCTAGAGTTGGTCTCAAAAGCCACAGCGATGTTTAGGCTGCTGCCCCTTAAAATGGCATCAGCAGTGGCCATCCAGCTCCACCCTACTTGTCCATTCTTAGCTTACCTCCGTCAAGCAGCTTCAACTAGGGCTTCTGGGCTGAAGTTGATCTCAAAAGCCACTGTGATGATCAGGCTTCGATACCTTGATAGACGTGTATTTTGAGCAAGAAAGATTATGGATTGAGATATTATTCTTAGAAAAGAAAGGATTTCTGTTAAATTGAAAATGATTGTGCATTGGGTTAGATGCAGAATAGTCTCACTCATCTATGGGTTTTAAGAAAAATAAAAAGACATTTTTGCAATAATTCTCAGAGACAAAAAAGAGGAGGGCTGGAAATTCCAGTGAATTATGGAAGTAGAAAGTCTGTCTAGAGCACAGGCTGGGGTGTGGTGGAGAGGAGGGACACTTGGGACATTGGTTATAGGAATAGAAAGAAAAAGAGAGACACAGAATGACAAATGGATCAAAAAAACTGAATCCATGGGCCAGAGTGATAACACATCTGTAGGGCATTTGCCTTGCATGTGGCAACCTGGGACCAACCCTGGTTTGATACCCAGAAAACAAACAAACCAAACACCGAATTAAAAAATACTCATAACTGGACTCAGGTTTATTGTCTGCCTTTCCTTAGAAAAAAAAGAAAATGTTTGTGCATTTATATAAAAGAATGAATATTAATGGGTTTATAGAAGGTTTGATAGTGGAGTTTTAAAGAAGAAACTATTTTGTTATAAGATTATCTTTAAATTATATCTGCAGAGTTGTCCTAATATTTTTTGATGAGTTTTACATAAAGGATCATAGATGTTCCAAAATCTATTACAAGTGCTATTAGAAAATTAGATGTTCAGAAATTACAGAAAATCAAAGTTTTCTACATGAAATTAGATAGAAAAATATAAAATATTTGTCAAACTGTGCATTCTATCTTTACAGATATCAACAACACTTCCTTTGACTAGGAATTATAGAAAATGTGTAGACTGCATTTATTGTGATTAAATTTGGAAACATTTGCTTTTCTCTCTCCTTGTCACTTTCAGTATGTTTTTGTTGCTTCATGGCACTATATTAGTTTGCAGGAATTTAGAGCAAAAATTCTTTCCTACAGACTGGAAATCTTAAAGCCAGCTATAGGACCCAAAATTTCTCTTAAAAGGAGATGAGATTAACTGACTCTATATATCTCAGGGAGACTCTAGAGGCAAGCAGGCAAGTTTAAGAAAAAAGTAGAAATCGTTGTTTCTATGGAAAACTATGGGTGTCCAGGTTTCCTGACATAAAATGATTGGCCATAGCCTGGGCCCTGCTTTCGGCATAAAAAAATCCTTGAGGCTAGGATTCCTCGAGACCTTGGAGAGGGATGGGATGGAATCCTCCCTGCTGGGGCACTTCTACAGAAGATAAGAGGCTTGAGGTCACAACCAGCTCTTTGTGCTGAACTGATCTTCACATCTTCACATTGGCTAAGCTTGGGTAACCTTGACATAAAAGGTAAAATATTAAATAATGACCATAATACCTTTTTTATATAACTACCTTCTCTGTCCTTAGCCAACCCCCAGGATCTCAGTCTATTTGGGGCAAATGGAATTTTCTTCAATTTTGTTGTGTTTATGCAAAAGAGAAAGCCAGGTAAATTTGGCAAGAAGGTGGAGAGAAAAAAAATTATTCTGTAACTTGCCTTTCTGTAGAAATAAGATGCTAATTCCATAGAAGTGCTTGAAAAAAATATACTCTAATAGTCTTGATTTTAAAATACCCGTTTGGTTTGTCCAGATGAAAACAGTTTTCTTCTAGCCTATATAAATCTTGTTTATCAAGTCACTCTTTGCACATCTGACACTCGTCTGAGCAGAATGATGGAATTTAAAGCTTTACCAGTGAGAACTTTAGCTGGAAAGGCAACCATGTTTTTCCTAAGGATTATGTCTTAGTCTAGTACTCACAATTAAAAAATTACTTTTCATACTGGAGTAGTGTTATGTTGCTTGGGCTCTTTCTTAACTTCTGTTTCTTTCCAGAGAGTGCTTTCTCATACAAAAAAAAATTGTTCTGTCCTCCAAAGGACAGAGAAAAGGTATTTTACTCCTCCAGTTGTAATCATGTTCTCTTTTCAGATTTTCAGGCTGACAATTCTAAAACCCAATGCATTATTGCCTGGACCACATTAAAATTAAGTAACATGAAGTCACACTTAAGCAGGGTGTAAAGTCATTTTGTCAGCATAAATAAGATACAGAAGATTGACCTTCACGTACTTTTCCCTTAAAAGATTTTAAGGTTTTTAATCTCTAAGGGGGATATGAGATAGGCAGGCAGGTGGGGGAAGTGCACCCCATGGCAATACATTCTTAAAAATAATAAAATCTGCTTATATAAAAAACTAGTCCAAAGCTAGGTTAGTGACCAAAGCCTGATAAATTCAAAAACTGATGCCCCTCAAATAGAATATCCAGGAGGAATGACAGGAAAGAAATGTCAAGAAACAACGTCATCCCAACCCTCCCATTTTCAACCACAATAGCAATGGATACTTAACTAAGTAAAAACCCCTATCTGGGGTTATATAAACCAATTTGGATCAAAGGAGGTGTGCACATCTACTCTTGAGCTGATGCATAAGGTGCTTCATGCACATGTCACCACTATCTCCCCTGTTGTGATGTGTTCTTTTATATTTTCCCACTTTCATGGTGGGCTGTGTACTGAGGTTGGCTCTACCTTTGGAAAATCCCATCTAATATCTGTAATTAGATCACAAGGGAAGTAGCATTGAAAAAGAGTTATTCCACCTTTCAATTTGACCCATCTTGTCACCTGAAATTGAGAAAATGCCTGGAATAGAACAGAACTGACTAGTAAATTCTGGTCTAAGTATATACAAGTATGGAAACTCATTTCTTGTCATGCCATGTGTCAAAAATCAAGCTGCACCTGACATGCACTTATTGTAGGATATGAAAAATGATCCCACCACCAGCTTTCTCATGATCTATGGGACAAATTAAGGCTAGAAATGGTTCTTTTTGGGAAGTAAGAGTCAACATAGATCTTCCAGCATCATTGCCTTATCTCATCAAAAATAATTTTAGGGGAAGGCAAATAGTAAAAGAAAAAATATTTGTATTAAAAAAATTTATTTAAATGCTAAAAAAAGAAAAATGGATGTTCAATAGAGAACACAGGCTTTTCCAGTGTGAAAAAGGGAAAAAAGAAAAGAAATCTGCTCCAGAGATAATATGGGAAAGCAAAGAAAAATGCCTTTAGAATATAAGAATTCCATTCCTACAAATGGGATTTCTTCCTGGAGTTTTCTACACAACTAGGAAATAATCTGGACATTGTCACAGAAAAATGCTTGCAATGTTGACAAAATTCTCATAATCTCATTACAACCTTTAGATTCTCCTATATTTTGTTTGTTTGTTTGTTTAGGGATTCATACTTCTCTGGGTGAAATTTCAGTTTCTCCTCTCCAAAGAGCTCAAAATTTGTATATCAATGGTCTTTGTACCTTTGGGTTGTACCTTTAGGTTATTTCACAGTAGGTAAATGTCTATATTTTATTGTTTACAAAAATATGTCATCAGGATACTAGTCATACACATGCCTGTTTGTCTACAACAGTATGATGAGAATAACCATCTTGAAAATCGTGAGAAAAATATTTCTACTTGCTGAAGAGCTACAATAGAGGGGAAGTTGTTTGCCTTGTATACAGCTAACCTTGGATTCTGAAGCGCTATTAAGAGTTACTTTTGAGTACAAATATATCTTGAATATCTCTGGGTATGGTCTCAAAATAAACAAACTCCAAAGAACAAGGCATTATAGAGACAACACACGGACTAGAATGTGGCTTTAATCCCAGATGCCATATATAAATTTTAAGTATCTTCCAGGATTGATCTCTGTGCCCAATGCCAGGAGGAAGCCTTGAGTATAGGTCAATATGAGTAGAATAATTGTACAGCTTGTTAATGGAGACCACAAGACAGAAAATTTTGTGTTTTTTTTGTCACTACTTCTATTTTAGATTTGGTAAAATATAAGGATTTTTAATATTTCAATGTATTTTCAGCCAGTTATAAACCTGAGACAGTTACACCCCATGTCTGTTCATTTTACTTCCAGTGTAATCTGAGGAGATTTACAACAGACATTTTATGGCAAAGGATTTAATTTAGTCTTGGTAATCCATTTGATTTTGTTAAAAACTTTTTCTTAGTAAGCCTTTTAAATTAATGTTCAGCATATTTTATGATTTTATCTTTTATTTTAGATTAAAATTATTTTAGGGCAATTCGTTTTTCAGTGAAAATGAGTTTTAGGTAAAGTGATTGTTGCAAGGAACTTAAGGTAGATCAGTATGATACAATGGACATTCACTTCAGAATTAGTATTCTTTCCCTTTGTCCTAAGAATGCTAAATAGCAGAACACTGACTGCTTAATAAGCAGCTACAGAACTAGAGCTTGTCTCTCTAACTTTGTTCTCTCTGTTTAACATTTATTAATGGCTTAACTTTACCCCATAAGTTTAATACTGTATGTATAGTTTCCTAGTGTACCTCTTTGAGCTAGCAAGAGACTATGCATCTATTCCTGGGGTTATTTCCTAGTTTTATTGTGTTCCAAGCTCTCTTTCTTTAAATCATAGTAGCATTCAACACCTCTGTATGAAATATTATTCTTACACATTACTAGAATTCTTCTCCCTTTTCTTTCCTGACTAAGGCCTACTAATTTGGAACATTTCCACTTATCAGACACTTTTATGGTTTTCAATGTATTCCCCAAATCAGATGGATTTGTAAAATTGATCACAATTATTATTTTTATTTCTTTTGAAGAAAATAGCTCTATTAAGTAAGGACACTAATTCTTAGGAGAATGTGGATTTCTGGAGAGGGGGAGAGAAATTGGGAGTAAGTGAGAATATTTTCATAAATAAAGCAACTTATGTACCTGAGCTGAGATAGATAGATGCAAGTGACTTCAGAATGGGGTGCCACATACTCATTACTGATTGAGGTAAATATTTTAGATACAATGTGTGTCTAAATGTATCAAAATTATTTTTGTTTTTGTTTGTTTGTTGGTACAACTAGACTTGCTCAAGGTAAACTCCTGAGTTTATATTCAAGAATCATTCCTTAGGGAGCTTGGTTTCTATATAGGGTACCTGGAATCAAATTAAAATCAGCAGTGTATAAGAAAAGTGCTTTCGCCCACTGTGTCATCTCTCCAGTCATATATCATCAATATTATAAAATGTATTTATCACTAAAAGATTTAAGATACTCTTACAAATATTACTATTTTTGACATTGTCATATTTGCAAAGAAAATATTGCCACATAGGGTCTAGTAAAATTGATCTATTCAATCAATGCAAAAGCATTTAATTTAAGTCTATTAAATGTTTAATTTTTCTTATTAAACAAAAGTTAGTCTATTTTTCTATTACTTAGCTCTGAATTTTTCTTATGTATGTATTTTAAATGTTTTACATTTCATCATCTACCTACAAAATAACCCCTTTTTTCATTCTAAAAAATTATGTACATTTAATTCACTCTGAAATTAATCTAGAACAGTGACCACATAATTTATACAAGTGTTTTTGTTTACTGGGCTATCTAGTTTTTTTCCAGAGCTGTTTTTATCTTAGGTTTAATCCTTTTGGAGTTTTCATTAAGATAGCATCAGTTCCATGCATATTTTTCTAATCTTCTTTCTCTGTTCTGAGTCCAATTACCCAGACAATACCTCTGAGATGCATTCTTATTCTGCACTGGTGAAAAGGTACTCCTTAAACTCTCCTGAGAATAGTTCCTGCCAGGGAGGAAGAAAAGGGTGATTGAATAGAGGAAAGGTGAACTCGGATACAAATGCAATAGACTCAACAGATCCCGCAGGCCAGTCTGAACTAAAACAACTCTTGGAAATTATCTCTAATGGAAAGAGAATAGATTTTTCTTGTTCTGCAATGCCACAACTTCTAGGGAAAAAAAAGCAGACTACTTCCCTACCAGAGCAATTCCCAGTTCATTTTCCTCCAAAGAATTTTAGACAAGTTGTATAGTAGCACATTACCTATATTTAGTCTGTGAAAATAATTGAAGCATTGTTGCTAAAAAACTGAATATATGTTGGAATTAATATAGAGTGTCCTACATAATTTTAAGACTCTCCTTCTATTTATTATGACAATATTAGCTGATTGAAGTGTGTGCTTACATGATAGTATAAAATGGCAAATCTTACTTAAAAACTTATAACATCCCAATAAAATGGTGTTGAATGATGTCCATGACTCAATCTTGTGACAATACTTCAAGTAGTATCATCCAAAATTTCAAAGCATAAGACTTTAAGATTCTTGCAAGTACAACCCTGAAAGTGCAGAGCAGTTCTCATAAGAACCTCAAAGCATGGAAGAAAAAAATAAAGCCAAAAAGCACAATTTTTTAATTTATTTATCTAGTTTTTGCCGATTTATTTGTTTTGGTGTGGTTATTGAAGTTGTTGTCTCTGTTCATATTTTTCTTTCTTCTTTTCTTTTCTTCCTTTATGTGCTCTGCCATGTTTTTTTTTTTTTTATCTCAAGACCATGGCCTTTATGTGGTGCTTATCTTTATTGTTGGAGTGCTCACTGGATGTTTTATTTGACATGTCTTTTTGTACTGTTGTGGTGTTCTACCTCCTTTATCCCCTTCGTCTCTCGAAACTAGGATGAGAGCTTCCAGAAGGACTCTGCCCATTTTCGGCATATTTGATTTTTTCCCCAGTTTATTACTTTTCTCTTCTGCAAACAAAACCACATAACTGGAACTATCTAGTCCCGCCTCCCAACTAGAGTGGGAAATAAGGAAGGTACCAAGACCAAACAGGTGTAGGACCACTAAGTAGTTAGCTAGGCACAGAGGGGACCACTTATTCTGGCACCCCTGGGTGAGGGAGGAGGATATGGGAGGTAGGACGGGAACGGAGGTGGAGGGAGGACAATTCGGTGATGGGAATTCCCTTATTTTTATGTTAATATGTACCTAAAATATTATTGTCAATGATATGTAGGCCACTATGATTAAAATAAAAATTATATTAAAAAAAGAACCTCAAAGCATACGATCAATTTTTCTAATCATTGTCAAAAAGTCATCTGAGGCATACTGTGCTTCTTTAAAGAAGGCTTCTATCTGGTCCTCATTAGTGTTTATTAGTAGAATACTCTTAGGTCACTACTTTGATTTCTATTCCAAGTCCATACAAATCTATTTGCATATATTTCCTTTTAATCTGAAGGTCAATACTTTGCTTCAAGTACTTTTCATATCAGGGAACATCCCTTAGGGGCAGATAGCCACCAAACCAATGAGAACATTTTAGGGATGTAGTGGGGAAAAACTGGAAATTGGATGAGATTTTGGCAGTCAACATTGATAGGTTTAGACATTTGCTGAAGGAGATGACTGACATGATCCCATGGAACCGGAAAACTACCGTTTTTGGAAGCACACAGAGCTTTAGGGTGGATCAGGCAGGTTGTATACACAGAAGGTCTCAGGAAAACTTTCAAAACATTTAAAAAAGAGCTCAATGTTTATAACTAAATGACACTTCATTTGAATATATCATTAGCCACTGAAAAAACAATAGGATAGTAAAGGCAATTTTTCAAAGTCAACCAACACAGAATATATCAAATCTAAATAACTGCCGTATGATATCTACACTGGTTCATTTAAAAAATTAATGAAAACATAGTCCAGTCATGATGGTGTTCAGAGACACCAAAATTCAAGGCTTTGTGAAATTTTAGGAATAAAATAATAAAAATCCATGTGAAGAACTTATACCTTGGAAGATATTGTGTTAAGTAAATTAAGCCAGAAGAAAGATACAGAGTGATATCACTTATATATTGTATTTAGATTAATTCCATGAAGAAATATAAATTAGCTAGAACACTATTGGCCCTAGAGTATAGTGAGTTGGAGAAGGACAGAAATTGAGCAGAGGAGAAGAAACAAAAACATGAAAATATGGGGGCAGGGGCCAAGAGGTCACAGGTGTTTTGTTTGCGTCAAATGACAAGTCCAAGAAAGCCAAAGTCAAAAACAAAGAATCATAAGACCGTATCTTTAACAATCAAAACTTAAAGTGGGCCTATTATGTTGGCAGACTAGGGAGCTGGGGTAGTGGCATGGGCTCTAGAAACATTGGCTAAAAGAGGTTAAAACTGGTAGGATTGGCTCTGAAACATTGTATATCTGAAACCTAACCAAGAAGAACTTTGTTAAAATAAACAAAGAACTTTGAACTTGAGAACTTTGTTTTCTATGGTTTTAAGAAAAATACTAAAAAAATAAAAAGATTTTCTACATGGCCACTTGTAGGAAGACTCAAGCATAAAAATGTATAATCTGTCCCAAAAAATCACCTCAAAAATCCATATAATGCTCTGTGCTAAGTGGTACTCCTGGAACAGCTTGAGACTCATGGGACTAAATTTGGAGAACTAAATTCAGGTTTGCAACATGCAAGGCAAGAGCCTGTAGCATTTTTAACCATGGTATTAAATAAAAGAAATAAAAATAAAGATATATTAAATGAAATAAGACATAAGAAGTGTACACAAAGGATATTAGCTTTTATCTGTGGTATTTAGAATAACCAGATGAGGGAATGCAATGGTTTAAGTGAGAGAAGAGGTGTCTAAACCTCACTTGGCCTTAGATTATAGGGAGAAGGAAATAAAAGAGTGGATTGGAGGAGTCAAGATAAATACATAATAATGGGGGCTAATGGTCAAGGAGTCAGTGGTGTTACGAAATAAGACCTAAATATACAAACAATAGAGTCAACAACACAGAAGTCATGAGACCCAAATTTTAGCAACAGAACTTAAAAGGTTTCTGCCAAGATGACAGGCTGGGGGGACAGGGAGGATGTAATTAGAAGGGAACCTGGGAACATTGGTAGTAGGATTGGTGCTGAAAACATTACATGCCTACAACTAAAGCATGAAAAACATTACAAATCACAGTTTTGTTTTGTTTTGTTTTTACTAAAAAACGCTTTTTAAATAGTCCACATCAATAAATCAAGATCAGGTAATATAAAATTAAGGTACTTGCTTACCATGTTAATATAACTGTGCCTATGGTTTGAAATCAGGCATTGTATATAACTCCCTGAGCATATAACTACACTGAGAACTACCATAATCATGTGATTGAATGAGGGAACTGGAAAGCCTGTCTAGAGTACAGGTGGGGGTGGGGTGGGATGGAGGGAGATTTGGGACATTGGTGGTAGAAATGTTGCACTGGTGAAGGGGGGTGTTCTTTACATGACTGAAACCTAATCACAATCATATTTGTAATCAAGATGTTTAAATAAAGAAAAAATAGTATGGGGCCGGGCGGTGGCGCTGGAGGTAAGGTGCCTGCCTTACCTGCGCTAGCCTAGGAGACGGACCGCGGTTCAATCCCCCGGCGTCCCATATGGTCCCCCAAGCCAGGAGCGACTTCTGAGCGCATAGCCAGGAGTAACCCCTGAGCGTTACCGGGTGTGGCCCAAAAACCAAAAAAAAAAAAAAAAAAAAAAAAATAGTATAAAAAAAGAAGACTTTGCAATTTGTGGATAAGTGTAATTTGTGCTGAGGAAGGAAACACTGACAGGCTTAGGAATAGGTTTAAACAAAGAAGACTAACAATAGTATTATAAAAAAAGAAAAAGAAAAAAGAAAAAATACATGGGGCCAAAGTGATAGCACAGCGGTAATGCCTTTGCCTTGCATGCGGCCAAGACAGGACAAAACCTTCTTTGAATCAAGGCAATCCATATGGTCCCTCTCCCCCTGAGAGCAGCCAGGAGTAATTCCTGAGCCCTGGATGTAACCCAAAAACAAAACAAAACAAAAAGGTAAGTCTGTGGTGCTTATAAAACAAACACATTTGAGAATTAACCTTCAATTATTTTATATTTTTTATTTTACATTTTTGTTGTTGTTTTTGTTTTTGGTGTCACTCAGGGGTTACTCCTGACTATGCGCTCAGAAATTGCTCCTTGTTGGGGAACCATATGGGACGCCGAGAGATCAAACCGCTGGCTTGGGGGACCATATAGGACTGTGGGAGATAGATCCACTGCACAGTCAAGGCAGACAACTTACCACTTGTGCCACCACTCCAGCACCATAATGCCTTTTTAAAAGAATAGAATTTTGGAAGCATTTATCTTACCAAGTAATAAAGTAGATTATAAAGATGCAACACTACAGGTTCTGGGAGACTCATCACTCGCTACATTCATTGGCATTTATGATGTTTACATCAACTGCATTCCTTGACACCTCTCTCCTCTTAATGAAAATACAAATGAAGTGACAAATTCATTATATTATTATTATTTTATAATTATTATTATATTCAGTGCACATAATCTTTGCAAAATATATATAGTTTTTTTCTTAATATAGGCACGTCATGGTTATTTGAATGTAATTAGAATTTTATCACTAGATTAACTCTATTGCAATAAAGATCCTGACCTCATTTGTGTTGTTTGAGAGCTGATTTTTTCTAAAGTTTGCCTTCCCTGTCCACATGGGCTCTACATTGGGAAATCTCTGGAAAGCTCATTATTGCCTACTTCTTTGACGACCATTAGGAATTTAAGTCTAGTAAATCTTCAACACAAGTAAAGGGGAACTTTTTCCATCTCCATGATCTCACCATAGAAGTCTTATTTGTGTGCATACCTTTGCCAAATCAGTTTGGAGCAGCTGGACCTGCACTGATCCCTAATGCTCTCCATGCATACCTTTTCTCACATTCTCTATGCAAGGTTTATCAACCTTAACTTTCAAACTGAATGCTTAAAACTCTCATAGCAGGCAAAGTAATATAATTAGGGGAAAAATCACTTTGTTCTTAAAATAAATTTAAAATTTTAGACAAAGAAATGGTAAAATTGAACCTTTGCAATCAAATAATCCAAAAACTTAGTTCTTATATACAGAACTATTTTTAAAATGTACCACTGGATCAAAAGCTTAGAGTCACCAACTTGCAACTAATACACAAAATAAACTGTCATACTAAATTATTGCTTTTATTATAAATTTTCTATATATTGAGTTGCTCCATAGGAGATGCCTACACACTTATTGTGTATCTTTTTCCCTCCTACTGAAACTCTCATCAATGTCTCCTAAGCAACTGCCCAATCTATTATTCTGCCTTTGTGAGAAAGTTTCAGAAGCACAAATGTATTCAGGTTTCTGAATCCTAGTCAGATCATGAATTAATAAATTAACAGGAACAAAATCATGTTCAACAACTTCCCATGGATTTATACATGTCAAGTTTTTACACAGATTTCAGAGGTTGTGGTAACACATTGAATTTAGATTTGATTTATCCTGTTTTCAGTTGATAGATTTTTCTCTGCCAATACTCAAATACATTTAATTTCTCAAGCTCTGTGTTGGTAAGAGATTAAGTTCAAATTAAAATTATTATTTACATAGAGAAAACTGCTAAGGAAAGTTTCAGGCTATTCTATACTTGAAACAATTTTTCCTTTTTGCTTCCTAGTTTTCACACCTAATACAAAATATTTTTTATCTCTGTTGCTAAATTTTTCTCTAGTCTTTCCAAGTATATTCGGAACTCATTTGACTAGCTATTTTCTTTTTATTTCAAGAGAGAAAGGCAAATAAATAGAAAGAAGATTGGTAAATTAAAACACATAAAATTCTAAAATGGCTGTCATTTTCGTAATGCTTTCAGGAGAAATTTGTTTTATTAATCATTTTATTTTAAATTCAAGAAACTACAGCAAGAATAGCATGAGAGACCAAGAGTGTTTATACCTTTGGAAAAAAAGCCACAACAATTGACTTCTGGGAATAAAGCAGGTATGAAAGCCAAAGCAAGTCAAATCCAGGGTAAATACTACTGAAAATATCAACTGCTTATGAATTATATTTTTACTTGGAGATAAATGAAGATCATAAAATACAAAGCATATTTAATTGGAAAACAATTAATTTGAGTATTTTTAGTTGATACTACAAAATTTTTAAGCCTTATAGCGGCATCAAAGTAATTTGAATAATGCATCCTACTGTTAAAAAAAAGTAATTTAAAATATTTCAAACACTAATTTTTACTTTTATAAAATCTCCTTAAATAAATAAGGAATTGTGCATTATATACACTGATGACTTTCTGACTTATTTTCACTTCCCTTTTCTTCAATGTAAAATATTTGTTTGGAGTTGGCAGCAATATTGATGAGGGAAACATCATTGTAAAAATGATCATTATAAAAAACCAAGTTATTTTATTTTTGTACATGAAAATGAAGAAATTGTAAATGCTAATCAAAAATTACCTTCTTGATGGTCTCCAGCATGGAACGCCCCCCCTGCCATGGCTTGGAATTCTTTCGAATACATGACAAACTTGCCATGCTGTGCCACTTTCGGTCCTCCAGCTTCTTATGAAAAGCATTAGCAAGCAGAAGTACTGTGTCATATATGTAAAGATTTGAAATCTGAAAAGAGAATAGAGAATGCTCATGTCAATGATACCAGCCATCAAGAAAGAGAACCTCGTCAGCTCAGCTGCTACAATTTAGTTCATAGGTGGGTGTTTTATTAGGTTATTTATTCAGTAGGTTTCATTTTAATTTCCCAGGCAATTTTACCATTGAGAATGAACTTGCAACTGATTGTATGTCTCCATTAACTTTTTGACTTACTTAGGTGTGAAAGATAATAAGGAAAAGAAAAGTTTTGACAGTGGCAAGGTTATTACTCTCAGTCCTTAGAAAATCACCAACCCTTATTCCTTTCAAAGGGGAGAAGGATATAAGGATTTAAAATTGAAAGGGCAAGCTGAATAATGCATTTTTTGAATGTCAAGTTTTATCATTCTAGTTATTCAGATGAAGAAATATCATTTTTATCTAACATGCATGTCAGGTGTCAAAAAAAGGAAATCAACTCTTTACATGTTTCTGTCTATGGATATTTTGTTAAAAATAAAATAACTTGGGGCCGGGTGGTGGCGCTAGAGGTAAGGTGCCTGCCTTTCCTGCGCTAGCCTTGGACGGACCGTGGTTCGATCCCCCGGTGTCCCATATGGTCCCCCAAGCCAGGAGCGACTTCTGAGCGCATAGCCAGGAGTAACCCCTGAGCGTCACTGGGTGTGGCCCAAAAACCAAAAAAAATAAAATAAAATAAAATAAAAATAAAATAACTTTATTCATAAGGATTACAACGATCAAGAATATATACACAATTTTGTGACAATCCATAATTATTTTAATTAATTAACATTAAAAATAGGATAAACTACTATGTGAATATGTATATATAACAACACTCCTCTAAAGTAATGTAGTTTAATCTAAAATGTACAATTTATTTGCCAAGAGTTATACCCTCTTATGATTAGCTAAATGCAATTCAATTAAATATTAACTTGAATCTAAAACAGAGGAGTTGATAAAGAAATTTTATTAATAATTAGTCATGCAAAATTAGTCCTACAAAATTAGTCTACCAACATCACAGAATGGTAGTAGATGTAAACAACTAAAAATAAAATTTCAATGCTAGGAAAGGAGAAAGTATTGGCAAAGCTTTCCAATATTTCTTGAGTTTTCTTTAGATAGTAGGCAATAATCAGGATTATTTTTTATGGATATTGCCAATTAGAGGCCATTTTCTTTCTTTTTTTCTTTTTATTTTTTGATTTGTGGGCTACACCCAGTAACACTCAGGGGTTTCTCCTGGCTATGTGCTCAGAAATATTTCCTAACTTGGGGTACCATATGAGATGCCTGGGATAGAACCACAGTACAGCCTAGATTAGTACGTGCAAAGCAAATGCCCTACCACTTATGCCACCACTTCAGCACCTGAAGGCCATTTTCTTATGAAGACTTATATATTAACCCACCACATAAAACTTGAACTTGTTTTTGTTTATTTTTATTGATAATAAATGATTATTTTATTTTAAAAACAAATATTTAATGACTGCATCGTCATTCAGTTATGTGACCTCATAGTTGTAATGACTCACAGGTAGGCCTCCAGCAAAAAAAAAAAAAAAAGCAGAAAGCAGAGACCCAGAAGTGGTGGGACATGGAGGCCTATGTATTGCACTGAGGTTATAATTTTTCTTTACTGTTAGATATGTTAAGAGCTCTTTCGTTTTTAACACATTTATTTAAATGCCTTGATTACAATTATGATTATAGTTGGGATTCAGTCATATAGATAAAACCCCCGTTAGCAGTGCGATATTCCCTTCAGCAAAGCCCATGATCTAACTCTTCCCCACCCAACCCCGCCTGTAATATAGACAGGCTTTCTACTTTTCTCATTCATTCACTTTGTTAGGATAGTTCTCAATGTAGATATTTCTCTAACTGTCCTCATCATTCTGTGGTGAGCTGGACCATTCAGCCCTCCCCTCTTTTGTCTCTGATAATTATTATAAAATTGTCTTTTATTTTTCTTAAAACCCATAGATGAGTAAGTAAGTAAGATGAGTATTCTGCATCTAAATCTCTCCCTCTGGCTTATTTCACTCAGCATAATAGATTTCTTGTAAATTCATGTATAGGAAAATTTCATGACTTCATTTCTCCTGATGGCTGCATAATATTCCACTGTATATTTGTACCACAGTTTCTTTAGCCATCATGTGTTTAAGGGCATCTTGGTTGTTTCCAGAGTCTGGCTATTGTAAATAAGATGGTGATGAATATAGGTGTGAGATAGGGATTTTTGTATTGTACTTTTGTGTCCCTAAGGTATAATTTTAAGAGTGATATAGCTGGATCATCTGGGAGTTCAGTTTCTAGTTTCTGGAGGAATCTTCATATTGCTGTCCATAGAGGTTGAACTAGACTGCATTCCCACAAGCAGTGAATAAGAGGACCTTTTGCTCCACATCCCCAACCAGGACTGTTTGTTCTCACTCTTTGTAATATGCACCAATCTATGTGGTATGAGATGGTACCTCAGAGTTGTATTGATTTGCATCTCCCTGATGCTTAGTGATGTGGAGCATTTTATCATGTACCTTTTGGCCATTTGTATTTCTTCTTTGACAAAGTGTCTGTTCATTTCCTCTCCCCATTTTTTGATGGGATTATATTTTTTTTCATGTAATTTCCACCAGTGCCTAGTATATTTTGGATATTGTACTCTCAAATGATGGTTATTGGGTGAATAGTTTCTCCACTCAGTGGGTAGCTCTTGTACCCTGGGCAATATTCTTTGCAGTGCAGAACCTTCTCAGCTTAAAATATTCCCAGCTGTTTATTCCTGTTTCCACATGTTTGAAGAGTGCAGTTTCCTCCTTGAAGATGCCTTTATTCTCAATGTCATGGAGTGTATTATCTATGTGTTGTTCTATATAACTTATGGTTTTAAAGCTGATACCAAGGTCTTTAATCCATTTGGATTTTAACCTCGTATATGATGCTAGCTAGAGGTATAAGTTCACTTTTTTTAAAAGTGGCTAACCAGTTGTGCTAACACCACTTGTTGAAGAGGCTTTCCTTGTGCCATTTAGGATTTCTTGCTCCTTTATCAAAAATTATGTGATTGTTTGTCTGGGGGACATTCTTTGAGTACTCAAGCCTATTCCACTAATCTGAGGGTCTGTCTTTATTTCAATACCATGCTGTTTTGATAACTATTGCTTTGTAATACAATTTAAAGTTGTGGAAAGTAATGCCTCCCATATTCCTTTTCCCAAGGATTACTTTAGCTATTCGAATATGTTTATTATTACAAATAAATTTCAGAAGTTTTTGATCCAGTTTTTTGAAGAATGTCAAACTCAATTTACCTGGGGGCCGCAGGAGGCAAAGTCAGGGTGATCCTTGAGTGGAAAGTCAGTAGTAAGCCTTGAGCATTGGGGGGTGTGACCCAAACAACTAAAACAAAACAAAACAAAAAAAGATTCCGCTAGGGCAGGGTTACAAAATGTTGTACAGAGGGCTGTTTGTAGCCCGTGGGCCACGAGTTTGAGACCCCTGATTTAGAGGGATCACATTAAATCTGTACACTGCTTCAGGAAGTATTGTCATTTTAATTATGTTAATCCTGCCAATCCATGAGCAAAGTATGTGTTTCCATTTCCATGTGTTCTCTCTTATTTCTTGAATCAGGGTTTTATAGTTTTCTTTGTATAGGTACTTCACATATTTAATCAGGTACCGCAGGGGATTGCAGGGGATGATTCATATATATGAATCCAAGATATTTGAGTTTGTGTGGCACTCACTAACGCGAATGGGGTTGTTTTCTTAATGTCAATTTCTTCCCTATCATGATTGGTGTATAAAAAGGCCTTTGATTTCTGTGTGTTAATTTTGTATCCTCTCACAATGCTATATGAATCTATTGTTTCTAGAAGCTTTTTGGTAGAGTCTTTAGGGTTTTCTAAGAGTTTCATGTCATCAGCAAACAGTAAAAGCTTGAATTCTTCTTTTTCTATCTGGATTCCCTTAATATATTTTTCTTTCCTAATCATTATAGCAAGAACTTCTAGTACTATGTTGAATAGGGGTGTGAAGAGAGCACAGCCTTGTCTTGTACTAGAATTTAACGATAAGGTTTTTATTTTTTCTCCACTGAGGATAATATTTGCCATTGGCTTGTAGTAGATGGCCTTAAATATATTGAGAAAGGTTCTTTTCCTTTCTATCTTGCTGAGAGTTTTTATCAAGAATTGTTGTTGGACCTTATTAAATACTTTCTCTGTGTCTATTTATATGACCATGTGATTTTTATTTTTCTTGTTGTTGATGTTTTGTGTTTTGTTGATAGATTTATGGATGTTACACCATCCTTGCATTCCTGGGATAAAACCTACTTGATTGTAGTGAATGATATTCTTTAGGAGGATTGGACCCTGTTTACCAGGATTTTGTTGAGGATCTTTGTATATGTGTTCATCAGAGATATTGGTTTATAATATTTTTGGTAGCATCTCAATCATATTTTGGTATCAAGGTGATATTGCTTCATAAATACTGTTTGAAAGTGTTCTGGCTTCTTCGATTTCATTAAAAGACCCTGGCCAGGATTGGTAGTACTTCCTCTTGAAAGGTTTGAAAGAATTCTGGGCCTGGGCTTTTGATTTTGGGCAGACATTTGATTACCATTTTAATTTCCTCAATAGAGATGGGAGTGTTTATATATGATACATCTACAGTTGAATAACTGTGGAATGTTGTAAGAGTCCAAGAATTTATCCATTTCTTCTAGGTTCTCATGTTTAGTGGCGTAGAGTTTCTCAAAGTAATCTCTAATTACTCTTTAAATCTCTGCAATATCTGTAGTGATCTCCCTTTTCCATTTCTAATATGGGTTATCAAGTTTCTCTGTCTCTTTCTTTGTGAGTTTTGCCAATGGTCTATCGATCTTGTTTATTTTTTCAAAGAATTAACTTTCGTAGATCTTTCTAATTGTTTGTAGGGTTTCCACTTCATTGATTTCTGCTCTAAACTTTGGTATTTTCTTCTGTCTACCTATTTTTGGTTCCTTTTGTTGATTATTATCTATTTTTTAAGCTGTGTCAGTAAGCTATTTAGGCATGCCCCTTCTTCCTTCCTTTGTGTGCTTGCAAAACTATAAATTTTCCTCTTAGTACCGCTTTTGCTGTGTCCCATAGATTCTGATAGTTTGTGTCTTCATTGTCATTTGTTTCCAGGAATGTTTTGACTTCCACTTTGATTTCATCTTCAACCCACTGATTGTTAAGTTTCAGGCTCTTTAATTTCCAGTTGTTAAAGTTTTTCTTCTGTGTCCCTTTATAGTTCCCATGTAATTTCAGGGCCTTTTCGTCTGTGAAGGTATCCTGCAATATTTCTATCCTCTAGATTTTATAGAGGTATTTGTTATGTGCCAGCATGTGGTCTATCCTGGAGAATGACCCATGTATATTAGAGATGAATATATATTTAGGTTTTTTGGAATGGAGTGTTCTATATGTATCCTCCCAGTTCTCTTTTCAGAGTTAGTATATTTTTGTATCTTTATTTAAACACCTTGATTACAAATATGCTTGTTATTGATTTTTACTCATGTAAAGATTATCCCACTTCAGCAGTGCAACATTCCCATCACTGATGTCACAAATCTCTCTTATTCCCACCTCAACCATACCTGTTCTCTAGACAGGCTTTCTACTTTCCTCATTCCTTCACATTGTTAAGATAATACTCTAACTGCACTCACCACTCTTTGTGGTGAGCCTCATGTCATGAAGTGGACTTTCCAGTCTTCTCTCTTTGTTTCTGAGGATTATTGCAAAAAATGTATCTTATTTTTCTTAAAACCCATAGATGAGAGAGACTATTCTGTGTCCATCTCTCACTCTCTGACTTATTTTACTCAGAATAATGGTTTCATTAAAAATCCATGTATAGGGACCCAGAGAGATAGCACAGCAGAGTTTGCCTTGCAAGCAGCCGATCCAGGACCAAAGGTGGTTGGTTCATATCCCGATGTCCCATATGGTCCCCCGTGCCTGCCAGGAGCTATTTCTGAGCAGACAGCCAGGAGTAACCCCTGAGCAACGCCGGGTGTGACCCTAAAACCAAAATAAAATATCCATGTATAGGAAGGTGTCATGACTCCATCTCTCCTGGTAGCTGCATGATATTCCATTGAGTATATGTACCACAGTTTCTTTAGCCATTCATCTTTTGAAGGGCATCTTGATTATTTCAGGAGTCTGGCTACTGTAAATAGCATGACAATGAATATACGTATAAGATAGGGATTTATGTATTGTATTTTTGTGTTCCTAGGGTATATCCCTAGGAGTAGTATAACTAAATCATATGGTAGCTCCATTTTCAGTTTTTGGAGGAATCTCCAGATTGCTTTCCATAAAGGTTGGTCTAGAAGACATTTCCACCTAACAGTGAATAAATAGTTCCTTTCTCTTCACATACATGCCAATACTGATTGTTCTCATTTTTTATGACGTTTGCCAATCTCTGTGGCATGAGATGGTACCTCATAGTTGTTTTGATTTGCTAGTATATTTTTCTTATGTTTTAGTCTTGTTGAACTATACAAGTGTTGACAGGGCCTCTTTGTGGTCTCCCACAATTATTGTGTTATTATTGATGTCCTCTTTCAAATTTGTCAATAGTTGTTTTACATATTGTGCTCATCTCTCATTTGGTGTGTATATGTTTAGTAGTGCGATTTCTTCCTGTTGCACATATCCTTTAATTAGTACAAAGTGCCCATCTTCATCCCTTACAACTTTTCTGAGTCTAAAGTTAGCATCATCTGATATTAATACAACCACCCCAGCTCTTTTAAGGATATTGTTTGTTTTGATGATATTCCTCCAGCCTTTGATTTTGAGTTTGTTTGTTCTGACTATTCAGGTTTGTTTCTTGTAGGTAGCTGACAGTTGGATTCCTCTTTTTTTTTTATCCATTTAGACACTCTGTGTCTCTTGATTGGTGCATTTAGTCCATTGACATTGAAGAAGATGATTGTTATGGGATTTAATGTCATCTTTGTGTACAATTTTGGTGTGTTTGTTGGTCTCTCCTGTCTTAAAGTAGACCTTTCAGATCTTTCTTTTTTTGTTTTTGGTTTTTGTTTGTTTTGTTTTTTGGGTCACACCTGGCAGTGCTCAGGGGTTACTCCTGAATCTATGCTCAGAAATCACTTCTCACAGCCTAAGGAGACCATATGTAATGCCGGGCTTCAAACCACCGACCTTTTGCATGCAAGGCAAACCCCTTTCGTCCACTCTATCTCTCCAGCCTCTCAATTTTTCCTTTAAGACTGACTTTGCATCTGTAAAGTTTGTGAGCTGTTGCTTATTTGTGAAACTCTGTATCCTTCCTTCAAACCTGTACTTGAGTCCGGGTGGGTGCAGTATTCTAGGAGAAGCATCCATTTCATTTAGTTTCATCACAGTATACCACCAGTGTCTTCTAGCCTTGAGATTTTCTTGTGACATGTCTGCTGTAAATCTTAAGGATTCTCCTCTGAATGTAATTTCCCTTTTGGATCTTGCTGTTTTAATATTATATCTCTATCTAAGGGATTAATAATTGTAACTAGGATGTGTCTTAGGGTGTTTTACTTTGGGTCCCTTTTAGCAGGTACTCTTAGGACATGCAGGATTTGATTGCATGCAGTTTTTAGCTCTGGGAGTTTCTCTGTGATGATGTATTTGACTGTTGATTCTTCCTGGCGATCTCTTTACTGGGCCTCCGGGACTCTAATGATTCTTATGTTGTTTCTGTTGATTTTATCAATAACTTATTTTTTCATCTGTTCACATTGTTTGAGTACTTTTTCCATTGTAATATCATTTGCCTTAAGGTTGTTTTCAAATCTCTTCTGCTGTATGAAGTTGTTCTGCATTTCATCTTCTGGTTCACTGATTGTGTCCTCGGCCTCTGTTACCCTGTTGGAGAGGCTTTACATTGAGGTTTTTCATTTAGCTACCATAGTTTTTTCAGATATGTTAATTCATTTTGAAGTTTTCTGATTTCTGTCTTTGTGTCCTGTTCAGCTAGAGCTATGTTTTCTTTGATTTCCATGAGGATCTTCCAAATTTCTATTCTAAACTCCATATCTGAGAGATTGATCATATTGTTGGTATTTTTTTGTGTCATCAGAGCTATCATATTCATTTTCTGTGCATGCTGTTTGCCTGCGAGTTTTCCCCATACTTTTTGCCACACTTGTAGTGTGATTTTTTTTCTGCTTGTTATGGTGGGGTTCATTAGTTAAAGAGAGCACGCAGCCATGAAGCAAAGCAGAGTGGCCATGCTCTTCTGAGTCCTCTAGGAGACAGTTTTTTGTGCCCTTCCTGGCCCTCTCAGGAGAGTTAGAGGAGATAATAGTAGAGAAACATGCAAAACTGATAGGTCCCTTCAGTTTCTCCTAGTTGCCAATCTCACAGCACAGCTGACCCCTTCCACCTGCCTTCACAGACAAAGGAGTCACCTCTCTGCCTGGCATCCCTGGTACCCAGTTTTCACTCACTCGGTCTTTCTCATCTTTCAGCCTGAGTGGCTCCAGAAGACAGTTTTTGGGGGATCCCTTCCTGACCCTCTCAGTAGACAAGAAAGAGAAACACACAATGTTGAAAGGTCCCCTCAGTTTCTCTCAATCGCCAATCTC
Organism: Suncus etruscus; assembly: GCF_024139225.1. Taxonomy (NCBI): domain Eukaryota; kingdom Metazoa; phylum Chordata; class Mammalia; order Eulipotyphla; family Soricidae; genus Suncus; species Suncus etruscus. The sequence goes on along the minus strand of NC_064863.1, from coordinate 81,775,182 downwards.
ACAGCAGGGCGACGCCTTATTTATTATTTTTTGTGTGTGCCATGCATGACAGTGGTCAGTGTTTTCCACACTCTGTCTTCAGATATCACTCAGTGGTGTGGAGTACAGGCAGCTCAAGGAAACACATGCAGTGTATCTCTCCAAGATTATCAGAGAAGCTTTCCAAAAATGTGTCTAATTAACATATGCCTTATATTAAACTGAGGTCCATGGAGGTCTTGCATGCGAAGAATAAAGTTTTACCACTAGCAAAATTAAAGTGCATATTATTACAAAGAATTAAGACATTATTGGAAATGATCTTGCTTTTAGAGACACCTCAAATTAGAGGTCTTTGTAATAAGCCACACATTATCCTGTTAACATATTCCTATCTCCTTAAAACTTCCCCTTATTGCCCCATACACCTATTTCATTTCTGAGTTAAGGGAATATGCCCTCAATTTGTTCTATTTGTTCTAATATCTTCCTGCGGTTATTTGTATTTTCTTTTACCAATATGTTTTAAGTTAATTGCATGCCCTGTCAGCATTAAAACCAGAGAGAAATTTTCTTTTCATCTTTATAATCTAAAAAATAAACCTCAAAGAAAACTATTGAAAAATGGGTATTGAAAATATGAGAAAAATATTTTTCACAATTTCTCAATGATCTATAATTATCTGTCCTTTTATCACAACTTCCAGTTCCATTTCCTTTGACTTGCTTGCTATGATTTTTCTAGCCTTATTTTGTTCCTATTTCTGCCTGATTGCTTTCAACTTATAAGATTGCTATGGTAGACTCCCTTAATGTTTTTGTACCACTTGTCAACTACTCTACCTCCTTCAATAGTCAATTAAGGAGCCACAAGCTAAGCTTATTGAAATTTCAGGATTCTACATTCCCACAGTGTATTGGTTTCCTTGAACTCCCTTAGACATATGACCTATCCCTACTGAATTAAAATTAAGATATAAATAGAATATTACAATTAACAAATTATTTGATAATATTAAATACTTCAAATGATATTTTAAATATGAATATACCATATTCTTTTACACTAGAATATGAATGATTTCTCGTATTTTTCCGTTTTCTACATTTATTTTATTTATTTGTGATTTCTCTTTAACTTAGCACATACTTGGTTTTTGATAAGTAGCTATACAATGTAATAATAATAAGAAAAGTTGAATTTAGGGGTTGGCAAGATAGTACAGGAGTTAAGATGCTTTTCTTGCATTCACCCAAGCATCACATATCATCACCTACCCCCACCAGAAGACATACTAGAGGATTATGATGGACTCCAGTGTAAGAGATTTGTATGTTCATGTGACACATTTTTATAATAAATGATTGGTTCTCCTAATTGTCTTTAATCCTATTTAAACACCAAAAGAGGGTAATAACATTTTCAGAGTTTTAAAATGCCATCTGATTTTTTCTTTGTCAGGCAAAGTGCTCTTTCCCTTTGCATTTCATGTTCTTTCAAAAGTTGTATTTATTTATAAAATGCATATTTAGATTTCTATATCATCTACTAAACTGTTGATTTCTCTAAATAGTTTAAAACAACATTAAAAAAGGCATTTTCATTTTGGCACCAATGACCTTTATGTCTGTTCTGCATACAATCAATTCAAATGACTATTTACTGGACAAAAATAAACACTTTGGGAGCCATAACAGTAGCTCAGCCCTTAGAGCATTTGCCTTGCATATTGCCCACCTGTGTTCAATCCCTAGCATCCCGTAAGGACTTCTGAGCCAGAAGTGATTCCTGAGTGCAGAACAATAAGTATCACCTGAGCATTGCCAGATCTGGCCCCAAAGCTTTAAAACACACACACACACACACACACACACACACACACACACACACACACACACACACACCTTTCCTAACCACTCTCATTCATTTTTACTTAACTGTAGCTAAACATTTCCTCACCTCACTAAGCAACTAGAACCTACCATTTTCGGGTGACAACCTTCCGGTACTTGACACTATTGTTTGTAAATTAGTCTCTTTATTAAAGTTTCTCTCCATCTGATATGCAAGGTTTAGAGCTGTGTCTTGTGTTTCAATCAGAACAAACCTGCCTGACTTTGCAGCTGTCAACTGTTAACATGAAAATTTAGCCATCTAAATATCTAATATTGCACCCATATGTTGCCTCTACAAAATTTCAACATTTAGACTAACTGTTGTGCATATTAACGATTTGGCTCTTGGCTATGTACCACAATACAAAGTTTTTCCCTGACATTTATCCCATTTAAAAAATTTGATAGACAGTATTCATTTCTATTCATGCAGAAATAACCATTTTTAAATGAAGTCTTGGAACGGAATTGCATGGATAACCATAGAGACCTTTCTTTAATTTATAAGCATATTTTGAATCTGTTTTCAATGCCTGGTTCTTAAGAAGTCCTAATGGTGAGCTATAGCTATCAGAAAGTGCCCAAAGATACAGAATATAACTGCAACATATTAAAGACATATCAATTTTGCTTGATAATCTTAGGGGCCAAAACCTAGTTTATAATGGTAAATTATTTTTAAAAATATATTCAGAGTTTATAAGGGTCACATGATATAATCTTGAAAATGTAATTTTGGCATATTTTGAAACCAGAGGTGTGGGTTATTAAAATCTTAGACTTATGAGTAGTTTGTGTAACAGCAACCATTTATCAACCATTCTGGACAAGGTGGGGGTCTCATGCTGCCACGAATCAGATCAAGAGTCTATTCTCCAGAGCTATCGCAATGATGCGGATGCAATGCAATGATATCATCTGTGCTGATAATCAAGTTCCTCCACCTAAAGCCCAAGGTAAATCCTTGAAGGATGATGACCAAAACATCCAGGAGAAGCTGTGTATGGACACTGTCTCCACACTCTGCTCCCAAAACCTAGGTAGTCATCTAAAATAGCATTCGGTGCTCTTTTCCATCAACCTGGTCTTCCATTTCCTGGTGCCCTTCATTTCTGGCCAGACACAACTCCATAGCTCTCTATGCACCTTGTCTGACCTGCACAAGGTTCAGCCCTTCTCTCATCACACCAGGTCTCTCTGTGTAGTGTCCTATGTGCAGCCTCCCCTGTTAGTAAGAATTGTTTCATCACAGGCCCAAGGCAATGACAGACAGCATGCTGTTGGCACTGTAGTCACTGGCCAGTTGGGCTACTTCTCCATCTACTTGGCACCATATGAACTGCAGATGTCAGGGTTTACGTCCAGAAATATCCCACACTAACCAAGAACCCCTCCAAACTGCTTTTTCTGTTGCTATTTTATTCCAACTGCACCTATGAGTTTGGGCGCCAGAGCAGCTTCGCCCTTAGGCCAGTGTCTCCCTGAGTATCTCCCTGCTCTGTTTCTTCTGTAAGTATTATAGCAGAGTACAGCAGCCACCAAAACTAAGCTGTGTCTGCGATCAGGCTCTTCCTTTCCCTGAGCCTTGCTCACCATTCCTGCTCATCCCCACTTTCACTCAGCTCCCAATAAAGCCTGCTGCTAGACTAGAAATGTCCAAAACAAACAAACAAAAAAAATGGATCTGTCTGTAAGAAATTTGTAACAAAAGTTTCAAATATTTATGAAATCAACATAACAGTAGGTTGATGATATTCATCAAATTTAAAAAATAACCAAAATTTCAATTTCCAGTTATTCTTTTGAAAGTCTTAATTCATTTGAAGCTCTTCAAACTATACATGCAGCAATATTTTACGTAGCTAGATATTGATCTTTAGTGTATTAAAAGTTTTAGAATTTTTTCAACTAAATTTTGAAAATTGAAATTATAATTATACAATATCTGTAGTTAGGTCATTTTCAAATATTCCCTTAGCATTTTAAAACTTAATCTTTAATACTTAATCTGTAATTTTTTTATATTGTGCTAAAAAGCTATTTTCTTTTTTTTTTTTCTTTTTGGGCCACACCTGCTGATGCTCAGGGGTTTCTCCTGGGTATGCCCTCAGAAATTGCTCCTAGCTTGGGGGACCATTTGGGACACTGGGATTGAACTACTACTGTCCATCCTAGTTTAGCAAGTGCAAGGCAAATGCCCTACCACTTGTGAAGAATTTCAATTATTTATTATTTATTTTTTTCTTCTAGTTTGTTTTCTGTATATTAAAGTGCAATACATTTGGGGGATTTTTTTATTTAAACACCATATAATTTTACTTACTAATTTTTTAGCTTGTAAGTTTATTGGTAATTGTTTTTGATAGTTTTCTGCTGGAGCCAATATGTCAACCTTAAGTAGTGGTATTCTAATTTCTTTTTCAAATAAATCCAATCACTTTTTTATAATTGCTATTTTTTTCTGCTAAGACTTCCAATACTATGTTGAACAATACCAGTGTAAGAACAAAATTTTTGTCTTATGTCTGGTCTTTAAGTTTTTTACTCACTATTGAGTAACACATTAGGTTTTTATATACTGAATAAAATCTTATTGATACCTTTTATTTGGAATTTGTATACAAATGAATGCTAATTTTGTCAAAAACTTTTCTGTATAAATGCTGATATGATCAAAATAAATTTTATCTTTACTTTTCCTAATATAGCATATTACATTAATTTATTTCCATGTGTTGACTCATTCTTCCTTTCCTGGAATAAATTCCAGGAAATAAATTCCACTTGGCCATAATATATAAATTTTTTCATTTATTGTGAAGTCGATTCATTAAGAGTTTGTTGAGGATTTTTGCATCTAGGACCAACTGTCCCGTAATTTTTAGTGTCTTATGTTTTATTTGTTTGTTTTTTGGGACATACTTGGTGATGCTCAGGGGTTTCTCCTGGCTATGCACTCAGAAATCGCTGCTGGCTTGGGGGACCATAAGGGACACCAGGGATAGAACCACAGTCCATACTGGGTAGCCACGTGCAAGCCAAATACCCTACCTCTCTGCCATCACTCCAGCCCTGATTGTGTGTGATACTTTTGTTTGTTTGTTTGTTTGTTTTTTGGTTTTTGGGCCAGCCACACTCGGCACTGCTCAGGGGTTACTCCTGGCTGTCAGCTCAGAAATAGCTCCTGGCAGGCATGGGGAACCATATGGGACACCGGGATTCGAACCAACCACCTTTGGTCCTGGATCAGCTGCTTGCAAGGCAAACGCCACTGTGCTATCTCTCCGGGTCCGACTTTTGTTTGTTTTTGTTATCATTAAGAAGTTTGCCTCATATAAACTATTTGGGCCAATTTAAATTTCTTTAATTTAGAAACAAATTGGAAAAGGTTGTTGGAAAAGGAAAAATTACCTTTGAAGGTTTGATGAAATCTACAAGTAAGCCCAACTTGACATGGAAGTTGTTTTTTGCAGAGAAAAACTGAATTTTAATTGCTATTTTAATTTTGTTCCTTGTAGGGTCTGTTTGATTTTCTATTTATTTGTGATTCAGTCTTAAGAGTTTGCATAATTTTAATAATTTTTAATTTATTACAGGTCCTCAATTTTACTTGCATCAAGCTGTTTATTATAAAAAATTAATATAATATAATATAATATAATATAATAACATAATGACTAAATTTAAAATCTCATTTGAATTGAATTTTAAAAATTAAGTATCTAAGAATCAATTTAACAAAGGAGCTGGAAGATTTATATATTAAAAACTATCATTGTTAAAATAAGTAGATGACAAAAAGAATGCGATAAATATCCCAGGCTAATTATTAGAAAAATTAATATTGTTAAAATAATCATTCTAACAAAATAATCATGCAGATTGAATTCAATCCCTATAACACATCTAGCTGTATTCTTTAAAGACATGGAATAAATATTACTAAATTGTATATGAAATCACATCTGACTAGCTAAAGTACACCCAAATTTAGGGAAAAAAACCACAAGAATTACTCAACCTGACTTAAAACTATAGCATAGAGATGCAGTAGTGTGTATTGTCAAAATAGTGTGGTACTGTCAGCAATAGAGACTGACATCTAGACCACTGGATTAGAATAGAGAGCTCAGAAATAATCCCATAGGTAATTTACAAGTAAGTAACCAAGACCATAAAATAGAAAAATAAAACCTCTTCAAAAAATTGTGTTAGAAAAACTGATAAGTCACATGCAAAATAAAATAATTGGATCACTATTTCAAAAGTGATTTTGCCAGGCACAAAAGCTAATTTAAAAAAAAATGAACCAAAGACTTAGATTAAAATACACTGGCAAGACATTTCATGATAATGATTTCAATGTTATATTGAGTAAATGAGATCCACACTTCTTCATTATTGGGAAATAATACACACAATTGAAAGCTACACAATTACAAGGGGAAAAAAATAAAATCTTCTCTTACTACAACTCGAATAGAACTGGATAGTACCATATTAAATGAAATAAATCATAAAAAGAAAGAAGAAATACTGATTGGTCTCACTAATGTGTGTGATATAAAGAAACAAAATAACATACAATGTCCAGTGACAACAAATTTTGGTATCTAGGACATAACAGATATCACAAGCCAGAGTGTGAATGGAAAAATAGGATGATAGAGACAGCAGTGGAAGGATTTTGGCACTTCATTGATGGGCATCTTGTGGTTAACACAGCCCAGAAAACATATAAACAGTTACACTCTTATAACCAAAGGTAGCATAAAAATAATGATGTAGCAATACATGTTCTAACTATATATAAAAATCTATCCCTTCAAAACCAGTATCTTATATAAGCAAGCTTTATTATTTTATAACAATTTCAATTGGAAGGCAATTATTCTTAGATGAAAGAAACAGATGTAAAAGATTTGAATACTTTTATTTTCTCTCCAGTAACAGCCAAGCTAAGTTTCATTAAGCAACAGATTATTCACTTTCTACTTGCTTTATATTTTGCTAAAATGTTTATTTGCAACTTCAACTACTCCCATATTTTTTTTTCTACAACTAAAGATTCAAAAACTAAATTTTTTTTCTAAAGCTTACTTCCTTTTAATGTACACTAAAGTATATTAGTTTCTGGGGTTATTGCACAGATATCTTTGCCTCTGCTGTACTGATTGTCATGTTTCTTTTTCTAGATCTACCTATAGAGTTCACTTGGTCATTTAATATCATACTTATATATTTGGTTTCTGGGCCACACCCAGTGATGCTCAGAAATTACTCCTGGCTTGGGGGGACCATGTGGGATGCTGGGAATCAAACCCATGTCCGTCCTGGTTCAGCTGCATGTAAGCCAATGCCCTACCACTGTGCTATCGCTCCAGCCCTGTACTTTTATATTTTTAACTTAGAAAAACTGTTTTTTTTTCTGAATTCTAAGATCTATTTGCAGTTATATTTACTACAGGTTTAAGAGCTTAGTTAATCTAGTTAACTAATTAAAGTTTCATTATAAAACTTAATTACTTTTAAACTTTCAGTAAGTATTGTATATTGTTTATTTAACTTCAATGAAAAAAATTTTATAAGGTTGGCCTTTATATCAAATGCTCTTTCTGATATTTTTTAAATATTAAAAATTCAGGAGTCTTACATTTAAATTGTTAATATGTCTTTATACATCAAAGGTTTGCCAGTCTTAGTTTCACATGGTTAATATTTAAAAAGCTTCTTTAATAAATAAATAAATTTAATAAATAAATTTTAATAAATAAATAAATAAATGGAAAAATAATACATAACACACCCTTAAAGAAAGTGTAACTGCCCTATTTCCTCCCATTTGGAAGAATAATCAAGACATTGGGTAGAAAGGAAGCGATGAAATATTTGTTTTTAATACTGTTAGATCTAGATATTTACATTTTATGTAAATAATTTTATTTTATATACTGTGATTTACAAAGTTAATGATAGTTAAGTTTTATACATATATTTCAAAATATATGTCAACTCCTTTCATCAGGGTTCCCATGCTCTCCTTCATCTCCAAGCATGACACTCCTCCCAGTAGACACACACATGCTACCTGGATAGGCTTATTACAAAATTAAGTGGTTATTAGAACTCATGTTTACATTGATGAGCTTGTGCTTTGAATAGATAACCATTCCATTTTCTCACATCACCAGTATAACCAAAGCCTTACTCCCTGCTCTCCAATTGTTCTCATTTTCTTCCTCCCTTCCTTGATGTCTTTCTTCTCCTTTCTTAGCTCTGCAATCAAGGGTGAACTAGGTACTCCTATTTTATTCTATTATATTCATTTTCAGAGTATTTTGGGAATATAAAAATAAATTACTCTTCTCTGATACAAATTCATAAATTGCATCAAAAGATTACACAAAGAAAGGGGTCAGAAAGGTGACCAAACAGCAATACTGTGTTTGCCTGATTTTGCAATCAGGATCTTGCAAGCCTACACACAAACGTATTTAAATACTCCTTAAAACCAAACTGAAACCCAAGTTAACAAAACATGGAGAATAAGAGGTTGAAGGACAATATTCTGACTGGTTGGAGACATAGATATTTCCTTTACTGAGAAAGAAACCCACTGCTGGGATGGAATTGGGAAATATTCGAGGTCTAAAACTTGATGATGAGAATAGAGAGGATGTGTAAAGGCCTTGGTGTCTCAAATTAATGCTCTAAAACTACATGTAAGGAACTTATGAGTATCAGTAGGGCCCAGAGTAACTGGCAGGGCACAGAGCCACTTTTGTGACCTCTCCTACCCTTGATGGTAGCAGAGCCTTGTGTGTGACCCAAGGAAATCTTGCTCTCTATGGCAATAGAACCCAAGAAAAATTTATGAGGAGACCTCTTCCCAATCCTAGCATCTAAATAAGTCATGACAACAAGACTAAGAGACAACTCCAAGAGTTCCTACCCTTGGTAAGCTAGCATGCATACTCAGGTCCTGCCAAGTCCCCTTTGTCCACTAGCAAGCCAATTTTCCCCTCTCACCAGATAAAACTGTGTAAACTGTCCATTCCACAGTACTTAGTGAAGGAGTTCCAGACCATTGTGTTCTCACCAGCTCTGGAATCAACATTCTATACCTAGCTGGGGTCAAGGTCCCAGATGGCTTCTATACTTATGGAAACACCAAGGAGAGCTCTCAGACAGCACTGATAAATTAGATAAATTAGCCCTCTGAAACTTTTAGCATAACAATTTCTGGGCATTTGTGATGGTGCATGCTGGTCACTGTCCAGTCCTGCTCTGACCTACTCACCTGACACACCTCATCAGGGATTTGGTGAAAATATTCCAAAGTTGCCACTGCAAGACTGCTGTGCTCCCTCACTGACACACAAGGCAGTTTCGGTTTCCTTTCTCGAAAGCACACTCGACCCATTTGGGCCGGCCCTAGCTTCATCTTAGAGTGTCCTCATAGAGATTCCCCAGTGACTACCCAGATATGCATGACTTTTGATAGATTGTCTCATATACTTGTGACTGCCCAGGACTTCTTGACTTTAGCACCATACCACAGCGAACTATGTTTCTGACAATCGATCATTTCTAGGTTTCTCGATCTTTCTGCCACAGCCTGTGAAAGGCAAGGAACCAGAATGCCCCAGCCAGGGGCCAGGTCAGCTTCAACGCAGCACAAAGATGATGCCAAGCAGTCACAATTGCGAATTCTTCTGTGACTATCAATTGGTCCTGTAAGTTGTTGCCAGTCAGTGTCAGGCTGTGAATTTACTGTAGTGAATTCTTCATGTTTGTTTTCAGGACCACTTGATCACAAACAACTAAAAACAAAATATCAACTTTCCTGTCACAGAGATCACTGGCCCTCGCTCATTCCTTCACGAGATATCAGAAATAACTTGGAAATAAATAAACTCACCTAAAACAAAGGGCAAAGAACTATCAAAACAGGGGTATGTAAGCATAAAGATTTTAAAGATTTAAAGATTTAAATGAAAATAATACTCAGACTCAAAGGCATAATTGAAATTCTTAGAAGAGGAAGTGAAGGGAAGAAAAGCAGGTCAGTTTTCATCATACTGGGCTATAATGATTTGGTAACGTTTATGGTGAGCTATATTGTGCTATATTTTGAAGAGCTATGAAACTGTGCACCTAAATGTAGAGTTATAAAATGACATTCCCTCAATTTAAAATTTTCCAAGTTAAGTTTGAAACAATACACAATGGGATACCACGAGTAAACTATAAAATAAAAACTTTTGTATTTTCCTCAGTATGGATGGGACTGGAGTGTGTGAAATAATCAGAAAGAGAAACTAATACTAGAGGACTTTACTCATAGGTTGAATATAAGATAGTAAGCCAGGTAAATAAAATGGAAATATTTCTTGGACTCTGCAGAACTAAGTTAATTAATAAGAAGTGCCTGCTTCATTGCATGCTAAAGGCCTTAATTCCATCCCTGGAATCACATGGTCCTTTGAACACCTTCTAAATAACCCTGGGAACCAAGGCAGAAGTAGTGGCTGAGCATCAGTCTCAATTGCCTGTTTTTAAAATGAAATTTCTTTTCTGTTTTCCTCCAAGAGTCTATCATTATGACATCAATTATATTCATTAACATTGATTTTAAGATAGATCATTGTAAGCATATAAATAAGATTGACATTAAAATTTTAACAAAGCATAGTTGAGACTTCAGAGTGATTTATTTTAACTATCACCTTCCTAATTACACTTACAGTCACCTATATTCAGAAAGGAACAAGTAATTAACAGATCTGAAGAGGAAAGGAGAAGCACATTGTAGAATTTTTCAATACCATATCTGGAAGGAAGCTCATGTTTTTAAATTAATCAGAAACACAAAGAATATTCTCTTTGCAATGATACTGAAATAAACTGCCTGGCATAGCAGTGCTACCCAGTACAATGAAAGTTTGTAAGAAGGTATTGGATGAGAGGGAGGGAGTGAGACAGAGGGACTCATTGTTTTTCAGGGCAAGACATAGCCAAAAGGTGACTTAAAAATGTTGGGGAAAAAAACTTTCAAGTCAAGAAGTGTTGAGATAGACAAGATATATTCTACAAAGGGCATTGCTAAAACCAATTCAAAGGAAATCCAGACTCTAGAGATCCCAGATGGCCAGGAATGTAGTAGCATGGACAGGACTAAAACAAGGGTTCTCTCGAGGCTAAAAGTTCTTTACTGTATATGCATACCTTCAAGAAGTAGATACAGTGCCTTTAGGTGCTGAGAGATATTACAATGGCTAAGGTATTTGCCTTCCATGCTGCTGATTGAGGATCAATCCTCAGCATCCTACATGGTTCTTTAATCATGCCTGGCATGAATTCTGGGTGCTGAGCCAGGAGCAACCTCTGAACAATGCTGGGTATGGCTCCATCACAAATAAAATAAATTAAAATATGATTTAGAAAGACTGAGGAGAGGGACTGAATAGTTGATGTATGAGACACTTCCTGATAGCTCCACAACTGCAGTCTTAGTGGAGAGTCTGTACCCATTCTTATCTTCTCTCTTAGAGAAGATTCCTTGGGATAAAGACATTTTAGAGACTTCTGCATTAGTTGCCTTGGCCCATTTTGATATGTTAAAGTCTAGCCTGAATAGATTAGCATAGATAGACATATGTTTGTCACTGTTTGCCCTTCCTCTTCCTATAATTGTTAATTTAGGGCCATAAATATAGAATGGGATGGAGAATCAGGCCCGCTGAGTCTATTCTTTAGTTTCCCATGTTTTTCTAATTTTCTTAATTTTTGAGGTATCCCTTCGTCAAGCTCATTTAACCCTGACTTGTCTTTGTTCCCTAACAAAGACAGCCAGAACTGAGGCAGTTAGAGTTGAAAAAAAAAATACCACAGTAAAATAAGCTCCCCCAAAACATCTTGTGTCTCTCCCACATGTCAACAATGGGTACTTAATTTCTCCTGACCATCACATCTATGGAGAAGCCTATGTTCTGCCTTAGATGTCACATTACTTTTATTTTAGAATTCTATTCTCTTCCCTCACATTGTAGAGAAGTCCATACTTTCCTTACAATTAGTGCTTTTCTCCATAAAACTTCTCTCCTTTATTTTCTTCCCCTCACTGTTTTATCACACCCTGCTTTTACCCAAAACAAGTGTTCGCCCAATTTCCTCTTTCTTTTCATCAAGCCCTTTGTCTTATAAATGTCCAGGGTCTCACTAAACCCTCTTTCCTCTGCTTTGTATATAAAGAGGTTTTGGTTTGGCTTGGTGCACTGAGTTGGACCATGAGATAAGAAGTCACCAACTCTATGATTCTCTCCTGAGTAGGTTGGTTGATTAATTTGCATGCCACCCTGCTTCAGAGAAGGTCAACAGGGATTGGAGATATGGTGCATGGGGTAATTTTATATCTCCCCCAAATTATTTTTTGTGATGTAAAGACAAGAGCCTAATCCAGTTAGAGACTAGAACTGTCCTTCATTTTCCTGCTAAAAATCAGCATTTCATACCTGAAAACCCAAACACTCTAGTGGTAGTGCCCAACTTCTATGCTCTGAAGATCAAGCAAGTTCAGAACTGCTGCCCTGGGCTGCTAGGACTTTAGTATCTTCATTGCAGGAACATGAAAAAACTATTATCAGTTCCAATCTCTTCAAACCTACTCCACACAAACAACAGTAGTAAATCTAAAGTATTCAAAGTTTACTTAAATCATTAATTGTGCTATCTTTTACATTAAATTTCAAAAATTCCTTAGTCTTACAGCAGAGCGATTATTTCTCCTGAACTTATATTTTCAAACTGTTCAAGCTGAACATCTCTAAATATTAAAAATTGTCAACTTGAAGCATGTTGAAGGATAAATTTCAAGCAGCATGCATTTTCCTAAATTCTAAAACTGGCCATGACTTCAGTCTTGGTTAACATCTCAGTTACCATTTAGAATGTTTTGAATCACACCCAACAATATTCAGGGCTTACTCCAGGCTCTAGGTTCAGGGATCCTTCTTGGGAGAATCAGTGGACCATATGGAGGGCAGTAAATCAAACTCAGATAGCTATGTGCAATTCAAGAACCATACTCATTGCGCTATCTCTCAGGCCTTTCAAGTTATTGTTTTAATGTTAACCAATATAAGTATAACACAGTGATACTCTTAGGGACTTTTTAAAATATATGAAAACACGGGGCCGGAGAGAGAGCATGGAAGCAAGGCGTTTGCCTTTCATGCAGAAGGACGGTGGTTCGAATCCCGCTATCCCATATGGTCCCCTGAGCCTGCCAGGAGCGATTTCAGAGCACAGAGCCAGGAGTAACCCCTGCAGGTGCCGGGTGTGACCCAAAAAAAATTTAAAAAAATGAAAACACAAGCTTGCATTTATTGGAAAAGTTCTACACTGGTAGGTTATTTAAATTCTTTTATCTGATTAATTTTTTCTTGTTGTTGATTCATTTTAGTCTGCCCCTGTGGCATAAAACCATATGATTTCTCTGTCTTTTTTAGCACATTTACAAATTCACAGATTGAGATCTCTAGTGTAAAGATAAATGAAACAGTAACACAAATCTGACAGGACTTTCCTTAAGAAAAATAACAATAGGCCTCTTTTAGAATATATTTAATGTACATTCTGTTTTTCACACACACACACACACACACACACACACACACACACACACACCATTCTAAGCTGCAAGGACCTGATGTTCTATATTTGGTAGCCTGAGATTTTATGTATTTACTTGAAATTTCTTTGTTGTGTTTTGAACACCAAAGCTTTCAGCCATATTTCATCTGAATTGAATATTGCTATATGACAAAACATATATGACAAATTATTTTGCATGACTAAATTAATATTTTTCAGAATTCTTCATACCTGCTACATTTTCTTATTAAGACAAAATAAAATCTGTTTCCTTGCTATATTGTTAAAGTGAAGAAATTTTAATAAAGTGATATTACAAAGGGTATTGTGTTAGACTTGCATGTGGCCAACTTTGTTTCTACCCAGAACTCTACATGGTAACCTGTACTCTGCCAGAAGTTATCCCTGAGCATGGAGCCAGGAATAAGCCCTGAACACCATGGGTTCCAGGCCCAAAATAAACTTAACAAAACATTTTAGCTTTAATAACAGTTTGAACATTAGAAGTTCCCATTATAAATTTTAGTATGCAGAGAGGGACATAACAGTTATTTATTGATTTTTTTTTGTTAAACCAATAGTTGGTTTTGCTATAATCTCAGACTAGTCAAACACATATTCCAGATCATCTCTTCATTGCTAAAGGAGAAAATTATTTCAGGAAATGCCAACATGCATACATTTGAATTCAAAGCAACTTTAAAAGCTCTCTTACAATTTTCCAACAAAAGTACCCTTGAAGAAATACCCTGACACTTAGAATATACCTCCATATTTTGAGCAAATGGATCCTTAGGATCACACAGTGTTGAAGATATTCGATGGTTGCCACGGAAACACCGTTGACTTATATTCTGGGGAACTGGAAATGTCTGCCGAATGATTGTTAACCTTCCAATTGACCTTCTTACAAGTTCCTGTACATCCACATCATTTATTTCCTGAGATAAGATAAGAAAAGGAAGAAGAATAAATGCATTCATACAGTAAAAGAGGCACCAAATTATTAATGAATTGTTATCTGAACATGTGAAGGGAGTCTTAGTGTAATATAATTGCTTAGTGCTCAGCACAAATTCAAATGAAAACATCACAAGTTCATTAAAGTGGCCTACTCACTTATAGGTTTTGTCTTCTTTAAATCATATGTATTAATGACTAAAACAAAAATTAACAAATAACTTAAATATTCAATTTTAGCAAGTTCACAATTTTTGTTTCTTGCGCTGAATACTGCATATGTTGTCCAAGTATCAAAAAAGAATACAAGGTGATTTGCTATTATCATTAAATATTTCCAACAACCTAGAATTATAGTTGCAATATCAGCATACTCTATGTTGTTTTTCCTAAAGGATAACAAGATTGTTAGATGAAGGAAAAATCATTTTACAGGACTTTTAAAATTATTAAATAGAATTATTGGCTTTAACTCAGATGTTTTCCATGTAAAGAACAGTTTAAATCATGTATTCTCACAAGCATAAGTATACAACTTTATCTATATTTGTGGAAAATAATGATGAAAATTTGGGGGTGGGGGTAACACAGTGTGAAATAAGATGAGCAAATTAAGAAAGCAGTATTCTTAATTTATTATGCATAGAAGCATCTGTTAAACTCATCGAGACATTATTTTAGACTTGCTTTCTCTTCCCTTCCTCCTCTCTACTCCAGACCTAAGTTTTAAAATTTGGCTCAGTTGTGGAGTATAATTAATGAAAATAAAACAATATTTTTACAACACACATCTGTTAAAATTGGAGCTAGACAGAATAGAAGTGATGAGAATATATTTTAGTTTTAAAGTATTCTACTAAATGTTTTCTGCATAGTGTCCATCTAGAATATTTTTAAACCAATTGAACTATTGGAATTTATATGAAATTAATCTTAATAGATTAAGCTTTGGAGCGATGGTTTAAGTGAATATTCCTTAGGATTCCTTTAGTGAATTTAGAAGAAATGAAACAGAAATTAATTTACAGAAATAAATATTGCTCTTTACATTATTATTATCTCAGAAACCACCTCAAAGAAATCAAGTGATAATTTCAATATTAGAAACAGAAAACTTGTGAGTACAGAAGGTTGAAAATGTTAAGTATACCCTCTTGTCTTTTCCTAAAATGGTAAGAAAAAACATACCTTAATTAGAAAACTGTAATTACAGATGCATTGGAAGTGTGGTTTACTTAAGCAATCTGATCAACTAATCGTATGCTGACCAGTCTTCCCCCAACCCTTTCTATGAATGCACTTTCCTATTGTCTATTCCTATAATTCTGCTTCCTTTGAGCTGTAGACAAGGTGATTTCTTTGAGAAAAGACTTCATCATCTTCTAACAAATACATGTTTGTTGTTAATAAAGATCTTTTTATATTGGTCAAGGTTCACTCAATTGATTGGACCAGGGCAGTCATGAAACCAGTCTTTGAAAGCCAAAGCTCCAATTTTTAATTCCCTCTTATAGATTCACTTACATTAAAAACATATCATTGGGGCCGGGAAGGTGGCGCTAGAGGTAAGGTGTCTGCCTTGCAAATGCTAGCGTAGGACGGACCACGGTTCGATCCCCAGGCGTCCATATGTTCCCTCCAAGCCAGGAGACTTCTGAGCGCATAGCCAGGAGTAACCCCTTAGCGTCAAATGGGTGTGGCCCAAAAACAAAAAAAAAAAAAATAATAATAATAATAACAAAAAAACATATCGTTGTTTTCTAACCTAATGAAATACAGATATTCTGAATATAAAATATGCCTGTTATTAAATGTATCTACTATAACAGCATGAATTCCTGGTGAATTCATTAGTGAACCAAAAAGTATGTTTATTTTTTTTTTTTGCAGTTTCATATAATGTCTCTTTCCTTTAGTTTGTGTCATTTCACTAACTACCAAAAAGCTAGTTCAGTTTTTAATCATCTACTCAAAAAGAAAATTATTCTAAACTTTATTCTAATATTTTATCAAAAACTTTAAAAAAATTAGTTCAGTAACATTTTTTAATTTTTTTTTGTTTTTTTTCGGACCACACCCATTTGATGCTCAAGGATTACTCCTGACTTAGCACTCAGAAATTACTCCTGGCTTGGGGGGACAATAGGGGATGCTGGGGGATCGAACCTCAGTCCTTCCTTGGCTAGAACTTGCAAGGCAGACACCTTACCTCTAGCACCACCTCACTGGCCCCATATATTTTGATATTTTAAATTAAAATTTTAAATTTAAATTTAGTTCAGTAATATGTTTACTAAATGTCTACATTTTAAAACAGTCCAAACATTTTTAAATATTGCATAATGTTAAAAGTTTTATTTAAATATATTGAATATACCTATCATATAAATACATGTGATATATTATATTTTGCATTATTCTATATTACATATACATTATTATATTATATACATATTTTAAATTACATATAAATATATTTATGCAAATATATAATATATAACAGTAATAAAATTGTGTTTTAAATGTAGTTTTCTTTAACAGTACATTCTGTCAATACTTTATCAAAAATTCCTTTCTACTTCCTCCACCCTTAATGAACAAGCCATCACATTAGAATAAAAACTACAGATAATAATTACTACTGTTTTTAGGCAAAATACTATTTTACCCATTCACTCATTTTCTGTCAAAAGAATATAGATTGCAAAATTGTTATTCTCATTCTATATAAATATATGCCCCAAAACCTAGAACAATTTCTCAATCTTTCATATGAAATGCCTGTATTCATAGTATATATTTATACAAATCTTCTCTGAAGTAATTACATAGCCTAAGCCCATAGCTTATTTAGATTGATATTTATAATATATTATTCCAATAATTAAATTCTAATGTCCCCATGAGTAATAATAATGTCACGTGCCATGAGTTAGATAGAATGATTAACAGAATAATAGAATTAATAGAATGATTATTTTAAAAAACACAAAAAGTTCCTGAAAGATAAAATACTTAGATGTCCTTTTAGAACCTAGTTCTTGTCCAAACAGATCATATCCAACTCTCATGTTGTAGGTCCTTCCTTTGCGCTAACTGCATTTACTGGCTATTTGTAACATACTTTCTACCATGGATTGGTCCTCCTGGTTCTAGTCTCTATTGAATTTTGGAATTATTACTATATTATCTTTACATATATATAAGAAAATTTATGTATGTAAATATACTTATATATGTAAAGTAAATATATATGTAAGGTATTTCATAACTTAATTTTTCCTAACAGCTGCCTTCAGTAACAATATAGCAAAATACAGTGCTTAAAAAGAAAAAAGTGAGAGAAAGCTAGAGAAAATGTCTGTCATAGAGACAGTCAGGGGAGAGGGCAGAAGGGAAATGGAGACATTGGTGGCTCAATATTTGCACTTGAGAAGGGATGGGAGTTGGACATTGTATGACAACTTTGCAACTAATTCAATTACAAAATTTATTTTATGAAGAAGAGTTCTTAGGGGAGGGGAAAAAAAGAAAAATTCTTAGGTGTCTAAGAAGATGAGTAAAATATATATAAAGTAATGTCAATTCAAATGGAATGTATTTTGCCCATTATTATTCAGGAAAAGAAAAAGAAAGGAATTTTCTAAAAGGAAAAATGTGCCATTCTTAATGAAACCATTAGACTATCACAAATAATCACTGGTTTTATTAGTTTTGATGTTTGATTTTAAAAAGTTTTATTGTTACGTAAAATTTTTATTAGGCAGCTATATAATATTTAAAGAATTCTTGATTCTGGGGATGGACAGGCGCCTACCGGCCTCTCCCGCAGGTACTGGGGCTTGAACTCGGGAGGCTGCGGTTGCCATTAGCACACCTGGGAGGGAAGAGTGCCAACCTGTCTCTCCCGCATTTACTGGGATATGAACTTGGGAGGCTCGGGAGGCTGTGGTGCATGCCTGGGGATGGACGGGTGCTGACCTGCCTCTTCTGCAGGTATTGGGGCTTGAACTCGGGAGGCTCGGGAGGCTGCTTGCACACCTGGGGACGGATGGTGACCTACCTTTCTTGAAGGTACTGGGGGTTTATCTCAGAGGAAGCTGAGCTGCCAGTAGCATGCCCGACCTGCCTTTCTCACAGGTACTGGGGCTAGATCTCAGGGGAGGCTGCCCGTCGCCTGGAGACCCAGACAGACAATGACCTGCTTTCCTCTCAGGGTAGAGGGGAGGGAAGGCTGCTGGTCACCATAAACAGTGCCTTGGTAACTGGACGGGTGGTAACTGCTCTTCTCACAGCTACTGGGGGTATATCCAAGACTAGGCTATCAGAGGTCCCATTATTGGAGCTTAGGGACTTCACCTTCTCACAGGTATCGGGAATGTGGAGATCAGAAGGCAGGGCCAAATCTCAGCTACCATCTCTGCCTAGGGTTTCACTCCAGAGTAGGAACCCAGCCACACACCACAGGTGACACTGGAGGGCTGAGAACAAGGGCAGAACCCATTGAACCACCAAAAGCAAAAACTATATGGGAAAATCAAGGAAGACAATATCACTGGAGAGAAGGATAGAAATCCTCGCAAGTTTCCAACTCCTACCAACATGCATGAACCCAATAGATGAATAAAAGTGGCATTGAAAGCCATGACATTAGAATCAAAGAATCACTCACCAGTGAGTTCAAGAAATCCATAGATGAGCAAGTCAACGAAATCAAAGATGACTTTTTACAGCATATGAGAGAATCCATACCAATGGAATTAAAGGAAATTAAAAATGTCTTCGCAAGCCAAATAGCAGAATTACACAGTTGGAGAGTCACACAGAAGAACTTGAAGAAAAACTACAAACCAAAGATCACAAAGAAGCCAATAAGAAAATAAGAGGTAAGGCATTGGAAGAAAATGTCTGGTATTATATAAACCAAGCAAAAAAGAAATAATCAAAGGATTGTAGGAATACTAGAAGGGGAGGAAGCAGGGAAAGAAGAAGTGGTAAAGAAAATCATAGCAAAAAACTTTCCCACCTTCTGGAAAAAGGCTCTGGTTCAAATACAAGAAGCAAAAAGAGTCCCTAATAAAATAATAGATCTTAATAAACCAACACCAAGATATAATAATCCAAATGGCAAATAACAAAGAAAACAATGAATTGCTTAAAGCAATAAGGGAGGAAAAAACCTCAAGTTCAAAGGAAAGAACATAATCAAACCAGATCTCCCCTTTGAAATAATTCAAAAACAAGCAAAAAGACAAAAAAAAAAAAAAAAAAAAACCCAAGCAAAAAGACAGCGCAATGACATATGACATATTCAAACTACTGAATGAAAGAAATCTCCAACCTAGAGTCCACTACCTGGCAAAACTCTCATTCATATGGGAGTGAGAGCTAAAAACATTCAAAACATTCTCACACAAGAAAGAGCTCACACTATTTGCACTAACCAAGCGAATTTTAAATTAACTACTTAAAGATGTACTACGCGATACAAATCCCTGATTGTAACAACAATCTACTCAGTATGACAGCACAACAACCCACACTGTCAATAATCTTCTTAAATGTCAACAGGCTTAATTCCCCCATTTAAAGGCACAGAGTAAAGTGTTTGATCAGAAAACAAAAAACAGATTTCTGCTGCCTGCAAGAAACACACCTAACTGAGCAGGATAGACACAGGCTTAGAATAAATGAATGGAAATCAATTATTCAAACCAATGCAAAACAAAACAAAACAAAGCTGGGACAGCCATTATCATATAAGATCAAATTGCATAGAACCTCAAGAAAGTTCTCAGAGACCAGAAGGGTCACTACTTACTAATCAGGGGAACCTTACAGCAAGAAGTACTAACTCTAATTAATATTTATGCACTGACTATAGAGCCATAAAACCCTAGAGAAACACATGGAGGGAAATGTGATAGTAATAGGGGATTTTAATACTCACCTATCACTACTAGACAGATCCACTAGGCAAAAAACTAGCAAAGATATAAGAATCCTAAACAAGAAGCTAGAGGAAATGTGCCTAGTGGACTAATACAGGGCTCTACACCTCAAGAAAACAGAATACACTTTCTTCCCGTGTACATGAAACCATCTTTAGAATAGACCATGCCGTGGGATATAAATCTAACTTACACAAAGTCACAAACATAAGGAGTATTAGAAGCATGCTATCAGACCATTATGCAACAGAGATCATGACCTACTGTAAAAAGAAACTGTGGAGAAAATCCAACACCTGAAGCAATATGTGTTTGGAAGGGACCTTTCTCAAGATAATTACAGCTATCTATGAAAAACCTACTGCCAACATTATCCTTAATAATGAAAAACTGAAAACATTTTCACTAAGGTCAGAAACAAGGAAGGTTATCCACTTTCTCCATTCTTATTCAAATTAGAGTTAGAACTACTAGTAATAGCAATCAGACAAGAAAATGGAATCTAAGGAATCCATATAGGGAAAGAAGTAGTCAAACTATCCTTATTTCCAGGTGATATGATGATGTACATAGAAAACCCTAAAGAGTACATAGTAAAATTCCTAGAAACAATAAACCAATACAGCAAAGTGGCTGTATACAAAAGCAATACACAAAATACAATAGAATTTCTCTATACAAATAATGAAGCAGAAGATAAAGACATTAAGGAGTCAATCCAATTTAAAATAGTATCTAAAAAATATCAAGTACTTGGGAATTAACCTAACAAGAGATGTGAAAAACTTATACCATGAAAAACTCAAATTGCTTCAAAAGGAAATTGAAGAGGACCTAAGGAAATAGAAGAACATCTCCTGCTCATGGGTAGGAAGAATCAACAAAAACAAAATATCTATCTTATCTAAATTATTATATAGATTTAACACAATCCCTATCCAAATTCAGACATCATTTTTTAAGGAACTTGAACAATCAATTATAAAATTTATCTGGAACCACAAAAGACCTAAGCTAGCCAAATCTATACTAAAACAAAACAAAACAAAACAAACAAACAAAAAAAACTGGGTGGCATTTCTTTACCTAACCTGAAGCTTTGTTATAAAGCCATAGTCATCAAGACAGCATGGTACTGGAACAAAGACAGAGTATCAGACCAGTGGGTTAGAACAGAATATCCAGAGATGTACCCCCAAATAGATGGTCAACTAATATTTGACAAAGGATCAAAGAACCTGAAATGGAACAAAGACAGTCTTTTCAACAAATGGTGTTGGAACAACTGGATAACCATTTGTAAGACACTAAAGATTTATCCATACCTTACACCTTACACAAAAAGCAACTCAAAATGGATTTAATCACTTTAATTAAGACCTAAATCTATAAAGTTTATTGAGGAAAAAATAGGAAGAATGCTCCAAGACATATACCTCAAAAAAATTCTTTGATGACGGAATGCCAATGGCAAGAGTAATAGCATCAAACCTAAATAAATGAGATTACATCAAACTAAAGAGTATTTATATGGCAAGATAAACACTGGCTAAAACCAGAAGTCAGTTTACATAAATCAAAAAGGTATTCATTCACTCTCGACACATCAAATAAAGGGCTGATATCTAGGATATACAAAGCACTCAGGAAGGTGAGCCCCACAAAACCAATAAAGCGATAGAAAAATGGGGAATGAAAATGAACAGACACTTTACCATGGAAGACCGACAAATACCATGAGATACATGAAAATATGTTCACTGTCACTCATTATTAGGGAAGTCCAAATCAAGACAACAATGAGGTACCACCTTACACCAGTCAGGATGGCACATATCAAAAATAATGGGACAAAATTCTGTTGGTGTGGATGTGGTAAAAAGGAACTCTCATCCACTGCTGGTGGGAACGTTGCCTGCTCCAACCCCTATGGAAAAAAATATGGAGGGTTCTTAAAAAACTCAAAATTGAGTTGCCATATGACCCAGCAATCACACACCTGGGTATCTATCCCCAAGATAGAAGAATATTCATACCAAATATGTATGCACTCCACTATTTATGCAGCACTCAACACAATAGCCAAGATTTGGAACCAACCTTGATGCCCAATAACAGATGATCGAATCATGAAGATGTATTTATACACAATGGGATATTACATAGCAGTTAGAAATGACACAATCATGGATCATGGATTTTGCAGCAATATGGATGTATCTACAAAATATGTTAAACAAATTAAGCCAGAAGAAGGATAAATACAGAATTATAGCACTTTTCTGAGGTACTTAGAATATACACCTTATACACATATAATACTCCAAGACCAAATACAACAGTTTAATAGGGTAGAAAGACCAATCACTGTAGTTGTCGTCATTTACTGGGGAGAAGGGTTCAAAACAAGTGGAAGAGGAACAACACAAAGCCTCAACTATCCATTTACCATAAAGAAACCAGCAGCAATGGAAACAACCATTTAGAGTGAACAGGTATGTAATCAGCCTCTTACTACAAAGGCCAATAATAATGTCTTAGGAAGATCATACACAAATACAGATGAATAATATGATTGGAAGTCAGCAGCAGCATTTCCTAAATATATGTTCTAGTCCCTTAATCTTACTAGGTATAAAATAACCCCTCAGCTTTTTTTGTCTACAGGGATTCTTGGATACAAAGGGTGGACGCCCTAATTTGACACCTCAGTATTTAGCCATACTAGATACCATATACAGTTGGCATTATAAAAACGTCTTAAAAAAACACTCCAATATACCCTTTTTCTCTGCGTTATGTCCACTATTAGGACCTGAAGCATATGACCATTCACACCACTAAAACAATTAACTGCGAACCACAGAATTATATTACAGGACCTACTCATAGAACAGGATCGGACAAATTAACATTTCCTTTCTCTCTCTTCCTCTCTCTCTTCTCCCTACTTCTTTCATTCTGCATTTTCTTCTTTCTGTTCCTCCTCCTCATCAATTCATTCTATGTCAAATAAAACTCACACTGATATTTTCTATTTAGGAGAGAAACTTTGATACATAAGATACAGTGGACAATACTAAGTAAGGTAGACCTCATTAACACATTATTTAGTACTCGAGATGTGAAATCAATCTTTATCCTAAACTGCTTCTGCCATTATCTAACCTTAAAACCTTCATTTACCAAGGCCCAACCCATCACTGATGAAATGCCTTGAAACTGAGAAACCTCCCAACTTTGACACATTGACCCAATCTCTTTTATTTGATTTATTAAATCTTCTTTTATTTATTTTTACTATATTTACCTATTTTCATGTTCTCTTCTCTCTTATCTTTTGCTCTCCTTTCCTCTCTTTCTTAAGCTATACCTAAGCTTATTATTTATCTTAATTCAACCAGTCCTTAAGAACTCAGATCCATTCTATTAGGGTCAAACCTCTAACAACACTTCAAGAATAGATCACTATGGGTGGTGTTCTTTACATGACTGAAACCCAAACACAATCATGTATGTAATCAAGGTGTTTAAATAAAAAAAAAATAAAAAGGATAAAAGGTAAGACAAAAAAAAGAATAGATTACTAATCTAAATCTTTATATGGGCATGATTACATAGAGTGAGGACTCCTCTATGAGAGCCAAACTTAAGTTGTAAACAATCCATGCCTATAGTGAATATAGACCCTCCTCTATACTATCCTTCTTTCCCCTCTCTGAAATCCTACTACCTCTTCACCCTCCAATCCCAATTTGATATCCCACCTTATTAACACTTTTTACCCTCAGATCTTAACCCATTAAGCATCAAGACTGACCTCCTGCCTCAATAAGCTATCACTCAGCTCCCAATTAAAGGGACACCCACTCAGCCCCCCTTCTCCTCTCCTGACAATAAATTACAAGCAAACTTGTGCTGACTCATATTCTGTGGCCCTCTTTCTCATCCCCCCAAATGTGGACTGTTGCTTGATACTGGACTCAGTCCAGAAGGACCAACAGTGCAATAACTCTACCCGAGCCCTTTCTGCCACAAAGCATTTCTCAAACTCAAGAAAACCAGGATGTGTGAGGAAATGTGCCCTGGATTCCAACCCTCACAAGATTATCCCAAAAGACAATGGAGATGCCTATATTTCCCTTATAAGTTTAAGACTTTTATAATACTACCTATTATCCTGTTTATATCCAAATGTAAAGTGGTCTCCTGTATCACTTTGTTCATTTGATTACGTTATTTAAACTCATCTTTATTTATTTTTATATATGTGGATATAATTTTTGTTTATATATGTATAATGTATGTTTATATATGTATATATATGTTTTTGTCTTGTTTTTGTTTTCTTCTCTTCCTTAACTTCACCTGTTTGGGTCTGCTTGGTACAAAAACTTACAAGAAAAAGTCTTGCCTGGGATAAAAGCTCAGGTCAAAACAGGGCACAGAGATGACAGCGCCTGACACTCTCATCCCCAAATGCACCAGCAATATAATATTTTTTTTGCAAAGGCATATTAAAAAGGGGGAAATTTTATGTATAGAAACAAGCTCTTATCTACTAGGGATAAGAATTCATACATTTTGGGGCCAGGAAGGTGGCGCTAGAGGTAAGGTGTCTGCCTTGCAAGCGCTAGCATAGGATGGACCGAACCGTGGTTCGATCCCCCAGTGTCCCATATGGTCCCTCCAAGCCAGAGGCGATTTCTGAGCTCATAGCCAGGAGTAACCCCTGAGCGTCAAACGGGTGTGACCCAAAAACCAAAAAAAAAAAAGAAAAAAAAGAAAGAAAGAAAATTCACACATTTTACAATGCAGGGGCACCTCCTACCTTGAACATATTTCATGTGGTCCCAACTTAGACTCCTTGTGATCAGATAGCAACTGTCAACCCTGAACCCTAGATCTCAGACATAGACTAGACAAAGTTCTCTGCAGAGATCCAGGTACATAAACTCACTCTGGGACATTCTTAATACTGCTCTGACATCAACATGCACTAGTTTTTGATATGACACCCTGACAATGAGGAAATGGCAGCAACCTGATCTAAGAGCAAATTGTCTTCTTCACCACCTTACGATAAGATAAAATCAGAAGACATGCCATTCTTTGATAAGTGCAAAAGCCAAGATCACTAACTATAGAAGACTGAGTGTGTGACAACCATGAATAGGCAGAGCAGAGGTCTCAAACTCGTGGCCCACGGGCTGTTTGTGGCCCTCCTTACAACATTTTGTGGCCTGCAGCTGGCCTTCAAATATCACAGTATTCGCGAGTATTCACTTACCAAATAATCGCAATAAAAATTAGTAAGAAAAAAATCGCATTAAACATTCGTGTACCCCAAGCAGATCCGTTCAGGGTATGCAAATGTTTGATACGATTTTTTTTGCTATTTTTTCTTACTAATGCAATTTTTTATTGCGAATATTCGGTAAGTGAATAATCGTAAATACTTTGTGCCTAGAGCAGAGGTCATTTTCGCTGCTCCTGCCTGCTGTCCCTTGCAATATTGGAGGCCTAAGGGAGAGAAGGGAGAGAAGTTTATTGCAGAATTAGATTTTTTCTACCTTCATCATGACTTTATCAAAGCCTGCAGTGAAGAGAAAGATTGATGACAAGCACAGACAATTTCAGGAAAAATGGGAGACGCAGTATTTCTTTGTTGAGCACAGGGGCATTCCCACATGTCTTATTTGTTCAGAGAAAGTTGCAATGCACATTATTCAACTAAACATGCTGAGGAATGCGCAAAATATCAAGGAAATGAGAGAGCCAAGCAGGTTGCCAGTCTTAAAGCATGTCTAATGAGGCAAAAAAATTTCTTCAAGAAAGCAACCAAAGAGAATGTTGGATCAGTCAAAGCTAGTTACATGGTTAGTGAGATGATTGCTAAGGCAGGGAAACCATTCACAGAAGGAGAATTTGTTAAAAAAAAATGCATGTTACAGGCTGCAAGTATTCTCTGTCCTGAAAGAAAGTTCAATTTAGCAAAATCAGCCTTTCTGCCAACACTGTGGCAGAGAGCATTTCTGACATATCATGTGACATTTATCATCAACTGTGTGAGAAAGCCAAATGTTTTGATGCATACTCAGTTGCTCTTGATGAGGGCACAGATATAGCAGAAACTGCGTAGCTCACAATTTATGTCCGTGGTGTTGATTGCAATTTTGAATTGACAGAGGAGCTGCTCACAATAATTCCAATGCATGGCCAGACCACCACTAATGAGATATTTCGGCATCTGTGCGATGCCATTGAGAATGCAGGTTTGCCATGGAAGAGGTTTGTTGGAATAATAACTGATGGAGCGCCATCGATAACAGGGAGGAAAAATGGACTGGTGGCACTTGTTCAAAAAAAAAAACTTGAAAAGGAGTGTGTAAAGAAGGCCATTGCTCTTCACTGCATTATCCATTAGCAGGCCCTTTGCAGTAAATGCCTCCCATGTGACAATGTGATGTCTGTTGTTGTGAAATGCATGAACCAAATCAGATCCAGGGGCTTAAAGCACCAAATCAGATCCAAAGCACAGGAGGTTCCATGCTTTTTTTTTTAGAGGAAATGGAGTCAGAATATGGATATGTGCTCTATTTTAACAAGGTACATTGGCTCAGCAGGGGAAATGTCCTGAAAAGATTTTTTGAGTTGAGAGAAGAAGTGAAAGTCTTCATGGAGAAGGATGGGAATGCTGTTTCTGAGTAGAGTGATCACAAATGGCTCATAGACTTAGTTTTTCTTGTTGACATCACACATAAGCTGAATGTACTAAACAAGATGATACAAGGCCTGGGGAAGCTTATCAGTGCTGCCTATGACAACGTGAGAGCATTTTCCACAAAATTTGTGTTATGGAAATCCCAGCTCTCTCAGATAAACCTTTGCCGTTTCCTAGCATGCAAGGAACTTGTGGATGCAGGCATACCATTCAGTGGTGAGAAATATGTTGATGCTATTTTTAAGCTAGAGAAGGAATTTGATCACAGAATTGCAGACTTCAAAAAGCACAGAGCCACTTTGTGGACCCCTTTTTCTTTGATGTGCAAGATGACCCTCCTGTGCTTCAAATGCAGCTCATTGACCTGCAATGCAACTCTGATCTCAAACCAAGTTCTGGGAAATTAGTGAAAAAGCAGACATGCATGGGCAATTTTTGAGAGAATTGCCCCCAGCTTCCCTGAACTTTTCCGAATGTTCAAGTGCACCATGTGCCTTTTTGGGAGCACATATGCATGTGAAAATTTATTTCCACATTGAACTTCAATAAGTCAAAGTACAGGTTTAGACTTAATGATGATCATCTTCAAGCCATACTGTGGATCTCAACTGCTTCCTTCCTAAAGCCAAATGTGGTTTAGATTTGTGAGAAGAAGTGCTGTCAAGTCTCTAGCAGCAAGGAATAAGCAAAAGATGCCATGTTCAGAAGAACTGTTCATGATCTTCACTCAATGTTCTATTCATGTTCAGAATAAATAATTAAAACTGTTAATAATGATGTTTGAGGACTTTATTTTGTGAAATTCCTTATGCGGCCCTGCCTCATCCCAACTTTGCCTCCTGTGGCCCTTAGGTAAATTGAGTTTGAGACCCCTGAGGTTGAGCATATCCTGGGAGCAATAAAAGAGACTCTAGTCTAGGCCTTGGCCTATGATCTGTACAACAGTCAAGATTTCTAAATCCAGAGGTCTGACTGAGACAACTGTAACCATGCACAACTTCTGGAAATAATGAAAAAGTCTATCCTAGGCTTCTTTCTAGGAATGATGCAAAAACCTAGACCACCAACTACAGAAGATTGATTAAAACCACCGTGATGGCACAGAACTTCTATCACCGTAAAAAAAAAAAAGACTCCATCCTATGACCTGTGAAAATACTAATATCTATTTACAGAGGCCTGAGCGGAAAATTTCCAAACACTGCAAAAGCACCTATGGGTGAGTAAAAGAACAGATATGGTGCCTGGAGTTATTCTCATGACAGTATATTTCAAGGGCTTAGAAATCCTGTATCTCTTAGGCCAAGGGAATTCCCATTCTAATATCCCGAATATTTTCTTTTTTTTTTGTTTTGTTTTGTTTTTGGGTCACACCTGGCAGTGCTCAGGGGTTACTCCTGGTTGTCTGCTCAGAAATAGCTCCTGGCAGGCACGGGGGACCATATGGGACAGTGGGATTCGAACCAACCACCTTTGGTCCTGGATCGGCTGCTGGCAAGGCAAACGACACTGTGCTATCTCTCCAGGCCCATCCCCAATATATTCTGAGCCTATGCAAAAAGGAAAAAAAATGTTCAAATTAAATTTTTAGTTGTCAATGTTGTTTGTTTTTTGATGTTTTGTTAGTCTGTTTGTTTTTGTTTTGTTTGCTTTGTTTTGTTTTGGTGCTTTGTCTTGTTTTTTTTTTTTTTATTTCAGGGCTGTGGTTATTGTTCGGCTGTTGTCTTTATTGCTGTGGTTCTTTTCAGAGTTTTGTTGATTTTTTTTCGTATTGTTATGTTTTCTTCTTTTTTCCCTTTCTTCTCTTAAATCAATATTTATAGCCTCTAGAAGAACTCCATTTTTTGCTAGTTTGATTCTTGCCGCCCTCCTCACTTTTTTCTTTCATTCAAACAGAACCACATAACTTGAACTATATTTTTCTGCCTCACAAAGTGAAGGGGAAATACTGGAGGGTACCAAGACCAAACAATCATATGAACATTGAGTAGAAATAAAAAATTATCAGAATTAAACACCAAATCCAAAGCCAATGACAGCAGAATCAATTCCCAATCTACAACAAGCTAGACACAAAGGAAACTACCATATTTGAAAGAAAAAATGGCAACCGAAAATCTGGGGTCATCTTATACGCCGAGTATATCCCAAGAAAATGTTTCAATATGCCGCTACAAGAAAATTGTCTGAATATTGTCACAAAACAAATTTTCCAACTCGATCCTGCACCAATCACTGCAAGGCTGCTCGACCGCCTCTCTAACTCAGCCAATCCAAACAGGCTTTTGATGCATGCAAATTAGACAATGTTCTGTACCCGAGTCTACACTGTCAAAAGCCTGCTCAGATTGGCCAGAGTCAGAGAGAAAGTCTATGACAATATAAACTTTGAACCTTTGCTTGCTGTGATTGGCTCACTGTGGTACATGAGCACAAGAACACATGCAGCACATACAGCTCAGGAACGTTCTGTCTGATACAGCGAATATAGGCCTAAACCTATGTTTTAACTGAAAAATTAGGGGGTCATCTTATATGCCCAGTCAATACGGTACTTATACTAGTGGCCCACGGGGCAAAGGAGGGTGATATGGGATGTATGCTGGGTACAGGGGTGGAGGGAGGACAACATTTGTAGGGGGAATGCCCCTGATTCAATTTCACTATGTACCTAAAATATTACTGTGACTGATTGTAATCCACTTCGATCAAAAAATATTATTTAAAAGAAAGAAATTTTGCATTTCAAAAAGTGCATTTTACAAAAGAGGCAGCTTC
This sequence comes from Suncus etruscus, assembly GCF_024139225.1. Taxonomy (NCBI): domain Eukaryota; kingdom Metazoa; phylum Chordata; class Mammalia; order Eulipotyphla; family Soricidae; genus Suncus; species Suncus etruscus. The sequence continues at coordinate 81,745,239 of NC_064863.1, read as the reverse complement.
AAGTTTATAAACACTAAAAAATCAACTAAGTACATAATCGACAACTAAATCCTTTGAGTGATTTTAAAAGAAAGAATCTAGAAATAAATTGATATAATGAAAACTATGATATAATTTTTATCCACATCATTAACCATATTCTATTGACTTCATTTGTATTTGTGTTTTGTTTGTTTTGGGGACCATACCAATGATGCTCAAAGGTTACTCCTGGTTATGAACTCAAATATCGCTCCTATCTTGGGGAACCATGTGGGATGATGGGGGATAGAACTACAGTCTGTAATGGTCAGCCACCTGCAAGGCAAATGCCCTACAGCTGCGCCATCGCACTGGCCCCTGACTTTAATTTTTAAATGTTTATTTCTTGGGCATTTAAGAATGATGAACTAGTTCACCACTCTCCGAGCCTCAGTTCTATAAAATAATGTGAATTTCTGTTAATCTATACAGAAATTTTATGTTTTGAAGAATTTAAGGGAGTTACGTTATAAAATTAATTTTACTTTTTAATTTTATTTATATTTATTTATTTATTTATTTTGGTTTTAGGGCCACACCCGCCTTGCTCAGGAGTTACTTTTGGCTCTGGCTCTGTGATTAGAAATTGCTCCTGGCTTGGGGGACCATATGGAATGCAGGGATTAGAACCCAGGTCCATCCTGTGTTGGCCACACGTAACACAAACAAACCACTGTGCTAACTCTCCGGCCCCTACCTTTTTATTCTTTACTTGATTACAGATATTTGTACATAAAATTGATATTGTGTATCCTGTAAGATAAGGAACTCAAGGGCCTGAAGCTCATGGAGGAGGCTAGGTTGATTCCCAGAACCCTGTGGTTGTCCACTTCTGTTGCTAAGCACTGAGCCAGGAGCAGTTTGTGAGTGTCCAGCTATCTCACAAATGAGAAGCAACATTTTTGTCACAGTTATAGTACAAAAGATGAAGGAATTATCTTGCAGGTAGTTAACCTGGGTTGGATTTCTGATAGCACACAATCCCCACAGCACCACCAGGAATGGTTCCTGAGCATAGAGACAGCTATAAGCCCTGAATACTGCTAAGTGTGTCCCAACTCCTTGCTTGCATTAATATTGCAAACAGGGCCCGGAGAGATAGCACAGCGGCGTTTGCCTTGCAAGCAGCCGATCCAGGACCAAAGGTGGTTGGTTCGAATCCCGGTGTCCCATATGGTCCCCCGTGCCTGCCAGGAGCTATTTCTGAACAAACAGCCAGGAGTAACCCCTGAGCATTGCCAGGTGTGACCCAAAAGCCAAAAAAAAAAAAAAATATTGCAAACAAAATCAAACAAACATTCCAAAAAACCTAAAGTTAGATATTTTATTTCCTTAGACCAAGGTATGTAGCCTTTACTGTCAATATTTAATAATGAAATTATTAAGAATTAAGTTAATGTCTCCAAAAGTGTGACTTAATTAATTCTTATTTAATATTTTAAGAAAGAGTTAAATTTCTAATGTAAGGAAATTTACCTTAACATTCTCTATTCATTTACTGCCTGTTATCTAATAAAGCTTCTAAAGCATAGCATACAGCCAAGAGCTAGTCCTAAATTCCATGGGTGTGATCCAAAAGAAAAACAAAGACAAAAATAAACACATAAAAAAGATTTGACATCAACCTTTTTCTTCACTGCAGGAGCAATTTAAAAGAGATAATGCCTGAAAGTACATAAGGAAAAGTTCCAAAGGCCAATTTCACTATCAATTTACAATTTACTATCAGGGACTAATCTAGCATTATTTTTTTGCAGCTCTGAGAAGCATATTTTCCTATATAAGTCGCTAATTTTTAAGACTTAAATAAAGACCTTGATCATCTGCTTCAGGCCCTGAAGGGAAAAGACTGCATAAATAGAAAGGCTGTTGAGAACTCAATCCATTGATTCCAGGGAGAAGATAAATACCATTATCAGCTACTAAAATATAATTGATTACACTTTGTGAGCTAGCATAGTCTCTTCTTATCATAAAACACTTAATGAAAATGAATATTTATATATATTGTTTTCAAGTTCCTACACCAATTTATATCATGGTATGCAATACCAAATTTGATTTATAATTCTTTTCTAAAAATTATTATAGTAAAAAGACTAAATAAATGTTTGCAACCCATTGTGAAATTAGAAAAACAAACAAAACAACAGCTACACAACAGCTACACAAACCAAGCTAGATGGTGTCATGATTTTCATATTCAGTGAAAACATTTGTAAGTTGTAGGGGTCTTTCTTTTCTTAGATGAAACTTTAATTAATTGGCTTACAAAGGTAAGATATCTATGTTTCTTCTTTTCTAAAAACTAGGTTAAATTATCAGTCATCAATTAAAAATCTGTAAAAAAAATAATTTACCTTCTCTGACTTTTATTCGCTTCATACTTTATAAATTAATGTTAAGCGATAACCAAAATAAAGTCTAGGACTAGAGAGATAGTACAGTGAGTTGGGGGGTGTGACTTACAACTCACATGCAGATATGAGTTGGATCCCAAGAACTCCATAGGCTTAGCAAGAGTGATTTCTGAACCTGGAAATCCTGATTGTCACGTCATAATTTAATAATTTGTGATTATTTTTGTAACAGCTTTGCAATTTCATGGTACATTTTTAAATAAAACGTCAAGGTTATACAAAACATTTTGAACATAGGAAAACAGGACAAAAAGTTTGACAATAAAGTTTAGTAAGGTTTAAATGACTTTACCTCATTTATTATCATCCAGTGACAGTCAAAGGCAACTAAATTAGTCTCCACAACCTAGAATTGAAAACAAACAAAAATAACAATGCATCAGTAAGCATTCATTGTGAAATGCAAACAAAACTAATAAATAAATTTTGCAAATGACAAAGTGAAACCCACATTAGGTAGGTTTTAGTTATTCAATTGATGAAAAACCAATAATAAAGCACTGAAGATGAATTTGTGCTCTATATACAGATGCATAAGAGTTGCTAGTTGAGTTTGAAAATATTATTCAATAAATACTAAAAATAATAAGTATTAAAAAGTAATATTCTATGTTATATTAATGAGTGAATCAAACCTCCTGTGTATTCCAAATAAAATTGAATGCATTTCTCCATTTTATCTAAGTATATAATTTCCACGACTGAAGTCTAACTAAATTTTTTTAATAGTTTCCTTATTTAAGCATTATGGTTACAAACATGTTTGTAATTGTGTTTCAGCCATAAAATTCACACACTTCTTCACCAGTGAAACTTTCCTGCCACCAATGTCCTTGATTTTCCTCTTTCCCATACCTGCGTATCTTGGAGACAGGCTTTGTGTTTCTCTCTCTCTCTCTCTCTCTCTCTCTCTCTCTCTCTCTCTCTCTCTCTCTCTCTCTCTCTCTCTCTCTCTCTCTCTCTCTCATTGTCATGATAGTTATTATTTCTCTAATCACACTTATCACTCTTGGTGCTAAGTTTCTTATTGAGGGCTGGTCCTTCCAGCTCTCATCTCTATTATCTCTGATTATTATTATTATTAGTTATTATTATACTCTTATTTTTATATCTCAGATGAATGAGACTATTGTATATTTATTTCTCTCTTCTGACTTATTTCACGCAACAAAACAGTCTCCATATCAAGCCAATTATAAGCAAACTTTGTGACTTCATCTTTTCTAACAGCTGCATAGTATTCCATTGTATCAGGGGTTAGCAACCTGCTTCTCCAGAGCCTCGTGTGGCTCTTTTGAAGCTTTGCTGCAGCTCCGATAGCAGGGGGGCGGGGAGAGGTATCACTTATAATATTTTAATTGGCTATTCATTTTCACAAACATATGTTGTATATTGTTAAGTGAAACTTCTCTATTTTTCTTTTTTAGATAGACAGCTAACTGCATGATCCTGTATATAGCATTAAGAAACATTGGCCCCAATAAAACAAAACAAAACAAAACAAAAAGATAAGAAAAATGTGTGTAGTGCTATATTTATTTTAAATGTTGTGATGGTTTCCCAGGTTTTTCATTCTTCTTTTTTGGCTCCCAGGATTTATTTTCTTCGGAAACGAGTCCAAGTGGCACTTTATGTCTTAAAGGTTGCCGAACACTGATAGATGTATACAGTTTCTTTATCCACTCATCTGTCCTTGGACATCTGGGTTGTTTTCAGATTTTGTCTATTGTGAATAGTGATGCTACGAACATATAGAGGGCATTTTTGTATTTTGTTTTTGTGTTTTTTTCCTACAATTCTATTTACTATCTTCTGACAAAGTATCCTCCATGTTCTAAAAATCCTTGTGTGGATGTATTGTGTAGGTATCTAGTTATAAAATTATCTAGATGTAAAGACTAAAATCCAATCAAGTGCCAGCATTACATTTTCAGTGTGCTATTTTAGAAGTCTTTGGATTGCTAACAATATGAACAAAAGTAAATCTTACATAAACAGAAAAGTTTATGTGTTTAGGTTTAAGCAACTTTATCTGACTAATGTTTGACAAATATAATCTGGGTAGTTCTTGGCTTAGGTAAAAACATTGTATTGGGATGAAAATGTAAGTTAGGTGCTGACAGATTATGTGGGTTCTGTTGCAGTTCCCCATAATGTCCCCCAAGCACAGCAGAAGTGATCCCTAAGCATCATCACAGTATGTGGTCTGAAGCACCTCCTGCTCCCCACAAATGCATTGTGTGTACAATAATGCAGTTAATATATCAACTTTTCAACTTTATGATAATATAATCTAAGATATTTTCCTATCTATGATTAATGCCATGGATCCTATAAGCATATAATCAAGGAAACTATTTTTCATAAATTACCTTTGGTAGTTTCATCAGTAATATATGAAAAACAGATTTTAAACAAATATACTTCGAAAGTAAGAACATAAAGAAACTAAGTAAGAATTACATTTTGGTGGTTATTCTTTAACAACTATCTGAGAAAAGACTAGTAATAAGTTTAAATACAATTACGTAGTTATATATAGAATATTTGCTTTTTAAAATTTTCGTGAGTTTTAGATGACTATGTAAAGCTTAATGTAATTTAATAATCTATTTATAACACATAATAATAAATGATGCATTAACTGTCCTTAATTTGTATAATTGTATTTGCAATATAGATTCTCAATTTACATGTGACATTGATAGAAAATATTGTCCATGAAAGGTCACAGCTTTAGCTAAAAGCATTTTATACTAATATAGTAACACTTAATTATTTTATAGTTATCATCCTTTAACTATACCAGAGGGAGATTATTCATCATTTATTTATAATAAATATTATTTGAAAATAAGAGTATTTTCATGCAGATGTAAAGGAATTTAAATCAGAGACAAATCAAAGAATTTATTTAAATAAAAAGAAAAAATATACTAAAATGAGAAATAGGGAAAGTTCAGAGGAAAGAGAAGTGATATTTACAATCTTAAAAGTGCTTCTGAAACAATATTAGCAGTAGAATGAAAAAATGATTTCAGCTGCTTAATTATAATGATTTAACAGACTACAAAATTTGGTCAGTTTAAGCAAATATAAGATATAAAAATTCTGCTTGGAGCTGAACCTGAATTCCTAAGGCTACCAACAATACCCAACACTCCCCTTCCTTAAACTCTAGACCCAGACTATCCCATATCCTGTTGTCTGTCTGCCCTCTTATCCCAAATCCACTGAGTTATGCCTGCTATTTAAATTGATATCTATTTCCAGGAAGGTGGGCCCTAGCACTTCTTTCTTTCAGACAATATACAGCCTCAAAATTTAGATGACCAAACCAAGTAATTATTGGGCAATATTTTTTAATCATAATCAAATAACCGAGCATGTTTAGGAGAATATCCTTTAAGGCAAATTTTTTAGTAGTCATTTTATCCCATAATCAATTGAATAGATACTTTTCTTAAGCAACTGGGAACCTTAAACTCCACCACTCTTACCCACAAAATGCATAGAACAATGCGGAAACTATGGAGATCAACTGCAGGTTTGGATACGGAGATAAAGCTAGGAAAATCTCTAAGCCCATAAAAATGTCCGAGTCTGAAAGAAGTGGACCTAAAATGAACATTTAATGCTGTAATAGCAGAAATCATGGAAGCACTAACGAGTAAAATTACGCAAAAAATAGATGAACAATTCAACCAACTAAAGAACTCTTTCAGACGATGAGAGAGTCCATACAAAATTGGAAGGAACTAAAAAAAATATTAACAATCCATAGTAGCAGAATCACACAGGGGGAGAACATTATAGATAACATTTAAAACAAATTACAGCCAGAATCAATAAAAAAAATGTCAAAAAAGTAAAGAAAGATAAAAGAATGGAAAAAAGTAAGAGCCTTGTTGTAAAAAAGACAAGAGAAACAACCTTCAAATTATAGGAATACCAGAAGGGGAAGATAAAGAGATGGGGAAGAACAAGTAGTGGGAGAGAAATGGCAGATAAATTTACAATGTTCTGTAAATTTTCTCTGGAAATTCAAGAGGCAAAAACAGTGCCAAACAAAATAGAGAGAAACAGAATAGAACATATACATATAGAACTCAAAATAACAAAGAGAGAGGAAAGAAAGAAAGGAAGGAAGGAAGGAAGGAAGGAAGGAAGGAAGGAAGGAAGGAAGGAAGGAAGGAAGGAAGGAAGGAAGGAAGGAAGGAAGGAAGGAAGGAAGAAAGAAAGAAAGAAAGAAAGAAAGAAAGAAAGAAAGAAAGAAAGAAAGAAAGAAAGAAAGAAAGAAAGAAAGAAAGAAAGAAAGAAAGAAAGAAAGAAAGAAAGAAAGAAGAAAGGAAAGGAAAGGAAGGAAGGAAGGAAGGAAGGAAGGAAGGAAAAAAGAAGAAAGAAAGAAAGAAAGAAAGAAAGAAAGAAAGAAAGAAAGAAAGAAAGAAAGAAAGAAAGAAAGAAAGGAAGGAAGGAAGGAAGGAAGGAAGGAAGGAAGGAAGGAAGAAAGGAAGGAAGAAAGGAAGGAAGGAAGGAAGAAAGAAAGAAAGAAAGAAAGAAAGAAAGAAAGAAAGAAAGAAAGAAAGAAAGAAAGAAAGAAAGAAAGAAAGAAAGAAAGAAAGAAAAAGAAAGAAAGAAGGAAGGACGGAAGGAAGGAAGGAAGAAAAGAGAAAGAAAGAAGGAAAGAAAGAAAGAAAGAAAGAAAGAAAGAAAGAAAGAAAGAAAGAAAGAAAGAAAGAAAGAAAGAAAGAAAGAAAGAAAGAACGGAAGGAAGGAAGGAAAGAAGGAAGAAAGAAAGGAAGGAAGGAAGAAAGGAAGGAAGGAAGGAAGAAAGGAAGGAAGGAAGAAAGAAAGGAAGGAAGGAAGGAAGGAAGAAAGAAAGAAAGAAAGAAAGAAAGAAAGAAAGAAAGAAAGAAAGAAAGAAAGAAAGAAAGAAAGAAAGAAAGAAAGAAAGAAAGAAAGAAAGAAAGAAAGAAAGAAAGAAAGAAGAAAGAAAGAAAGGAAAGGAAGGAAGGAAGGAAGGAAGGAAAAAAGAAGAAAGAAAGAAAGAAAGAAAGAAAGAAAGAAAGAAAGAAAGAAAGAAAGAAAGAAAGAAAGAAAGAAAGAAAGAAAGGAAGGAAGGAAGGAAGGAAGGAAGGAAGGAAGGAAGGAAGGAAGGAAGGAAGAAAGGAAGGAAGGAAGAAAGGAAGAAAGAAAGAAAGAAAGAAAGAAAGAAAGAAAGAAAGAAAGAAAGAAAGAAAGAAAGAAAGAAAGAAAGAAAGAAAGAAAGAAAGAAAGAAAAAGAAAGAAAGAAGGAAGGACGGAAGGAAGGAAGGAAGAAAAGAGAAAGAAAGAAAGAAAGAAAGAGAGAAAGAATGAAAGAAAGAAAGAGAGAAAGAATGAAAGAAAGAAAGAAAGAAAGAAAGAAAGAAGGAAGGAAGGAAGGAAGGAAGGAAGAAAGAAAGGAAGGAAGGAAGAAAGGAAGGAAGGAAGAAAGGAAGGAAGGAAAAAAGAAAGAAAGGAAGGAAGGAAGGAAGGAAGGAAGAAAGAAAGAAAGAAAGAAAGAAAGAAAGAAAGAAAGAAAGAAAGAAAGAAAGAAAGAAAGAAAGAAAGGAAGGAAGGAAGGAAGGAAGGAAGGAAGGAAGGAAGGAAGGAAGGAAGGAAGGAAGGAAGGAAGGAAAGAAGGAAGGAAGAAAGAAAGAAAGAAAGAAAGAAAGAAAGAAAGAAAGAAAGAAAGAAAGAAAGAAAGAAAGAAAGAAAGAAAGAAAGAAAGAAGGAAGGAAAGAAAGAAAGGAAGAAGGAAAGAAAGAAGAGAGAAAGGAAGAAAGAAGAGAGAAAGAAAGAAAGAAAGAAAGAAAGAAAGAAGGAAGGAAAGAAAGAAAGGAAGAAGGAAAGAAAGAAAGAAAGAAAGAAAGAAAGAAAGAAAGAAAGAAAGAAAGAAAGAAAGAAAGAAGAAAGAAAGAAGAAAGAAAATAGAGAGACTTCTTAAAGCAACAGGGAGAGGAAAATCATTAGATATACAGGAAAAAAAACGGAAAATTAACATATATTTCACATGAAATGGTCCAGGAAAGAAAAGAGGGAATGATATAACCAAATTATTGAATGAAAGACGTTTTCAAGCTACAGCCCACAGCAAACCTTTCATTTATATAAGAAGGAGGGATAAAAAAATACTTATACAAAAAAGAACTTGCAATATTCATGATAATCAAAAAGACTCTAAATGAACTACTAAAAGGTCATTTATATTAAAAAATAAATTATTATATAAACCAAATAAACAATCATACACAGTATAATGGGATCACTGTCCTTTCTGTCAACATTCTTTGGATGTCAATGAAATTAACACCAAAGGTCAAAGTAGAGGGTTGGCTCAGGAAACAAAAACCATATATTTTCTGTTTTAGACAATGCAACTAAAATAAATGTAGTAAATAGAGGTAATCAGTGTAAATAGAAGCTCAGAAAATAAAGATGGAAAACAACTATAAAACCCACTGGAAAACAAAGAGCTGAGCCTGCCATACTGATATCAGAACACATTTCTTTCAACCTCAAGAAAGTAATTAGAGAGAAATGTAGATCCTTTGTCTGTAAAGGCAGGCAGGAATGGTCTGTCTCTGCTTACCAACTGGAAGTGACTGAGGGAACCTGTCGCCTTTGAGTTATTCTCTACTCTTCTGTCTCCTGAAACTCCTGAGAGGGTCAGAAGTGCCCAGCAAAAACTGTTTCCTAGAGGCATCCAAGCGAAAAGGCCAAGAAAGAGCATTGCCACTCCGCTTTATTTCATGCCACATACTCTAAATAATGAGCCCCAACATAATATACAGAAAAAGTCACACTACAAGATTGACAATGGGGAAAACTCGCAGGCAAACACCATGCAAGGAAATTGAAGATAATAGCTGTGATGACGAAAAAATACCAACCATCTGATTAATCTCTCAATAAGAAGTTTAGAATAGACATATAGAGGATTCTCATGGAAATCAAAGAAAACATAGCTCTAGCTGAACAGAACACAAAGGTAGAAATCAGAAAACTTCAAACTGAATTAACGTATCTGAAGACATGTAAAAAGTTCAATGGAAAACCTCTCCAACAGAGTAAGAGCAGCCGAGGACAGAATTAGTGAACTGGAAGATGAAATGCAGAATAATTCCATATAGCAGAAGAGATTGGAAAAAAAACCTTAAGGCAAATAATCAGACTATGGAAAAATACTCAAAGAATGGGAACAGATGAAAATAGAAGTCTTTTGTAAACTCAACAGAAACAACGTAAGTATCATTGCAGTCCCAGAGGCCCAAAAGGAGATAGCCAGGAAGAATCAACAATGACATCATTACAGAGAAACTCCCAGAGCTAAATACTGCATGCAATCAAATCCTGCATGCCTGAAGAGTACCAGCTAAAAGAAACCCAAAGAAAAACACCCCAACACACATCCTAGTCACAATGATGAATCCTACAGATAGAGATAAAATACTGAAAGCAATAAGATCAAAAAGGGAAATTACATTCAAAGAAGCAAGCTTAAAATTTACAGCAGACATGTCACAAGAAATTCTCAAAGCCAGAAGACAATGGTGGGATATTGTACAAGACTGAATAAAATGGAAACAGCACCCAGCCTGACTCACATCCAGATTTGAAGGAAGGATATATAGCAACACGGATAAGCAACAGCTCAGAACTTTACAAATGCAAAACCAGCCTTAAAGGAAAACTGAAAGGTCTATTTTAAGACAAGCCAGACCAAATAGATACACCAAACTTATACACAAAGATGACAATAAATCCTATGACAATCATCTCCCTCACAGTCAATGGACTAAATGCACCAATTAAGAGTACAGAGTGGCTAAATGGATCAAAAAGATGAATCCAACCTTCTGCTGCCTATATGAAACACACCTAAATAGTCAGAACAAACATAGTCTCAAAATCAAAGGCTTTAGAAAAATCATCCAAATAACCAACACCCTTAAAAAAAACAAAACCGGGGGCCGGGTAGGTGGCGCTGGAGGTAAGGTGTCTGCCTTGCAAGCGCTAGCCAAGGAAGGACCGCGGTTCGATCCCCCGGCGTCCCATATGGTTCCCCCAAGCCAGGGGCGATTTCTGAGCACATAGCCAGGAGTAACCCCTGAGCATCAAACGGGTGTGGCCCAAAAACCAAAAAAAAACAAAAAAACAAAACCGGGAATGCCCATATTAATATCAGACGACACAAACTTTAGACTCAGAAAAGTTGTAAGAGACAAAGATGGGCACTCCATACTAATTAAGGCAGGGATCTCAAACTCAGTTTACCTGGGGGCCTCAGGAGGCAAAGTCAGGGTGAGGTAGGGCCGCATAAGAGATTTCGCTTACCGAATATTCACAATAAAAAATTGCATTAGTAAGAAAAAATTGCAAAAAATTGCATTAAACATTTGCATAACCTGAACAGAACTGCTCGGGGTATGCAAATGTGTAATGCTATTTTTTTCTTACTAATGCGATTTTTATTGTGCTTATTTGATAAGTGAATAATCTTGAATACTGCGATATTTGAAGGCCAGCTGCAGGCCACAAAATGTTGTACAGAGGGCTGCAAATGGCCCACGGGCCGCAAGTTTGAGACCCCTGCATTAAGGGATATGTGCAACAGGAAGAAATCATACTACTAAATTTATATGCACCCAGTGAAAGACCAGAAAAATATGTAATACAATTATTGACAAATTTGAAAGAGGACATCAATGATTACAATAATTGTGGGAGACATCAACATGGCCCTGTCAACACTTGATATGTCAACAAGAATAAAACCCAACAAAAATATACTAGCTCTGAAAAGAGAAATGGAAGAGAGAGGTCTAGAAAATATATTTAGGACAATCCATCGCCCGATACTTGTATACACTTTCTTTTTCAATGTACATTAGTATACTATGTACTCCAGTATAAACAACATGATGGTACATAAAACATACCTCCATAAAATTAAGAGGATAAAAATATTCCAGGCTGCCTTCGCTGGCCATAAGGCTCTAAAATTAGGTTTGAACTACAAAGGGACACAGAAGACCTATAACAACTGGACATTAAACAGCCTAGTACTAAACAACCAGGGGTTCAAGAGGAAATAAAAACTTCCCTAAAAACAAATCACAATGAAGACACAAACTATCAAAATCTATGTGACACAGCAAAAGCAGTTCTGAGAGGAAAATTTATAGCTTTGCAAGCACATATCAGGAAGGAAGAAAGACATACCTAAACAGCTTAATGATGCAGCTTATAAAATTAGAAAATGGAACCAAAAATAGGGAGACTGAAAGAAATAACAAAGCTTAGTGAAGAAATTGATGAAGTGGAAACCCAACAAACAATACAAATATCAACGAAAGCAGAAGTTGGTTCTTTGAAAACATAAACAAGATTAGTAGACAATTAGCAAAACTCACAAAGAGAGTATGAGAAACTGGCTAACCCATATTAGAAATGAAAAGGGGGAGATCACTACAGATATCACAGAGATTCAAAGGGGGTAATCAGAGAGTACTTTGAGAAACTCTATGCCACCAAACATGAGAAACTGAAATAAATGGATAAATTCTTGGACTCTTATAATCTTCCACAGTTGAATAAGGAGGATGTAGCATATGAAAACAGCTCCCATCACTATTGAGGACATGAAAATGTTAATCAAATGTCTGCCCCAAAACAAAAACCCAGGCCCAGATGGATTTACTATGAATTCTTTCTAAGCTTTCAAGAGGAATTACTACCAATCCTGGCCAGGCTCTTTCATGAAATTGAAGAAATGGGAACACTTGCAATAGCATTTATGAAGGCAACATCACGTTGATACTAAAACCAGACAGCGATGCTGCCAAAAAGGAAATTAAAGACCAATATCCCTAATGAACACAGATGCAAAGATCCTCAACAAAATCATGCCAAATAGTATCCAATGCCTCATTCACTATGATCAAGTAGGTTTCATCCAGGAATGCAAGGATGGTTTAACATCCATAAATCTGTCAACACAATATAGATACTCCTCACTTAACGTCCTATCTGTTTAGCAACCACTTGCACTTACGACCATCTCTTCCCCGTTATTTTATTTTAAATATCCTTTTTCCATATTGTACACTTACAGTATAGTATTGTGGTTTTTGGTGCTTTAATGTACCTCCTTTACTAACTTTATGTTCTGTAATACATTGTAGTCCTGTGTGCAAATTACACAACCTATGCAAATTAAAACAAGTGGAAGTTTTCAGTTTGATCTTTTTCTTTATTTTACTTATTCAGAATACTGTATTGTCAAGTACTATGTGTAGCAAGTCAGCCCCTGAAGAGGTTGACTGATGGTGGGATGCAGAATGAGGCCTTTCTCTTCCAGCTCAGAGCACGTGCCTGCCACCCTATCTAGCCGATTCAATACCCGTCGCTTTCCTGAACCCCAGACCCATCGGTTGATGGGGGATGAAGCCACGTGGCCGAGGCCTTCACCATCCATTGCCATCCAGCACCATCGTTAATTATTTGATTCAACACTATGCATATACTTTACTACTGTATACAGTACATGCAGGTCCTCACTTAACAATCAATTTGCTTAACGACCAAGCCTTTGAAATGGAATGTTGTTATTAAGCAAGGATTATCAGTATACAACATTAACAACAAGAAAAGTCAAAATCACATTATCATATCAATATGAACAGAGAAAGCATTTCATAAGGTCCAATACCTATTTTTGATAAAAAAAAAACTCTCAGCAAAATGGAAATGAAAGAAACCTTTCTAAATATAGTTAAGGCCATCTACCACAAGCCAATGGCAAATATTATCCTCAATGGAGAAAAACTGAAAGCTTTTCCCCTAAATTCTGATATACGACAAGGCTGTTCTATCTCACCAATCCTATTCAACATATTACTGGAAGTACACACTATAGCGATTAAGCAAGAAAAAGATATCAAAAGAATCCCAATAGGAAAGGAAGTAGTCAAGCTCTCAATGTTTGTAGATGATATGACACTCTACTTAAAAAACCCTAAAGACTTCTACTAAAAATCTTATAGAAACAATAGATTTATATAGCAAGGTGTCAGTCTACAAAATTAACACACAAATATCAATGACCATTTTATACATCAAAATGATAGGGAAGAAATGGACATTAAGAAAACAACCCCATATACATTAGTGCCACACAAACTGAAATATCTTAGATTCAACTTGACTAAATTTGTGAAGGACCTATGCAAAGAAAAGTATAAAACCCTGCTCCAAGAAATGAGAAAGAACACACAAAAATATCTTGCTCATGGATTGGCAGTATTAACGTCATTAAAATGGCAATACTCTCCAAAGCATTGCATAGATTTAATGTAATCCCTCTTCAAATACCTAAGACATTCTTTAAAAAAGTGGATCAAACACCTCTGAAATTTATTTGAAACAAACACCTTTGAATAGCTAAAAGAATCCTTGGGAAAAGGAATGTGGGAGGCATTACTTTCCATTATGTTAAATTGTATTACAAAGCAGTAGTTATCAAAAAGCATGGTATTGGAATAGAGAGACCCTCAGATCAAATAGGCTTGAGTATTCAAAGAATGTTCTCCAGACATATACTCACCTAGTTTATTTTACAAAGAAGCAAGAAAGCCTAAGTAGAGCAAGGAAAGCGTCTTCAACAAGTGGTGTTGGCACAACAGGTTAGCTACATGCAAAAAAAGCGAACTCGCGAACTCAGACCCCCAGTTAACACCATGTACAAAAGTAAAATTCAAATAGATTAAAGACCTTGATATCAGACCTGAAATTATAAGTTATATAGAACAATATGTATGTAAAACATTCCATGACATTGAGACAAATGTCATCTTTAATGGGGAAACAGAACTTTCCAAACAAGTAGAAGCAGAGATAAACATATGGGTATATATTAAGCTGAGAACCTTCTTCTCCTCAAAGAAAATAGTGCCCAAGATACAAGAGTCACCCATTGAGTAGGAGAGACTATTCACCCAATAACCATAAGTGGCTAATATCCAAAATATACAAGGTACTGACAGAACTTCACAAGGAAAAAAACATCTAATTCCTTCAAATAATGGTGAGAAAAAATGGACAGACACTTTGACAAAGAAGAAATACAAATGGCCAAATAGAGAATGAAAAAATACTCCATATCACTATTTCTCAGAAAGATGCAAATTTAAACAACTGTGAGGTACCATCTTATGCCAAGGAAATTTGCACACATCACAAAGAATGAGAACAAGCAATGCTGGTGCGGATGTGGAAAGAAACTCTTATACACTGCTGGTGGGAATGTTGTCTAGTCCAACCTTTATGGGAAGCAATTTGAAGTTTCCTCCAAAAACTGAAAATTGAGCTCCCATACAATCCAGCTATACCATTCCTAGGGATATACCCTAGGAGCTCAAAATTCCAATATGAGAAACCTTTTCTTACAGCTATATTCAACACAGAACTTTTTTTTTTTACAATATCCAGAATCTAGAAGCAACCAAGATGCTCTTCAACTGATGAATGGCTAAGGAAACTGTGGTACATATACAGAATGGAATATTATGCAGCCATCAGGGGACATGAAGTCATGAAATTTTCCTATACATGGATGTACAAGGAATCTATTATGCTAAGTGAAATAAGTTAGAGGGAGAGAGATTCAGAATTGTCTCACTCTTCTATGGGTTTTAAGAAAAATAAAAGACAATTTTACAATAATTCTCAGAGACAAAGAGAGGAGGACTAGAAGGTCCAGCTCATGACATGAAGCTCACCACAAAGAGTGGTGAGTGCAGTTAGAGAAATTACAACACTGCAAACTATCATAACAATGTGAATGAATGAGGGCAGGGTTGGGGTGGGGAGGAGGGAGATTTGGTACATTGGTTTGGGAATGTGTAACTGGTGAATGGGGTGTTCTTTACATGACTGAAATGCAACTACAATCATATTTGTAATAAAGGTGTTTAAATAAAAATATTAATAAAGAAAGAAAATAACCCCATAAAAATTCCTGTCTAGAGTACAGGCGTGGGTGGGGTGGAGAGGACGGAAATTTGGTA
Source organism: Suncus etruscus (assembly GCF_024139225.1). Lineage (NCBI taxonomy): Eukaryota > Metazoa > Chordata > Mammalia > Eulipotyphla > Soricidae > Suncus > Suncus etruscus. Next base: position 81,729,707 of record NC_064863.1, on the reverse strand, counting down.
CATTAGTGTTGGGAATATTGCACAGGTGAAGTGGGGTGTTCTTTACATGACTGAAACCCTACTACAATTATATTTGTAATCAAGGTGTTTAAATAAACATATTAATAAAAATAATAAAATAGAAATTAATTAGAGGGGCTGGAGCAATGGCGCAAGTGGTAGGGCATTTGCCTTGCCTGCACTGACGTAGGACGGACCGCAATTCGATCCCCGTGTCCCATATGGTCTCCCAAGTCAGAAGCGATTTCTGAGCACATAGCCATGAATAATAGACTACATAATAGCCATACAAAAGAAAACAAGAGCAGCAAAAATTGTGATTTTATAAAGACAATTCCAAAGCATGCTGAGTTTTCTGGTCTCTTCAAGAATATTAAATATTTGTGACTTAGTTTTAACAAACCTATTTGGGAGTGGAGTCTAGAAAGACACTTCAAGAAAAAATGAATAGGGGCCGGAGTGATAACACAGCAGTTGGGCTTCTTTGCTTTGTGTGCAGCTTAGCCAGGATGAACCTTAGTTTGATTCCCAGCATCCCATATGGTCCCCCAAGCCAGGAGCAATTTCTGAGCACAGAAACAGGAGTAATCTCTGAGCATCACTGAGTGCGGCCCCAAAATCAAAATAGATAAATAAATAAAGGAAAAAATGAATCAGCAGAAATGATTTATCTTTTTAATTATACAGAAACACAAACAAGTATACAAAACTAAACTTTTTATTGCCATGTTATACAACGAAAATTAATCTTTACAGCAATAATTTGTCCAATAAAGGAGGTATGTAATTTCCTTAGGTCTATGTCAACATCTTTATGCATATAGCTGCATTAGTTCTCTGGTTTCTAATGATTGTTACTAAAATAATCAATGTGAAATTGCCACAAATTAAAAATATTACATATTTGTTCTGAAAGGAGCATTTAGTGAGGGTCAGATAAAGATGCTAGAAGGTTTAAGAGCAAAAACCTTAAAAGCTGAATTGGCTAGTGTTCCTTCACTTAATCATTAGAAGGCATAGTTGTATATAATTTGCATAAATGCATGAGTCAGATAGGCAAAAGTATAGTAAAGTTCAAATATAAAGTAAAGTTATATTTTTCAAATATCAAATAGAAATAAAAGAACATTCTAAAAACATACTTACATAAATTAAAATTGTATTTATTTGTTCATAAAATAAAAGTTAACTAATTATTGTTCATCTTATTTTTTAAATTTTGGGCCACACCCAGGAGTGCTCAGGGCTTATTCCTGGGTCTGCACTCAGAAATTATTTCAGAGGGTTCAGAGGATCATATGGGACGTCAGGCAACACTACCTCCACAGCTACATGAAAGGCAAGCACTGCACTATACTCCACAGTCCAAGTAAATCTTAAATGAATAAATCAATACATCAATAAATCAATAGATTTACTTTAGTAGACAGTTTGAGGATAACTCCAAAGGGACTTGGGGGAACATATAAAACCTAGGTCTGATTTGTACAAGGCAAGTACCTTAGGCACTATTTCTACTTTTAAATTATTTTATTATTACTTATTTCCCCCCTCTTAATGTATTTCATTCTATGGATTGTTTTTATCAAACTTGAAGAAATGAATTACTTCTGGATAGAGTTGGTAAGCTATTGTGAAACAACCTAGGATATTTAAATATTTATATATTCCACTGTTATAATAGTATCAAATTGAAAAGCAGTTTATTTCCCCATTTTACTTACCTCAGTAGTACGTAGCAATAAGCAGACCATTTAAAGAAATAAACGGGATAACATATAATTATAAATTTTCCCTTTTAGTAGAAAGCTATTTTATATCTAAGCACATGGTTGTTACAATTGCTTGGACTCTTTCTATAGATACTTATAAGTGTTAAACCATAAGTAATTGTTTTTAGGGGAGGCACACTCAGTTCTTTGCACGACATACTCCTGACTCTGAGCTTATGTATCAGCTTATGAACCTTGGAAAGTTCAGAGGACTATAAGGAATGCTGGGGAACACATTAGTTCACTAGTTGGACACATGCAAAGTAAGTATCTTACCTACTGTACTATCTCCCAGCAACTATATTATCTTTTATTCCACACTGCTAAAAATTAATTATCATGAAATAGTAAAGTTTATGCATTAAAGGTTAGAGTGGAGATGCAGTGGTAGGGCATTTGCCTTGCATGTTGTTGACCCAGAATGAACCTCGGCTCGATTCCCAGCATCCCAGATGGTCTTCCAAGCCAGGAGCAATTTCTGAGCACAGAGCCAGGAGTAACCCCTGAGCATCACTGGGTGTGACTCAAAAAATGCATTAAAATACTTTATGAGTAAAATATGTAGCATACTTGGTCAAGTAATGTTCAGATAATCAAATGATAATAAGAGGAGCCAGGAAAATTACTCAATTGGCTAAAGTGCAAGGTTCACCCCCAACACAACATCATCACACCAGCACTGCCCAGGAGTATTCCGAGTACTATCAGATGTAATTTTAAAAAAATTAAGAAAGAAGGAAAAAAGAAAAAAGAAAAAAGTACAACATACAAAAAAAATCCTCCTTAAAAAAACATCTGGCATGTTAGTTTTCAAATATAACAAGATCATGGGGCCAAAGAGATAATGCTATGGATAAGGAACTTTTCTTGCACACAAACAACTCAGGTCCAATCCGCTACATTCCAGAATGCCTCCCAATCCATGTCAGGAATAAGCCCCAAGCAGAGCCAAGAATAAGTCCTAAGCTCTTCCTGGTGTGGCCAAAATAAATAAATAAGTAAATAACGATAGCAGGAACAAAGGAACAAAGGAAATATGCAGAGCCAAGAGTAAGCCCTGAGCTCTTCCTGGTGTGGCCAAGATTAACAAATAAATAAATACATACATGAATAATAATAATAACAAATAAGTAAATAATGATAGCAGAAACAAGGAACAAAGGGACTATGGGTTTTCTCCAGGCCCTGGTTTTTTGTTCCCTCTTAACCCATGCTTCTCATAACCATGCATGTGCAAATTAATAATGTGACAAAGTCTGGCATGTGTTATCTAGAGTTGCTGACATATTTAATAAAATAATATGATTTGAGGTAATGAAAATATCCTCCTTTAAAGAGACTGAATTTAATGCAACTAAGAGGAAAGGGTGAAGAACCCAGTCCTCTCACAAAGACAAACAGTAAGTAAGAACAGACCATTTATCACTAGCAGAAACTTTGGAACTTCTTAATATTAATCTTTAGTAAAACCCAATGATTTATCACTAAGTAATGATGATTACCCCCCCATTCATCCTCTTATCTGTAGATAAATTAATTTCATGACAATTAATTGATTAATTGGTTTTTTTGAAGCAAAGAAACTGCCAGATCTTGTAACTCACAGTAAATGTGAAGAGCTCCTGCAAGCATTGAAGACAATTTAACTAAGCATTAGCTACATACTTCTTTTCACTCAACCTTTAAGTGTAAGTACATTAAGTTTATTTTCTTTGCAGATATACAAATAAATCTTCAAAGATGTATACATTTATGCACAGGGTTCAAGTTATCAGTACACCTATAGCAGCAAGCATAACAGATTTTTTTGCCTCACTAACTATTCCTGAAAATTGTCAAATGGTCAGACTAAAATTTGTGAGTGATATTATAGGACACCATTAGTTATCCTGGAGTATGTGGCTAGGGAAAATTTAAGATGTTACTCCCTTTGTTTCTACTAATTCATGACATATTATACTTATTTTAGGATCTCCATACTTGTATAATGTTAGACACATGCCAAATATTTCTAAAAATGCTAAATTAAGCAAAATAGCTATTGATACTGCATTGCCAAGAAAATATTTCAACAGCTATGAATGTCAAAATATAATTCACACAAAAATTTTTTTTTGGTTTTTGGGCCACACCCAGCGGTGCTCAGGGGTTACTCCTGGCTGTCTGCTCAGAAATAGCTCCTGGCAGGCACAGGGGACCATATGGGACACCGGGATTCGAACCAACCACCTTTGGTCCTGGATCGGCTGCTTGCAAGGCAAATACCACTGTGCTATCTCTCCAGGCCCCAATTCACACAAAATTAATCTTAATATATATAAGTATTTTATATATTACTATTGAAAAACATACTAGATTCAACCTTATAAGGATAGTGCTAATATTAAGGACAAGACTTATATATTCTTGACTTTGAATGGGATAACCTTGTTAGCTCAAGATTCCCTAATTTGTCACTAGTATCAACGACAGTGTTTGCATACTAGAGATACAATAAAGACTATATGAGATAATGGCATATGAAAATTCTTGATAAATATTATTTAACTCAACTTCATATGTTTTGGGGGTGTTTGTATGGGGCTACAATTTCTGGCTCAAACTCTTTCATTCAAGGAGTTTGAATAAATTATGTATTCCACACAGCATCTCTAGACATGTATAATGTAGAGTATTCTAAACAGATTTGAACATAGACTCATTTCCTATTACAAATTTACTGGAATCAATACATTTTGGAAAAATTAAAACTAGATTTAATGATACTTTAGCCAAAAATTTCTGAAACTCATAAATTTTCATTGAGGAACCAAAGAATCTTTAAATATGGTCTTAAAATAATTATTCAAAGAAAACAAATCATCTAGGAGAGTTTCTACAGATCAAAAGTAAGATTCAATTTTGTAATATATATCCTAAATCCTTATGTTTCTATGCAATACTTATGACTTCATAGTGCTACCTGTCTCTTTCTCTTTCTTTTTTTCTGTATGAAACAAAACAATAGCAAATCACTATACAATCATTTAATAATGTACTATATATATATCATGTACAAAACTAATAGTTCATATATTTTAATCAAGGAATTAAATACAAAATTTACATTTAGTCAATTGCCTGTATTTTTTGGCCTGGTGTTAAAGATAGTTTATTTATTTTTTATTTATTTACTTACTTATTTTTATTTTTATTGTGACCAAAGTGAATTACAAATTTTACACAATAATATTTAGGGTACATAGCAACAATGAATGAGGGACATTCCCACTACCAGTGTTGTCCTCCCTCCACCACTGTGCATCCCATATCTCCCTCCTTTCTGCCCCAGAATGCTAGAATAACTGGTCACCACTGGTACAATCTACACTTGTTGTAGATTGGGTATCAATTCTGTTGTCATTGACTTTGGGTTTGGTGTTCAAATCTGGTCATTTTTTATTTTCACTAAATGTTCTTTGGACTGTCTGGTCCTGGTACCATTTATTTTTACCCCTCAATTTATGAGAAAGAATAAGATGATTCAAGTTATGTGGTTCTGAAGTAGATAAAAAAGAAAAGTAATAAGAAAAGAAACTTGGAGGAGTCTGTCAGGTTGTTATAATTTAGAAGAAGAAAGGGGAAAAAAGAAGGTAACAAAACAAAAAACAAAACAGCAACAGCAAAAAGAACTCAAAAAAGAACAAAGAACAACAACAGCAACAAACCATCAAGACAAAACAAAACAAAAAGAAACAAAAAAAACCAATAAAAAAAAACCAACATAAAAACCCTACATTAAAAACTTTGTCTTCTTCCTTCTTTCTTCTTCTTCTTCTTCTTCTTCTTCTTCTTCTTCTTCTTCTTCTTCTTCTTCTTCTTCTTCTTCTTCTTCTTCTTCTTCTTCTTCTTCTTCTTCTTCTTCTTCTTCTTCTTCTTCTTCTTCTTCTTCTTCTTCTTCTTTTCTTCTTCTTCTTCTTCTCCTCCTCCTCCTCCTCCTCCTCCTCCTACTTTTCCTTCTCCTTCTCTTCTTCCTCCTCCTCCTCCTCCTCCTTCTTTTTTTTTTTTTTTGCAAAGGCACAGTAAGTATTGGGGACATTAAAAAGGAAATTCCCTTTTCCTAAGACAGTGGTCAGCAACCTGCGGCTCACAAGGCACATGCGGCTCTCTGCACTTTTAATTTGGCACTTCTGTGTGCCTGGCGGCCACTCCAGGAGTCAGAACTCTGCTCCTAGCCTCTGTCAATGCATGCCCTGTGTGGCTCTCAAAATAAATTTCTATCGTGGTTTTGGCGAGATTTGTCTCAGTTGAAAAAAAAAAAAAAAAGGTTGCTGACCACAGGCTAAGAGATACCTGGTTTCTCCACCCTTGAAGTATACTATCATGGGATCAACTTCAGGCTCTGCACACACTCATTTTCACACCCCAAGGTCTTTTTATGTCTGGCAACTTTTCTCTCAGTTGTGCATGATAAAATCAGGCCTTTCTAACTAGACATCTTGGAATTTACACAGGTCATAAGATGAAGCCTAGAATAGAGTCTTTCTTTACAGTTCTAGAAGTTCTGATTCATCACTGTTGTTGTAATCAGTCTTTTATAAATGGTGGTCTTGGTTTTGCACAGATTCTAGGATGAGGACTGGGATAGAGTTTTTTCACTATGTTTCCAGAAGTTCTGTTACATTGCAGTTGTCAAAGTCAGACCTCTGGGCTTGGAGATCTTGGTGTTTGTTCAGTTTCTAGGCTGAAGCCTAGGCTAGGCTTTTTTATTGGTCCCAGGGTAAGTACTGCCCAATCTTAGCTGTCAGTCAGTCTTCTGTAGTTGGTGATCTGGTTACTGCACAGATCAAAGGGTGACGTGTCTTCTGATTTCATTTTACTGTTAGGACAACCTGCTCTTAGATCAGGTTATTGCCATTTCCTCTTTGTCAGGATGTCATCAAAACTGGCACAAGATGTTATTAGAGAAGTGTTAGGAATTTCCCAGGGGGTGTTTCATTTCTGTTGCTGTTGGATAGAACTGTGTTGGTTTTATGTCTGGGGTCGAGGTCTTGGAATTGGACAGTCGCTGCCTGATCACATGGAGTCTAAGTTGGGTCCACATAACATATGTTCAGGGTGGGGGTGTGTGGTGCCCTTGTATTATAAATTGAATGGGTTCTTATCCCTAGTAGATAAGAGCTTGTTTCTATGCATAAAATTTCCCCTTTTTAGTATGCCTTTGCAAAAAAAATGGTGCCATAGTATATTGCTGGTGCATTTGGGGGTAAGAATATCAGGCTACACAATCTCTGTGCTCTGGTTTTGAACTCAGCTTTTATCCCAGACAAGACTTTTCCTTGTAGGTTTTCATACCAACCAGACCAAAACAGGTGAAGTTAAAGAAAAGAAGAAATATATATATATATATATATTTCTTCTTTTCTTTAACTTCACCTGTAATAAATAAATAAAAACTTCACCTGTAATAAATATAATAAAAATATATATTATATATAATAGAAGAGAAAATAAAAATAAATTTAAAAAGGAATTAAGAAAAAATTTAAGAGGATACATTACATTTGGGAATAAACTAGGGGATATTATTATTATAGCGGTATTAAACATATAAAGGTCATACAAGCTTCCCTATTAAGTCTTTTGAGATATTTTTGTGGGGGTGAAATCCAAGGCACATTTTCATTACACACCATGGCTTGCTAACTTTGACAAATGGTTTGCAGCCATAAAGGATCAGGTAGTGTCCTTGTTAATTGCCTGTATTATGTAAGACTGAAGTTTACTACCAGAGTTCTGCTAAAAATTGCAGTGTTTTTCATGCTTTGAATCCCCCAACTAGACTGACACTACAAAGCCTTTCTTCAAATGGTATAATAAATATTATGTGATATGGACTAAGTTTTCTCAGAGGTTTTTGACAAATATTGTTTTTTCTTTTTCTATCATAGAAAAACTGAAAATGCATTAGTAAAAATCCCATTATTTAATCCCATATTATTCCAGCAGATGGCATCAGCAATCCCTTGTAGTTGATACTGGGAAACCTGGGAATATTCTGGAACAACTGCCTTCCTGGCATTCCCTCTTGTCCTCAGCATGATTCCTCAATTCTCTCTGTTCTTATCCATGCTGCTACTCTCTGCCATCCCATATTTTTCTTTTTTGCTTCAGAATATCTGCCCTGATAATCTAACTAGAAGACCACAGTACGTTTTAAAACCAATATTCTTCTCATTATCACCAAAATTATTTCAAAAATGGAATGCTAGAATTATTGTTACTACTGTTTTATTTTCCTACATTCGCTTAGAGATGGAAATATGCCACCTCTTAGATCTGGCATACAATATACTACTGTTATGATTCTTTATGGAGAAAGATGGGTGCTAAAACAAGGAAGTAGAATCTATACTCATTACATGGCATAAGCCATAAACACTCCTTCACACTATTAAACACTATTAAACCATTGGGGGAAGGAAGTTGGGAGAAGAAAGTTCATGATTTATATTCCTGCTTGTTGAGGAGTTAGAAACAGTTATGACCAATATTTTCAGAGCAGGGAATCACTGTGAGATTTTGCTTTAATTATAGATGTCTTTTTTAGATTTTCTTTTTTCATTTGGATTTTTGGTGCTGATTACAAGATAACATATGCCAATGTAAAAAGACAAAAAAATAGTGTTTGTTGAAAGATCATGCTTCTAATGCTTTTCTTTTAGAATATATTAACATGGTATAGGAGAATTACAATAAAACTGTTATATGTATTTTAGCCAAATGACTTTGGCAGAGTAAATGAAGTCATACGTGTGTCTGGCAAGCAAATAAATGAGACATCTTACTTGGATGTTGATCATTATTTAAAACGATAACTTGGAGCACGTATTGGAATGAATTTCCTAGAATATTTGAAACCAGGCTGTCTTGCAATCTTGAGGCAAATAGAGAAGAAAAAAAAAAGCTTCATATGGGAAAGTCTATTGATCATATCTAAATGCACCCTCCTGAGACTTCTCAGCAGTGAACTTTCATGCCTTTGCTTTGTTCCTTTTGATCTCTTTTCTATCCTTTCTCCTTGACAAAGTGTTTCTTTCAATTCAAAGACCAAAGAAAATGGAAAATCCATTCCTTCCTCTGTTTTCTTAACCCCAGGAAGCATGGTCTCTGCTCTTACACTTATTCTGACACTGAACAAACCTTTATTATAGTCCTAATTAAATGGTTTTCAGTTAAGTAATAGGATGTGAGGATCAAGTTGTGTTTTATGTGCCCTTCTTCACTCTCCTTAAGATTAATTGACTGACTTGGTGCTTCTTCAGTCCAGTTCTGTATTTGCCTCCTAGATTATTCTTCCAATAACACCTCTCTCTCTCTCTCACTCTCTCTCTCACGCTCTCTGTCTCTCTCTCTCTGTCTCTCTCTCTTTCTCCCCTCTCTCCCCCTCTCTCTCTCCCTCTCTCCACTTTTTTCACTTTTGACACTGTGGTTTGCTTACTACAATTAATAAAGGGATACCATGCATATCACTTTTTTCCCTTTCAGGATCTAGTTCTTGTCCAGAGTGATTAATTCCAACTATTATTTTTATAATAAACAATGATCATTCTTGACCTGAACTACACTAGACAGCTCTTTATATTCTCTACCCTAACTTACTCCTCATTCTTTGTGGTAAGCTTCCTGTCCTGGACTGGTCCTCCTGACCCTCATCACAATTTTCTCTGAATATTATTCCCAAATGAAATTTGGTTCTTCTTATATCTCACAAATAAGTGAGATTATTCTTTATAGATCTTTCTCCCTCTGACTCATTTGTCTCAGCATAATTCTCTATATAAGCAAATTTCATAACATTATTTTTTTTCTAACAGCTATATTGTGTGAATGGAGCACAGCTTATTTAGCCACTCATCTGTTCTTGGGCAATTGGGTTTTTTTCCAGACTCTGGACAAAGTAAATATGGCTGCAATATAGCTGAGGGCTTTTGTGCATGTGGTTTTGGGGATTCCTAGGAGTTATCCTAGGAATGATACTGTTGGATCATATGAAAATTCTATATCTAGAGGGTTTGTTGTTGTTGTTGTTGTTTTTGGGTTTTGGGCCACACCCAGCAGCTCTCAGGGGTTACTCCTGGCTCTCTGCTCAGAAATCGCTCCTGGCAGGCAGGGAGAAACCATATGGAATGCCCGGATTTGAACCACTGTTGGTCCTCTATCAGCTGCTTGCAAGGCAAAGCTCTACTTCTGTGCTATCTCTTCAGCCCAGTATCTAAAGTTTTTGAAGAATATTCATATTGTTTTACAAATAGGGTGTAACACGCTAATTCTCACCTAAATAGAATCTTGCCATTTTTTACATCATGAATGTAACTGGTAGAAATAAACTAGAAGAAAAATAAAACATGAAAAAATCATTTGACTAAATATTTATATACAATAAGAAAAATAATACTGCATTTTTAAAATTGGATTGGAGAGATTATGAAATAGGGTTAATGTTCTTTCCTTGCACCTCTCAGGCCCTCAAACCCTTAGCACCATATGGTTAGTACCAAGCATTTTCAGTTTACTCCGACACAAAGACAAAAATACCTGAGCACTACTTGGTGTGGTGTCAAATAACACACATTATGTCCAAACCCTTAGATTAAAGACTGGTGGCTGATGGTGATTATCTTAGGGAACATGCACTGAGTATTAGGAAATATAGGGGCCTTGAAAGTAATCAAATAAACTTTGGTGGTGGGTATATTTTGGTACATATATTTATCAAAGTATAATGCTGTACTTCAGAACTTATTAAGTCTGCCTTACCAAATTTATCGTAGTTTTACTAATTTTTAAAGCTTTGGAAATGGGTGCTGAGGCTATTGATAACACAGTAAATTACTTTATTTACGTAGCATCTACACTCATTTTCATCACCAGCACAAAGTATGGTACCTAAGCACTGTCTACAAGCAGTACCTAGAGCACAGAGCTGGGAATAAGTACTGAACACAGTCAGGGATGGTCTCTAAACCAACAACTAAAAAACAAGCCCCATTTATGTTCTGAATATAAAGAAACAAAACAAACAAGGAAACTCTGGAAATTTAACACAGACACTATGCATTGTTAGAAAAAGAAGACAAATATTGAAAAATAAGGCTTGATTTTTGCCTACAGGTATCCTTATTGACAACTGGATATAATGCTTACACAGTCTCAATTTCCTGACTATTTGAATAATGCTATTTGCACAAGTATATAGCTAAGATTAACTGAAATATTGTACCTAAAGTTCTGAAACACTGTAAATATTTAATAGTACTCGGGGCTGGAGCAGTGGCACAGTGGTAGGGCATTTGCCTTGAATGCACTGACCTAGGACGGACCGCAGTTCTATCCCTCTGCATCCCATATAGTCTCCCAAGCCAGAAGTGATTTCTGAGTACATAGCCAGGAGTAACCCTGAGTGTCACTGGGTGTGGCTCAAATACCAAAACCAAAAAATCAACCAATCAAACAAACAAAAGCACTAGCATTTTATTAATCTACTATTTTCTCATTCATATCTTCACTCCATTGATTGCAACCTTTTTGGTCAATATTCACAAATGACTAAGTGTACATGTATTCAATTATGTAAAAGTTTTTTGAATATTTAGAGAAAATCAACAATAACAATAAAAGTGAATATGTGAGGGCTTAGGATATATAAGGCACTAAACCTTTTATAAATAAAAATAATACATTTAATTATCACAATATTAAAAATTATTACATTAACAATTATCTTTTCTTACAAAGAAATAAAAGAACAAAAGTGTGAGGTAATAACTCAATCATGAAGCAATCATTTTTAAATAATCCTTTTAAGTATCCTTTTAAAATAATATTCTCAAACTATCTTTCACAAAGTTCAGAAACTGTTATGCTTTTTCAAAACTAAAATATTTTAGTTATTTGGCCATAACAGCCATTTTAGGTGACTATTCCCTCTCTATCCAGACCAGGATATCCACCCAAGCTCAAATCTGGTTAAAAAAATAGAAATAACATAGATGCAAAGGAAACCACGAATACTAAGAGGAAAAAAATGAGAAGAAACAGGTATAAAAAACTATTATTCTGGAGGAAGATCACATCATTGAGGATTTCAAGTTGTTCAGTTCATTGATTTGATTAAATTCACTAAAATGTAGACAATAATTAAAATAAGGAAAGAGAAAATATGAAAATGCTTCAATATGAAATAATTGATTAAAGGCACATAAACAGAGAAATATATTGAACAAACATAAATATATAAGGAATAGCTATAGGAGATGAAAAATAAGCCTAGCAGAAGATGATATCAAGATAATTTAAACTATACAAAAAATAAGGTTAAAAAAAAGAAAAAGAAAGATATGATAGAGGACCCAGAAAAAAAGAAATAAAAACAGAGACAGGAGTTTTAGAGATAAAATTAAAAGCAGAAAAATATGTCCAATTTGGACATAAATTTATAGACTTCAGGATAGCAAGCCTAAATAGTATTCATCAGAAAAAAAAACATAAATAGTTAAACACAAGACAAATTGAAATTAAAAGTCTAAGATGTAGACATTATCTTCAGAAAAAAATTACCTATAAGGGACCCTCATAAAATTGCAGCAGAATTTTCTAATAAAATCCTAGAGACAACATACTACAATTTAAGGTGGGGAAAGAGGTGCTCCCATGTTCCTTTTCACAAGGGATGCTCTAGCTGTTCTTAGGTGTTTATTGTTCAAAATGAATTTCAGGAGTGTTTGGTTCACTTTTTTTTAAAGAATGTCATTGTTATCTTTAGAGAAATTTCATTAAATCTGTACAATGCTTTGCGGAGTATTGGCATTTTAATGATATCTATCCTCCCAAACCATGAGGAGGGGTGTGTGTACCATTTTCTTGTGTCGTCTTTTATTTTTTGAAGCAGTGTTTTGTATTTTTTGTACACATTTCATATCTTAAGTTAAGATGACTCCAAGATATTTGGGTTTGTGGGGCACTAATGTGAATGAGATTTTTTAATGTGCATTTTTTCTCTATAATTTTTGATATATAAGAAGCCCATTGATTTTTGTGTGTTAATTTTGTCACTTTGCTATATGAATCTATTGTTTCTAGAAGCTTTTTTAGTAGAATTTTTAAGTTTTTCTATAGTGTCATGTCATCTGCAAACAGCAGAGCTTGAATTCTTCCTTTTCTACCTGGATTTCCTTAATAACTTTTACTTGGCAAATCTCTATAGCAAGAATTTTCAGCACTAAGTTGAATAAAAGTGGTGAGAGAGGGCAGCCTTGTATTGTACCATTGTAGAGAAAAGGCTTTTAGTTTATCCCCACTGAGAATAATATTTGTTATTGGCTACTAGTATAAGGCTTGACTATACTGAGAAAATTTTCTTCCATTCCCATCTTGACAAGATTTTTTATCAAGAGGGGATGCTGGCCTTATCCAATGCTTTCTCTGCATCTATTGATATGATCATATGGTTTTTATTTTCTTTTTGTTGATATGGTCTATTCTGTTGATTTGTTTAATTATGTTAAAACATCCTTGCATACCTGGAATGAAGCCTACTTGATCATGGTATATGACCTTCTTGATAAGACATTGGATCCTATTTACTAGAATTTTGTTGAGGATCTTGTCATCTTTATCAGAGATATTGCTCTGTAGTTTTCATTATTTTCAGCATCTCTGTCTGGTTTTGGTATCAGAGTGATGTTAGCTTCATAAAAACTAATTGGAGTGTTCCTGACTTTTCAATTTCACCCGAAAATAATTGGTAGTCGTTCATCTTGAACAGTTTAAAAGAATTCATTAGTGAATCCATCTGGGCCTGGGCTTTTGTTTTTGGGAAGACTTTTGCTTATGCTTTTAATTTCCTCAGTAGTGATGGATCTGTTTAAATATGCTCTATAGGACATCCGCGTCCGCCACCTTGCGGACCCCCCCCATAGACTGCAGAGGCCGGAGCCGCTCCAAACCGGGGTGTAGGGAACCCCGCTCCTGACCCCGCGGATCCCAGGGTGAGTGCATTCTCCTGGGGCGCCCACACGTGGAGGACCAGAGACATCCGCGTCCGCCACCTTGCACGACCCCCCCCCCATAGACTGCAGAGGCTGGAGCTGCTCCAACCGGGGTGTAGGGAACCCCGCTCCTGTCCCCGCCGGCGACCAGGGCACTCGGAGAACACCGCACAGGCCAGCTTGTTGGCACAGAGACCACACCACCCATTGCCTCAATTTCCAGGCCCCAGAGTTCACCCCACCCGACCCGAGCGTAGACAGAGGAGGGCATTCCCTAGTACCTAGTGGGCCAGAGTCACCTGCCCCGCTGGGACAGGTGGGACGAATAGACTGGGTGAGCTTGGGCCTGCCCCCTGGACCTTTAGGTAACCTAGAGCAACCTAGCCCCGAGCCCCAGAGTGGAGCTGAGACCCCCCAAGGGCTGAGAGCAGCTACCGGGAGGACTTGACTGGGGGAATTTCTTCTGCGGAAACTCGGAGGAGCAGAGCTTCATTGACCCCCAGATAAGGGAGGGAAAAGAGAGTCAGGCTCAACAGCGCCCGTGACCAGTGTGGCCAGAAGCGGAACTACACCTGCTGACAGGAATAAAGAGGAAGACTGACTTCCAAGTAGTAGAGGAGAGGAGAAAGAGGAGAGGAGAAACAGTGCCCCCCACCACTGTGGTCAGGAAAGGGCCAGTACTAGCTGCCAACAAAAGGGGAAAACAACTAACCAGGCCACATAAAGAGTACAGGAGGATCCAAACCTCAGCGAGTTCACCCAAAAGTCCCTCTAGAACCACCCTCGGGGAAGGAACCCACTCCCACACCACGAGGGATCAAAACAGGTGAAAATTTGAAGCACAGCACTCTAAAACACACCATTAAATACAAAGAAATATGCGTAAATCAAGATCACTAATATCTGGAGATATGGTGACAAACCCTTGCAAGCTTCCAAGTCCACCAAAACGCACAGATCCACGCGATGAAGACCTAAAAGCAGCCATGAAGAACGAAATGCAAGAATTAATAAAAGAATTGAGAGAAACCCTAGCTATCGAGTATAAGAAATCTATGGATGAACGAATCAGCCAAATTAAAGAAGAAATGTTAAAGAACATGAGAGATTCCATACAAAAAGAAGTGAAGGAATTAAAAGACAAAGTAACAAGCCTTACAAGCAGAAACACAGAATTGGAGAAACACATTGAAGAACTCGAAGGAAAACTGCAAACAAAAAATGATCAAGAAACCAACAAAGAAATAAAAGGCAAAGCACTGGAAGGAAAAGTCCAGTATCTAATGAACAAGGACAAAAGAAACAATCTAAGAATTGTGGGTATACCAGAAGGAGAGGAAATAGGGAAAGGGGAAGTACAAGTAGTCAGAGAGATAATAGCGGAGAACTTCCCCACCCTCTGGAAGGAAACTGCAATGCCAATACAGGAAGTAAAAAGAGTTCCCAATAAGATAGACCCTAATAAACAAACACCAAGACACATGGTAATCCAATTGGCAAAAAACAAAGAGAAAGAGGAACTCCTTAAAGCAATAAGGAAGAAAAGAAACCTCAAGTACCAAGGTAGGGACATAAGAATCAAACCAGATCTCCCATTCGAAATAATTCAAGCAAGAAGACAGTGGAATGACATATTTAAACTACTGAACGAAAGAAATTTCCAACCTAGGGTCCAATACCCAGCAAAACTTACATTCATATGGGAGGATAGACTAAAAACATTCTCAAACAAGAACGAATTTGAACTATTTGTGCAAACAAAACCGATCCTAAACGACTTACTCAAAGACGAATTACACAATCCAAACCCCCGATTGTAACAAAAACCACCCTACACAACACAACTACACAACAATCCTCTCTCTCAATAATCTCCCTAAATGTTAACGGACTAAACTCTCCAATTAAAAGACACATAATAGAGAACTGGATTAGGAAAAATAAACCGGACTTCTGCTGTCTGCAAGAAACACACCTACAGATGCAGGATAAGCACAGGCTTAGAATAAAAGGTTGGAAAGTAATTATTCAGGCCAATGGAAAACAAAAAAGAGCAGGGACAGCCATTCTTATATCAGACCAAATTGCATTCAACCTCAAGAAAGTGATCAGAGACAAAGAGGGTCACTACTTACTGATCAGGGGAACATTAGATCAAGAAACACTAACCCAGGTCAATATCTATGCACCTAATGTAGAGCCAGCAAAATATGTGAGGCAACTACTGGCAAACCTGGAGAAACACATGAGGGGAAATGTGATAATAGTAGGGGACCTCAATACTCCACTATCACCACTGGACAGATCCACCAAACAGAAAATTAGTAAAGAAATAAGAGCTCTGAATGAAAAATTAGAAGATTTAGGGCTAATAGACTTATATAGAGCCCTCCACCCCCAGAAAGCAAAATACACATTCTTCTCAAGCCCACATGGAACCTTCTCCAGAATAGACCATGTCTTAGGATACAAAGCCAACCTATATAAGACCACAAAGGTAAGAATCATTAGAAGTACCCTTTCAGATCACTATGCAACAGAGGTTAAAATTGATATCAAGAAGAAGCAATGGAGAAAAACTAATACCTGGAGATTAAATAACATGCTGCTCAACAACAGCTGGATCAAAGAACAACTCAAGGAAGAAATAAAAAGATTCCTTGAGACAAATGACAATGAAGAGACAACATGTCAAAATTTATGGGACACAGCAAAAGCAGTAATTAGGGGGAAACTCATAGCAATACAGGCCTATGTCAAGAAACAGGAAAATAACAAAAACAACAGTTTAAAAGATCACCTCAAAGAATTGGAACAACAGCAACAGAGAAATCCAACCACATCCAGAAGGCAAGAAATAATAAAAACCATAGCAGAAATAAACAACATAGAAACTAAGAAAACAATACAAAAAATCAATGAGACCAGGAGTTGGTTTTTTGAAAAAATAAACAAGATAGACAAACCACTGGCAAAACTCACCAAAAAAAAGAGGGAAAACACCCAAATCAGTAGGATCATAAATGAAAGGGGAGATATTACAACAGAACCCCAAGAAATACAACATATCATGAGATCATATTATGAACAACAATACTCAACTAGGCTAGAGAACCCAGTAGAAATCGACAGATTCTTGGAAAAACACCCTCTTCCAAGACTGGAAAAGGAAGATATAGAAATCCTAAACAGACCAATCACCTCAGAGGAAATTGAAGATGTAATTAAAAAACTCCCTAAGAACAAAAGCCCAGGCCCAGATGGATTTACAGGTGAATTCTATCAAACATTTCAAGAAGAGTTACTACCACTTTTCCATAGGCTCTTCCAAACCATAGAAAAAACAGGAATCCTCCCCAACTCCTTTTATGAGGCTAATATCACACTCATTCCCAAAGAAGGCAAAGACACCACCAAAAAAGAAAACTACAGACCAATCTCACTAATGAACATAGATGCAAAGATACTCAATAAAATATTAGCAAACCAAATCCAGCACTTCAACAAAAAGATCATACATCACGATCAAGTGGGATTCATCCCAGGAATGCAAGGTTGGTTCAACATACGCAAGTCAATCAACATTATACACCACATCAACAACATGAAGGACAAAAACCACATGATCATATCAATCGATGCAGAGAAGGCGTTTGACAAAATCCAACATCCTTTCATGTTAAAGACGCTCAGCAAAATAGGGTTAGAAGGAACATTCCTCAAGATAGTTACAGCCATATATGAAAAGCCTACAGCCAACATTATACTCAATGGTGAGAAACTAGAAGCATTCCCACTAAGATCAGGAACTAGGCAAGGCTGTCCACTCTCTCCACTTTTATTCAATATAACCTTAGAAGTCCTAGCAATCGCAATCTGACAAGAGAAGGAAATCAAAGGAATTCAAATTGGGAAAGAGGAACACAAGCTATCTCTATTTGCCGACGATATGATGATATACATCGAAAACCCTAAAGAGTCCACAGTAAAACTCCTAGAAACAATTAACCAATACAGCAAAGTGGCTGGTTACAAAGTCAATACACAAAAGACAGTAGCGTTTCTATATACAAACAATGAAGTTGAGGAGAGAGAGATTAAAAATACAATACCATTTAAGATAGTTTCAAAAAATATCAAGTATCTAGGAATCAACCTTACAAGAGAAGTGAAAGACCTATACCAGGGAAACTTCAAAACACTTCAGAAAGAAATTGAAGACGATCTAAAGAAATGGAAGAACATCCCATGCTCATGGATAGGTAGAATTAACATAGTCAAAATGACTATCCTACCCAAACTCCTATATAGATTTAATGCAATCCCTATCCAAATCCAGACACAATTCTTTAAAGAATTAGAACAATCATTCACAAAATTCATCTGGAACCACAAAATACCCAGGATAGCCAAACAAATACTGAAAAACAAGAAGCTAGGAGGCATCTCCTTACCTAACCTGAAACTATACTATAAAGCCATAGTAATCAAAACAGCATGGTACTGGAACAGAGACAGGACCTCAGACCAGTGGGTCAGAACAGAATTTCCAGACATAAACCCCCAGATATATAGCCAACTAATATTTGATAAAAGAGGCAAGAATCTGAAGTGGAACAAGGAGAGCCTATTCAACAAATGGTGTTGGTACAACTGGAAAACCACATGTACGAAAGTGAAAATCAACCCATACCTTACTCCTTATACAAAAAATCAACTCAAAATGGATCAAAGACCTTGAAATCAGACCCGAATCCATAAAGTTTATCGAGAATAAAATAGGCAGAACACTCGAAGACCTATATATCAAAAAGGTCTTTGGGAATGGAGCACCAATGGCAGGAACGTTAGCATCAAATATAAACAAATGGGACTACATCAAACTAAAAAGCTTCTGCATGGCAAAAGAAACCCTACTTAACGCAAGAAGACAGCTAACAGAATGGGAAAAAATCTTTTCACTCGACATATCAGATAAAGGGCTGATATCTAGAACATACAAAGCACTCAGAAAGTTGAGCCCCCCAAAACCAAACAAAGCTATAAAAAAATGGGAAGATGAAATGAATAGACACTTCTCTGAGGAAGACAGAAGGATGGCCAACAAACACATGAAAACATGCTCACCTTCACTCATCATCAGGGAGATCCAAATCAAGACAACAATGAGATACCACCTTACACCAGTGAGGATGGCTCACATCAAAAATAATGGAAACAACCTTTGTTGGCGGGGATGCGGTATGAAAGGAACTCTCATCCACTGCTGGTGGGAATGCCCCCTAGTCCAACACCTATGGAGGAAAGTCTGGAGAGTGCTCAAAGAACTCAGAATTGAGATGCCATTTGACCCAGCAATTGCTCTCCTAGGCATATACCCACAAGATGGAAGGGCATTCATTCCAAAATATGTATGCACCCCACTATTTATCGCAGCACTCAGTATAATAGCCAAATCTTGGAACCAAACTAGTGTCCAACAATGGATGAATGGATCATCAAGATGTGGTACATATACACAATGGAATATTACATGGCAGTTAGAAATGATACAATCACAGACTTTGCAGCAACGTGGATGGACCTAGATCATGTTATGTTAAACGGAGTAAGTCAGAAGTCAAAAGATAAACACAGAATGGTAGCACTATTCTGAAACACCTAGAACATATATTTTACACACAACTAATACCTAACAATCATACAACAGGGTTTAACAGGGTAGAAACTCCGAACACTGTAATAGTCAACATATACGTGGGAGCAGTGTCCAAAATACATGAAAAAGGAACAACGCAAACTCTTGACTGCACATTATACCACAAAGAAAACAGCAACAACAGAAACAGCAACATAGAGAGAACAGGTATGTAATCAGACTCCCACAACAAAAGCCCACAATAATCCCTTAGAGATCATAAACAGGAACACAAGTATAGAACACCACGGGAAATCACGGACTGCAATGGCAACATACCATAACACTACGTTTTAATCCCTTTACCTTGCTATATTTTAAATAACCTCTCAGCTTTTCTGTCCACAGGCACCCTTAGATACAAAGGGCGGACTAACTAAGGTGGCAACTCGGGATACCACACGAGATACCATACCTTGATTGCACTACGAGATGGCCACGAGAAAACTCTTTAACATACACTTTATCTCTAGGTTAAACCTTCTTCTAGGAATTGAAGCATGGGACCAGTCAGACCACCAAAGCAGTACCTGCGATGTACAGACCTAAACTACAGGCTCTAGTCATCGAACACATTCAACCAAACCAGCATTCCCTTGCTATTCTCTCCTTTCTTCTCGCTACTTTTTTCTTTTTTTCTCTTCTATTCTTCTCTTTACTTTTTCCTCTTTCTCTTCTCCCTTTCTTTCTACGGTATTTTCTCTTTTCTCTTCCTTCATACCCCTCCCATATACCTTCCCCTTTCTCCCCCCCACCCCGGAAATCCAACTATCCCATCACCCCTCAATCCCATCCAGATCTCCCACCATATTAAAACTCTCCACCCTCAGTCCTTAATCTTTTAGGCATCAAGATCGACCTCCTACCCAATGAACCAGTACCCAGCACCCAGGCGAGGGGACACCCAGCCAAACCCACACCTCGTCTCCTGCAAGAAAAGACAGCCAACTTCCCTGTGGACTCATGTTACGAGACCCTCCCTACCATCTCCCCCTAACGTGGACTGTTTCCTGAAACCGGACTTAGGTCCAATAGTATCCCCAATGCAAGAACTCTTCCAAGACTTCCCTGCCGCAAATTTTTACCAATCTGAAGAAGGTCAGGGAGTGTGATTGGAAGATGCCTGGGAACCCACACACCACAAGAAAAATCCAAAAGACAACGGGAAAAACCGTACTTTCAACATAGGCATAAGACCTGTAATACACCACCTCTTTACCTGTTCTCCCCCAAATGTAAAGTAGTCTATTGCACCACTTTGGTCCTTTAAAAACTTCGCTAACTCATTTTATTTCTTTTTTTCTTTTTAAATGTTTGCCCTACATATACATTTGTGGGCACATACACTTTTATTTCCTTTTTTTTTTTTTAATCGTTTTTGGGTATGAGACCTATTTCTGTTACCCACTCTGTCCAACCCAAATACACCGACAATATAATGGAGCACCACTTCCCTCTGCAAAGGCACACTAAATAAAGGGGAAATCTTACATATAAAAAAAAGAGCTCTTATCTACTAGAGATAGGAACTCATAGTTGTTAACAATACAGGGTTATCTCCTACCTTGAAAATATGTCATGTGGAATCAACTTAGACCTCAGGTGATTAGATACCATTCAACCAGCCTTGAACCCTGGATCCCAGACATAGAAACGGCACAGCTCTTCACAACAGCTGCAAGAAACAAACTCCATCTGGGACAGCCTTATTACTGCAGGGTCAACAACAAGGGCCAACTCTAACATGATATCCTGACAATGAGGAAAATGTGAACAACTTGACCTTAGAGCAGTTTAGCCTACCTCACCAGCTAACGACAAGACAAAACCAGAAGACGTGGCACCCTTTGGTAGGTCCAAAAGCCAAGATCGTGATTTACAGATGACTGGATACTAGAACCACGACCAGACTGTATACATCTTGGGACCAATAAAAAGCCCTAGTCTAGGGTTTGAACTAAGACCTGCACAATAAGCATGATCCCCAGTTCCAAAGGTCCGACAGAGACAATTGTAACGGAAAGGGGCTTCTGGAAGTACAAAGAAAGACGCTATCCTAGATGCCATCCTAGGTTCAGGGCAAAGACCAAGATCACCAACCACAGAAGATGGATTAAAGTGGCACTGAGGTAACAGAACCTCTAGATTCACAAAGACTGACTTCACCATAAGTCCCACCCCAGGATCTGTACAGATACTGAGACCTCTAAACACAGAGCTCTGATTGTATCACCCTGGACAGAGCAGAAGTCTTCCACACACCAAAAAAAAAAAAAAAAAAAAAAAACACACCACCAGAAGAGTAATGATCCTGAGCAAAGACTAGAGCTGATCCCATGACAGTATACTCCAAGGATGGAGAAACCCCATATCGCATAGGGCAAGTGAATTCCTTTTCGAATGACCCCAATATTTACTGTGCCAGGGCAAGGGGGAAAAAAAACAAAAATACAAAAAGCACAAAACCTTGGACATATATATATATATATATATATATATATATATATATATATATATATATATATATATATATATATATTACCTTCATTTATTATTGTTATTATTATTTTTATTTACCTAGCTATTTTGGTCTATTTCTCTGTTTGGATGTGATTATTGAAATTGTTGTCCCCAATTATCCTTATTTTTTTTTCTCTTCCTTTCTTTTCCTTCGATATGTGCTACGCCATGTTTCTTATTTTAAGACCACGGCATGTTTTTTTGTTTGTTTTTTTGTTTGTTTTGTTTTGTTTGTTTTGTTTTGTTTTATCTGTTTTTTTGTGGTGCTTATCGATATAGCTGGAGTCCTCACTGGATATTTGACACTTCTTTTGGTACTGGTGTAGTGTTTCACCTTCTTTTTCTCATTCATTTCCCAAATCGATGATGAGAACCTCTAGAAGGATTCTGCCCATTTTCGGGGTATTAGACTCTTACCCCCAGTTTATTTATTTTCTCTTTTTCAGGCAAAACCACGCAACTTGAACTAGCTAGCCCTGCCCCCACTTACAGGGGGAAATAAGGGAGGCACCAAGACCAAACTGATGCAAGACTACTAAGTAGTAGGTTAGATACAGAGGGGACCACATATTCTAGACGCCCTGGGGGTGAGGGAAGAGGAAATCGGAGGTAGGAGAAAAACGGAGGAGTAGGGAGGACAATTTAGGGATGGGAATCCCCCCTGATTTTATGTAAATATATACCTAAAATATTATTGTCAACAATATGTAAGCCAATATGACCAAAATAAAAATTATATTATTAAAAATAAATAAATAAATAAATATGCTCTATAATCCTGAGATACGCGTCAAAGATTATGAGTCCAATAATTTATTCATTTCTTTCCAGTTCTCATGTTTCATAGCATAGAGTTATTAAAACAGCATGGTACTGGAATAAAGACAGATCCTCAGATGAGTGGAATAGACTTGAGTATTCAAAGAATGTGCCACAGATAAACAATCAAGTATTCTTTGATTAAGGGGCAATAAGTGGGAAAAGAGGAAGAGATTCAAGGGCAGGGCCAAACTTCGGTGAGGTCTCAGCCATTATCTCAGCTTAAGGGTCACAGTACAGAGAAGGGACCCGGTAGTTTGCTACATGTGACAGAGGAGGGCAGAGACCCGAAGGCAGGGCTAAAACTTGGCGCAATCACCGCCATTTCTTCCCACTTCCCTACCCCCATGCCTACTCTCCAGACCAGAGAGTCTATAAACCATACAGGTTGAGCCAGACCAGACCTAACATTTATTTCCTCAGATAAACCACAGCTCATAAAACACAACAGCAAAACAATAAAGTAGCTTGTAATAACTCTGCCATAATTTGACAAGCTCACTCAACTAAGAAAAATAAACTCAAAATAGAATATACCTCTAATCACTTCTACCACATTAAGTACAGCAGAACGCTTTATTAAAAAAACCAAAACTTTGGGGCCAGAGAGGTGGCACAAAGATTAAGGCATCTGCCTTGTCCATGCTAGCCTAGATCCCCTGGCATCCCCTATGGTATCTCAAGCCAGGAGCGATTTCTGAGTGCATAGCCGGGAATAACAGTTGAGTGTCACTGGGTGTGGCCAAAAACAAAAACAAACAAACAAAACAAACAAAAGAAACCCAAAACTTCAACATTCTAAGCCACCAAATGCAAAGAAATATGGGTAAACTAAAAAAGGTACCAGCAGCCGAGAACATAAAGAAAAATCATAGCAAGTTTCTAAGTCCATCAAAACACAAACACCAATAGATAAAGAACAAAAAGTTGCAGTTAATGTCATAGCAATAGAAATCAATGCATCACTAGCCTGCAAAATTAAGAAATCCATAAATGAACAATTCAAACAACTCAAAGAATAACTTTTACAGAAGATGAGATAATCGATACAAACGGAATCAAGGAAATTATAAAACATCTTAGCAGGCCATTATAGAAGAATTACACAGTTAGAGAATCACATAATGAACTTGAAGATAAACTACAAAAATTAAAAAGGATAAGGAAATAAAAGGGAAAGCACTAGAAGAAAATATTAGATACTTAATGAACAAAGACAAAAGAAATAATCTACAACCTGTAGAAATAACATAAGGGGAGGAAATAGGAAAATAGGTAGAATAAGTAGTCTGAGAAATAATAGCAGAAAATTTTCCCACCTTCAGGAAAGAGGTACCATACAAATCCAAGAGCTGAGAAGAGTCCCTAATAAAATAGATCCTAATAAACCAACACCAAGATATATAGTTATCCAAATGGCAAAAGAGAGAGAGAGAGAGAGAGAGAGAGAGAGAGAGAGAGAGAGAGAGAGAGAGAGAAATAAATTCCTTAAAGAAATACGGAGAAAAAAAATACCTCAAGTACAAAGGATGAAACATAAGAATCAAACCAGACCTCCTATTTGAAACAATTCAAGCAAAAAGATAGTAGAGTAACATATTTAAATTGCTGAATGAAACTTCCAACCTACAGTCCAATTCCTATGGGAGGGAGGACTAAAAACATTCTCAGATGAAAAAAGAACTCGTACTATTTGTGCTAAATGAATTACTTCAGAGATGAATTATACAATCTAAACATCCACCCTACCATATACAATTGAACAAAGCCCTCTCTGTCAATAATCTCCTTAAATGTCACCAGACTAAACTCCACCAATAAAGGACACAGAATAGAGGGTTAGACCAGAAAATAAAAACCGGATATCTGCTGCCTACAAGAAACACACCTAAAAGTACAGGGTAGACACAGGCTTAGAATAAAATGATGGAAGTCAGCCAATGGAAAATAAAAAAAGCTGGGACAGCCATTCTTATATCAGACCAAATTGCATTCAACCTCAAGAAAGTGCGTAGGGACAAAGAGGGTCACTACTTACTGATCAGGGGAACACTAGATCAAGAAGTACTAATTCTGATCAATATTTATGCACCAAATGCAGAGCCAGCAAAATATGTAAGTCATTCTCTCGCAAACCTGGAGAAATATATGGAAAGAAATGTGATAGTAGTAGGAGATTTCTACATACCATTATCACCATTAAACAGATCCAGAGGCAGAAAACTAGCAAAGCCATAAAAGCCCTAAATGAGAAACTTAACAGATCTAGGATTATTTGCTTATACAAGGTCCTCCATTCATAGAAAGAATAATTCTTCTCAATAACATGCTTCTCAAATGCACATAGAACTTTCTCTAGAATAGACCATGCCTTAAGATATAAAAATATCTTGCACAATGTCAGATAATATAAGGATAATTAGAAGTACCCTATCAGATCATTATGCAACAGAGATCAAGATTGACTGTAAAAAGAATGTATGGAGAAAATCCAACACCTGGAGATTAAACAACAACAGCTGGATCAAAGAGGAAATCTAGGAAGAAATAAAAAGATTCCTTGAAGTAAATGATAATAAAGAGACAAATTGTCAAAACCTGTGGAACACAGCAAAGGCAGTAATTAGGGAGAAACATATAGCAATACAAGCCTATGTTAGGAAAGAGGAAAATGACAAAATCAACAGTTTAAAGAGACACCTTAAGGATCTGTAAAAACAGCAGCAACAAAACCTAAGACAGCCAGAAGACAAGAAATAATAAAAACCAGAGCAGAAATAAACAACATAGAAATAAAGAAAGCAATACAAAAAATCAATGAGACCAGGAGTTTGTTTTTTGAAAGAATAAGCAAGATAGACAAACCGCTAGCAAGACTCACCCACTTCCCTCAAAAAGAGGAAAACACCCAAATAAATGGGATTACAAATGCTAGAAGAGAGATTACAACAGAACACCAAGAAATCCAAGATATTATGAGGGCTTATAATGAACAACTGTACTCAGTTAGGTTAGAGAATCCAGAGAAAACCAACAGATTTCTGGAAAAAATATCATCTTCCAAGACTTAATAAGGAGAATGTAAAAAACCTAAATAGGTCAATCACATCTAAGGAAATTGAATCAGTAAGAAACTCCCCAAGAACAAAAGTCCAGGAACAGAAATGTTCTGAGAAGAATTTCTAACGTTGATCCTCAGGTTCTTCCAAAACATTGAAGAGACAGCAATCCTTCCTTACTCCTTTTACGAGATTAATATCACATTTCCAAAGAAGGCAAGGACACCACTTAAAAAATAAAACTACAGATCAATCACACTAATGAATATGAAAGCAAAAATCCTTATCAAAATCTTAGCAAACTGAATCCAACAATACATGAAAAAGATTATACACCATGACCAAGTGGGTTTCATCCCAGAAGTCTGAAGATGGTTAACATATGCAAATCAGTCAACATCATACACCACATCAACAACAAGAAAGACAAAAATCACATGATTATATAATTCTATGCAGAGAATGTGTTTGAAAAATCCAACACCTATTCATGATAAAAAAAAAAAAGCATCAGCAAAATAGGGTTGGAAGGAATCTGTCTAAAGATTGTTACAGCTATCTATAAAAAGCCCACAGCCATGGCTGTGCAGATACTGAGATATCTAGATAGAGAGATCTGATTTTATCACCCAGGACAGAGCAGAAGTCTTCCAAACACCACGAAAGCACTGAGGGGAGAGTAAATGAACCTAAACGGAGTCTATAGTTAATCCCATGACAATATCCTCCAAGGGTGGAGAAATCCTGTATCTCTTAGGCCAAGGGAATTCCTTTCCGAATGACCCCAATATTTACTATGCCTGTGCAGGAGGGAAAAAACAAACACAAAACAATTTTTTTTTTATCTATCTAGGTTTTGTCAATTTCTTTGTTTTGGTATGGTTATTGAAGTTGTTGTCTCCATTTATATTTTTATTTTTTTCTTCTGTTCTTTACTTTCTTTAGGTGCTCTGCCATGCTTTTTATCTCAAGACCATGGCTTTTATGCTGTGCTTCTCTTTATTGTTGGAGTGCTCACGGGATATTTTATTTGACACTTCTTTGTGTACTGTTGGGTTGTTTCACCTTCTTTCTCCCCTTTGTCTCTCAAACAGATGATGAGAGCCTCTAGTCTAGAAGGACTCCGCCCATTTTCGGCGTATTTGATTTTTACCCCAGTTAATCATTTTTCTCTTCTTCAAACAAAACCACATAACTTGAACCATATAGTCCTGCCTCCCAATTAGAGGAGGAAACAAGGGAGGTACCAAGACCAAAACAGGTATAGGACTACTAAATAGTAAGCTATGCTCAGAGGGGACCACGTATTCTAGCAGCCCCAGAGGTGAGGGAGGAGAATATGGGAGAATGGGAATGGAGGTGTAGGGAGGATAATTCGGTGATGGGAATCCCCTTGATATTATGTTAATATGTACCTAAAATATTATTGTCAACAATATGTAAACCACTATGATCAAAATAAAAATTATATTTAAAAAAAGCCCACAGCCAGGGCCAGAGTGGTGATGTTAGAGGTAAGACATCTGCCTTTCAAGCACTAGCCTCAGATAATCCACAGTTTGATAACCCAGCATCCCATATGGTTATCCCAGGCCAGGAGGGATTTCTGAGCGCAGCCAGGAGTGACCCCTGAGCATCAATGGGTGTGGCCCCCAAAACAAAACAAAACAAAACAAACAAAAAAGCCCACAGTCAACATTATCCTTAATGGTGAAAACTGAAAGAATTTCCACTAAGGTCAGGAACTAGGCAATTTTGTTCACTGTTTTAGGTCTTATTCAACATAATTTTAGAAGTCCTAGCAATAGCAATCAGACAATATAAGGGACTCAAAGAAATCCAAATAGGGAAAGAGAAAGTCATCTCTTTTTGCAGATGATATGATATACATTGAAAACCCTAAAAAGTCCACAGTAAAACTCCTAAAAACAATAAAGCAATACAGCAAAGTGGCCGGCTACGAATATACAGAACACAGTAACATTCCTCTATACAAATAAAGAAGCAGAGTAGAAAGAGATTAAGGAGTCAATCCCATTTAAAATAGTATCCAAAAATATCAAGTACCTAGAAATCAATCTGACCAGAGAAAAAAGAACTTATACCATGAAAACTTCAAAACAATTTACAGAAAAATAAAAGAGGGCCTAAGGAATTGGAAGTACCTTTTTTAAACTTATTTTTACTGTATTTACTTCTTTTTCTTTTTTCTTCTCTCTTTTTCTGGTTTATTTTTGGGTCACCCCCGGTGACTCTCAGTGGTTACTCCTGGCTATGCACTCAGAAATAGCTGCTGGCTTGGGGGACCATATGAGACACAGGAATAGAACCCAGGTCCATCTTAGGTCAGCCACATGCAAGACAAATGCCTTACTGCTGTGCTATCACTCTGGCCCCATCTTTTTTCTTCTCTCTTTTCTTTTGTTTTCCCTTTTTTTCTTTCCCAATCTATATCTTAGCTAGTTAGTTGTCTTTTCTTAATTCAATTATTTCTTAAGAGTTCAGACTCATCCTATGAGGGTCAGGCCTTCAACAACAACTTAAGAATAGATAGCTATTTTCTGTCTATATGTAGGCATGATTTTGTATACAGATACTCCTTGCTTAACGACCAAGTTTCATTTCAAAGCTTGGTCGTTAAGCGAATTGGTCATTAAGTGAGGAACTGCATGTACTGTATATAGTAGTACAGTATATGCATAGTACTTGACAATACAGTATTCTGAATAAGTAAAATAATGAGGAAGATCAAACTGAAAACTTCCACTTGTTTTAATTTGTATAGTTTGTGTAATTTACACACTGTACTACAATGTATTACAGAACATAAAGTTAGGAAAGTAGGTATATTAAAGCATCAAAAACCATAGTATAGGATCTTTTAGGCATTTTTTTCCAAAAAAGTCCAGTTTCATCTACATTGAAGATCTGTTCTTGAGAGTAGCCACCTTGCTCTATGATTTTATCAAATAGGTCAACAATTTTTTCTGCTGCTTCTCCACCTGCACTTGCTGCCTCACCACTGACACTTCGATGATGCAGGTTGAATCTTCGAGAAAATCTTTGAAACCATCTGTTACTTGTTGTAAAGGTTTCAGTTGATACTTCACTGCTGCATGCTTGCAAAATCTCAAAGATATTGAATGCCTGGGCTTGAAATATTGAAAGGCTCAATGGCACTCTTTTTTGAATCTGTCATCAAACCAGATAGCCAGTAACTTCTCCATATCATGAATTAGGCCTTTACGTTGTCTAGTAATTATGGCTTTAAAGCCTGTTGATGCTTTCACTGCCTCTTTTACTCTATCTTTATCCTTAAAGATTGTTGAAATGGGTGAGGGTGCCAGCTGCAAGTCATGTGCTATCTCATGGACTTTTTTTGCCACCTTCATAATCCTTTAAGATCTTCATTTTCTTCTCAAGATCAATAGCCTTCC
Organism: Suncus etruscus; assembly: GCF_024139225.1. Classification (NCBI taxonomy): domain Eukaryota; kingdom Metazoa; phylum Chordata; class Mammalia; order Eulipotyphla; family Soricidae; genus Suncus; species Suncus etruscus. The sequence goes on along the minus strand of NC_064863.1, from coordinate 81,700,373 downwards.
TTTGTTCCTTGGCATTTTCTGGTGAAGCCTTGCTTTTCCCTTTTGGAGACATCTGGGGTAAAGTACAATACAGAATAAGGTATCCAGATCACACACAACTTGTATGCTTGAAGGAAAAGCTTTATAAACAGTTACTCTGTACTGTATATACTGTAATGTACTATATCTGTACTGTATATTGTCATACTACTGAGCTGTATTGTGTGGGCCTGAGAGAGATCCTGGACTGTATACAGTATAGTTGTATTGTATGTATAGTATAGCTGTTTATAACTTTTTTTTGCATCACAAAAAATTAATAATTTACTGCTAAAATGTGAATACTGACCAGGAAAACAGCAGTACCGGACTTCTGAATAGTGTACATCAGCCATAAGTGACGTTGAGATGCAGGGCCGCTACCACATTCTAGCAAGTACTGTTGGTGAGATGGTCATAACTGTGAGCAGTCGCTAAACAGGTAGGTCGTGAAGCGAAAAGTGGACTCCTCTCTGATGGCCAAACCTAAATTGTAAACAATCTATACCTATAGTGTATATAGCTCCACTTATACATTATCCCTTCTCCCCCCTTCAAAAATCTTTCTATCCTCTCATCCCCCCCAATCCTGATCTGTTATCCCTCATTATTTGATACTCTTTTCCCTCAGTTCTTAACTCATTAGTCTAAAAATTGCTAATGAGTTATCCCAATTATACACCATGGAATATTACCTATACTTATTAAGTTATTGCATGAAATTGAAGAAGCAGAAATTATTCCTAAAAGTTTACAAGGGAAAACATATCTTGGTATCAAAAGCTGACAGATGTAACTAAAAAAAATTTCATACCAATATCCCTGATAAACCTAGTTGCAAATATCTTTAAAATTTTAGCAAATTCAATACATTAAATGTATCTTTCTCCACAATCAAGTAGAATTCATTCCAGGTATGCAACAATGCTTCATTACAAGTGAGTTAATGTGATGCACTATATTAAAAAAGGAAGGATATCATAAACGTAGTCACCATGTCTGCACCAGGTAAGCACCTTTGACTCACTCTGGTCTCAAAAGAGATGTAAACCAAGCCATGAAAAATTGTGGGTATGCCAGCTATGCAGCTGTAAAGTGGCATCTCAGAAGGAGAGGGCAGGACAAGTCCTCACCCTGTTGAAGGCATGCCTGCTGCTCCTATCACCACAATCTCTGCTTCAACAATGACCTTGCTTAACCATACCTTCATGACATTCTGCAGAAAAAACAAACTGACCAAAACTACTGGTGTTTTTGTATTTGGGCTGATATCACCAGGAAATTTTTGTCATAATTCTTTTTTATTTAATTCCTTTAATTTAATTTAATTTAATTTATTTATTTATTTATTTATTTGGTTTTGGTTTTTGGGTCAGCAGCGCTCAGGGGTCACTCCTGGCACAATGCTCAGAAATCGCTCCTGGCAGGCTCAGGGGACCATATGGGATGCCAGGATTTGAACCACCGACCTTCTGCACCCAAGGCAAAAGCTTACCTTCATGCTACCTCTTCAGCGCCAAATTAATTTAATTTTTATTTAACTCCTTTAAATGATTCTTTAATTCTCTTTATTTCATTCTTTTTTGGTTTTGGTTTTGGTTTTGGTTTTGGTTTTTGGGTCACACCCGGCAGTGCTCAGGGTTACTCCAGGCTCTATGCTCAGAGATTGCCCCTGGCAAGTTCAGGGGACCATATAGGATTCCGAGATTTGAACCATTGTCATTCTGCATGCAAGACAAACACCTTACCTTCATGCTATTTCTCTGGCCCCTATTTAATTCTTGTTATTTAGAGTTTTTATCCACAGATAAAATTGTTCATGATTGAGTTGTAGTAAAACAAGGCACATCTTTTCCAGTGTCCATTTCCCACCACTGATGTCAATAGTTTCCCTTTCATACTGATGCCCTCTTTCCTCCCATCCACCATCCCCCACCTACTTCTAGGGCAGGCATTTTATTTCTCTCTCTCTTCTTTTTTGATATTGAGGTTTGCACTACTGTTAATGAAAGGTGTCATGCATGACCACTATTTCTGCTGTCTTGTACTTCCACAAGCCCAGGCAGCAAAAAACATGACACACAAGACACAGTATCTGCAATAGTGCTTGGAATTCCTGTTCCAGGCAACATTTGCAGCTGTGTAACAACTCAATTTTCATTTTTTTAAATTTCATCTTTGTAGAAATACACTGACTTCGGCATCAAGGAAAGTTTTAAATTCCCTATTGTTAAGAATCAAATGAAGTAACAAAATAGTCATAGCACCAAGAGCTTACTAAACCTTCTGCCAATAACTGAATGAATTTATTAGAGATACATTGATTTTTATGAATTTGTAGCTGAGGGGCGGGTGAGGTGGCGCTAGAGGTAAGTTGTCTGCCTTGCAAGTGCTAGCCAAGGAAGCACTGCAGCTCGATCCCCCAGCGTCCCATATGGTCCCCCCAAGCCAGGGGCAATTTCCGAGCGCTTAGCCAGGAGTAACCCCTGAGCATCAAATGGGTGTGGCCCAAAAACAACAACAACAACAACAAAAGAATTTGTAGCTATACTCTCCTTTCTCTTCCTTCATTTTTCTTTCTTTCATTTATGTTTTCTTTATGAATAATTTCACTCCCACATACCTAGAAACAAAGGTATTACTGTCAAAGATGTGATACATTTAGTTTAAATAAAGTAAATTAATTTTAAAAAGAAAACACAAAAAAACATTGATCACATCCAGAAATGCAGATAAAGCATTCAGTGATATCTAACAGTGCTCATAGAATAAAATCTCAGCAAAATAAGGGATTGAATAAATTACCCACAATACTATAATGGCCATTTACTGTAATCCTACTGCTAACAATTTTTAATGGGGAAAAATTGGAAGTCTTTCCTTTAAGGTCAGGTCCAAGACTACAACGTCTAATTGCAGTGTTACTGTTCAATATTTTTTGGAAATCCTTCTGACAACAATTAGGCAAAAAATAGAAGTCAAAGTAATTCGAATAATAAATATATAATTTTCAATATCTCTCTATAGAGTTAATGTGACACTGAACATCTGCTAGCCAAATCTTCTAAAAACAACAATAAAATTTATATGGTACAGTAACAGACTACAAAATTAATGCACAAAAATCTGCTGGATTCTTAAGTGTTAACAAAAATATAGATGAAAAATAAATGTTATATTTATATAGGCCCTATTTAAAATGTCTTTTTTGTTTGTTTGTTTGGTTTTTGGCCATACCCCATGGCTCTGAACTCATAAATCGTTCCTGGCAGGCTTGGGGGACCATATGTGATGCCAGGTATCAAACCCAGGTCATCTGCAAGCAAGGCAAACACCCTACCACTGTGTTATCACTACTGCCCCTAAAATGTCTTTATAAATAAAAAATTCTAGGAATCAGAAGAAGCGGATTACCCAAGGAAGCATACCCAATGTAGCATAGAGATACAACCTAATTTTCATTAAAATGCCCATGGTATTTCCCATAGTCATAGAAATACATATCTAAAATGTATGGGACAATATAACTTCCAGGAAAATTAAAGTAATCCTAAGGGGACAATGTATTACATTCAAAGATTTTAATATTTAATACAAAGCTATAGCAATAAAACTGCATGGTACTGGAACAAAGATAGACTCTAAGATCGATGGAACAAAATTAAGACCCCATAGGTAAACACTTCGATCTATGGGCAATTAATTTATGACAAAAAATGTGTGAATTGGAGCTAAAGGAGCCTCCTCAAAAATGATCCTGGGAAAACTGGCTAGTCACATAAAATAATGGTATTAAATCCCTACCACACATCCTAAGCAGGGCTATTTAAACAGATTAACAGAAAGGCTGTAGTGATAGTTTTGAGAGTAGTGTTCTTAAACTACGGCCCACCAGTGTTCAATTTTCTGCATCCCATGTGATCACCAGAGCCCCATCAGGATGATTCCTAAGCTCAGAGTCAGGAATACATTCTCATCCTCAAATACAAAATACAATAAAATAAATAAAAATTGAATAAACATCCTGATACCAAATCTGTTTTTATAAAATGCATCAACTTCGGGATCTTAACCTCAGAGTCATCCTCAATTTTATGACCTCATTGACAAAGAACAAAAAAAAAGCAGACACATATCAAACCATAGTTTCTGCACTGTAAAAAATTTAGACTTGAAGTAATACAGCCCTAATGCTTGAGTGAAAATATTCACATGGAATGCCTAATACATTACACACCAAAGAGGTAATACCAAAGATATATATTATGCATATATATATATATATATATATATTATACATATATATTGTTCTCAAATCATAAAATAACAACAAAAAGCAAGAAATAATCCTATAAAGATGAGGACAGGATTTTCACAAAAATTTATTAAAAGATAAAATAGCTAACAGGTGGGTAAAAAATATTGCTCATCATTCCTAATCAGGAAAATGCAAATCACAACAAAAATGAGGTATCACTTAATATCTGAAAGAATGAATGATATCAACATGGCTGGACCAGGGCTAGCAATATATCAGCTGCTGGCAGATGTCAAAAAGGAACCCTCATTTACTGTTGGCTGGACTGTGGCTTGATTCAACATCTTTGGAGATTCAACATCATTTGCAGATCTCTCATGGTTTAATAGTAGGCTCATTATCATGTACGAAGCCAGTAGTTATTCCCATGGCTATACCCTTCAAGGGTGGAGAAACTGAGTTCCCTGGGCCAAGGGAAGGAATTCCCTTTCTTATTTCGCCAATACTTACTGTGCCTATGGAAAAAAAAAAAGCACAAAATCTTGTCACACCAGTCCTTGTTCCTTTATTTTGTTTTATTTTTCTCTTTTCTTCTTCTTCTTTTATCTTTCTCTGCTTTCTTATTCACTCTTTTGATTATTATTTGATGATTTATTTTTGTTGTTGCTGGGTGCTTTTTCTTTTTTGGTAGTTACTGTTTATTTTTTTTAGTGTTGTTTGTTGGGTTTTTTGGTTATGTTTCTTTCTTCCTTCTTCCTTCTTCCTTCTTCTTCTTCTTCTTCTTCTTCTTCTTCTTCTTCTTCTTCTTCTTCTTCTTCTTCTTCTTCTTCTTCTTCTTCTTCTTCTTCTTCTTCTTCTTCTTCTTCTTCTTCTTCTTCTTCTTCTTCTTCTTCTTCTTCTGCTGCTGCTGCTGCTTCTACATCTTCTTCTTTATCTTTTTTTGGTCTTCTTCCAGCAGAACCATACAACTTGAATCATCTTGTTCTGCCTCATGAATTGAGGGGATAAATAAAATTGAATGATACCAAGACCAAACAGCAGAATGAACATTGAGTGGAAATAAAAAATTATCAGACTTAAACACCAAACCCAAAGTCAACAACAACAGAATCGATACCTTCAACAAGCTATACACAGAGGGGAATAGTTACACTAGCACTCCAGGAGGCAAAGGAGGGAGATGTGGGACACATGCTAGGAAAAGAGGTGGAGGGAGAACAACCCTGGTGATGGGAATGGCCCTAATTCATTGTTACTATGTACCTTAAATATTACTGTGAAAGATTTGTTACTCACTTTTGGTCACAATGAAAATTATTTAAAAAAAATAGTAGACTCATTCTTCACCATGAAGTTTGGACTGACTGGGAGACTCCATGATTTATCTTTTTCTCTCCTTGCATTTTCCTGAATAAATTTATTTAAATAAAATCATTTTGCTTCAGTAAATAAATAAAATAAAGAAAAAATTAATAATAGGACTTTTATTTGATTGAATCTGTTATTCTGCTGATAGTCATCTACACCAAGAACACATAATAACTCATCCAAAAGGAGTGATGAGTCTCTGTGTTCATTGAGGCAGTATTTACAATAGCCAAGATCTGGAAACAGCCCATGTTCCCAAAAACATATGTGCAGATAATGAAATTGTAGTGATATGCACAATGAATTACTACTCAGCAACAAGAGACTACGAAATATTTCAGTTTGCTGCAAGTAGGGGGGAACTGGAAAAAGTTGTGCTTAAGTGAATAAGTTGTAAAGAAGAAGACAAGTATAGCTGATCGCACACATTTGCAGGATATATAGAACCAAATCAAGCAAGATACTAGATGCTCCCCACTGGAACCCAAGGGTTCTGTGATACACTCATGGAAAGTGATGGAAGAATTATGGCTCTGGACACTGCTTTAATACACATCAATATTATTTTGCTATTAAAATAATTAAATAATTCAAGGTAAATTGAATATTTGAGAACAATATGTGGTTGTATGTTATATATTGGAGTTTGTGTACTTAAATTTCACTATGTAAGTTATTACATCTAATGTATTATATTCCTTCTGGAGAGAAAATGAATCATAGAAGAATTGAGGGATGATAGCAATCCCATCCACCATGCTACTTCATAACCTTGCATTGTATAATCAATATTATAGCAACAAATAATAAAGAAATTAAGAATCTAATTTTTTTAATTTTTCAACTAATCAGTTTACAACTGTTCTCAAAGTAATCTGACCATATTCTGGATTCTGAGAGTTCATCATTTTAGAAAACACTAAGGAAGCTAATTAGTATTTATTAAACGACATTTCTAATTCATTATTTCTGTTATCCTTGGGCCTTTCCAATATTTTACAGGGACTGCATCCTAGACAATTAAGACTGGTATAAAAAGATTCTGAAATTAAAAGACTATGCTTGGGGAAATTATTCAAAGGTTCTGTTAATTTTGAGATGTACATTATCTAAAAGCAAGAAAGACAAATGCAAAATATGAACTTCCCTAAGCATATTACTGAATTGCTTGCTTTCTCAAAGTATTTAAGTTTATTATAAATGCAATCCTGGACATTTTTACAGAGTAAGAAAAATTACTTTAAAAGATTTTGGGGGGGTATTTAATAGGGGGCAGAAACAAGTCTAAATTTCCTTCATAGGTTCTTCCATTAAAATTATACTTTGTGGCTTACTGAAAAAAATCAATTATATTGTGCTTGACAGCATAAATATTTTCCAGAATTCCAAGCAATTGACTTTTTGCCTGAGCTATTCTGTTCTGTTGAAATAGAAGCCATCTTTATTGTACCATAGACAAATTACCTTATGGTGTTAGAATTGTGTTTAGTAACAATTTCAGTTGAAACTTAGACACCAACTGCTAAACACTCAAATCAAGTCATTTGTAGAACAGAAATGCAGTTTGACAGGAACCTTTGCTTATGGTCACATAATTCAACATCTTTAAACTCATCTTAGTTGATTTAAAATCCTTTAGTAATTTATTTTGAAGTGAGAATGAATTTGTATACAGTGGACCCCTCTTTGTCTGCCCCACCTATACTGTAAACAAACAATCCATGCCTATACTGTACATAGCCTCTTCTATATATGATGCCCCCTCCCCCACTTTAGAACGCCTTATATCCTTTTGTCCTCCAATCATGATCCATTATCCCTCACTATTTAACCCTCTTTACCCTCAGTTCTTAACTCATTATGTACCAAGGCCAGCCATCAGCCCCAATAAGCCACCATCTAGCTCCAAGAGCAGAAGGAAAACCTCTCAGTACCACATTTCAAGTCCTGGCAAGAAGTTGCAATCACTACTCTTACAGACTCATTCTCTGTGGCACTTCTCTCTCTCTCTCTCTCTCTCTCTCTCTCTCTCTCTCTCTCTCTCTCTCTCTCTCTCTCTCTCTCTTTCTCTCTGTCTCTCTCTCTTTCTCTCTCTGTCTCTCTCTCTGTCTCTCTCTCTTTCTTTCTCTCTGTCTCTCTCTCTTACACACACACACACACACACACACACACACACACACACATACACAGACACATACACAAATGTGGACTGTTGCATGCTATTGAATTCAGGTCCAGAAGGAACCCCAGCTCAAGAACACTACTGAATCCCTTATTGCTGCAAACCCAACAAGAAAACAGTGTGGGGTACAAATGGGCCCTATATCTCTTAAACAACCCCCCCAGAATATCTCAAAAGACTTAATGAGGATATCTATAGTTTCTTTGTATATTTAATACCTCAATAGTTATGCCTCTTCATGTGTTTATTTCCAAATATAAAAGTAGCCTCCTCCACCCCCCTTTTTTTCTTTAATTTCTTCTTTTTTTAAAAATTTTTTTAAGTGTTTACTTTATCACCTCTTTTCGACCATTTGTTTAAATATTGCCCATTGTCACCTAGATTCCTGTGAGCCTAAAGTGGCCCTCCTTATCACCTCTCCCTAACTGTTGTTTGATACTGGAGTCAGTTCCAAAAGGATCCCAACCACAAGATCTCTACCCAAGACCTCTCTGCTGCAAATTTTCTCTCAATCTCAAGAAGACCAGGGTGTGTAACGAAAATGTACCCTGGATCCCACACCACACAAAAAAAATCTCAAAAGACAATGAGGAGGCTATACTTCCTTCATAAGTTTAATACCTGTTTTTCCCCAAGCGTAAGGTAGTCTCCTGCTTTACTTTTTTCCTTTAATTATTTTTTAAATTCATTTTAAAAATTCTCTTTATATATATGTGAGTATATATATGTATATATATATATATATATATATATATTCTTATCTTGTTTCTGTTTTCTTCTCTTTTCACTCCCAAATGCACCAGCGATATAATGTAGCACCATTTCTTCCTGCAAAGGCATACTAAGAAAAGGGAAAATCTTAGGTATAAAAACAAGCTCTTATCTACTAGGGATAAGAACTCATACTTTTTTACAATACAGTGGCACCTCCCACCTTGAACATATATCATGTGGACCCAACTTAGACCCCAGGTGATTAGACACCGCCTACACAGGACTTCTAAAAACATAATGAAAGATTCTATCCAAGGCTTCATCCTAGGATCGTTGCAATGACCAAGACCACGACTACAGAAGACTGATTAAAATGACAGAGATGAAAAAAACTTCTAGAACTGCAAAGAAAGACTTCATCATAAGCTCCATTCCTTGACCTGTGCAGATACCAAGATCTCTAGATACAGAGATCTGATCTTATCACCCATGATGGAGCAGAAGTCTTCCATACACCACAAAAGCACCTAGGGGAGAGTAAATGAACATGCAAGGAGTCTGTAGTTATTCCCATGACAGTATACTTCAAGCATGGAGAAACTCTTTATCTCTTAGTCCAAGGGAATTCCCTTTCTAATGTCCCCAATATTTACTGTTCCTATGCAGGGAGAAAAAAAAAGAACAGCACAAAACAATCTTTTTATTTATTTTTTTTTAATTTTTTTTGTTTTGATGTTGTTGTTGTTTCCATTTTTTAATGCCCTTTTTTATTTCAGGACCATAGTTATTATGTGGTGCTTGTCTTTATTGCTGTAGTACTCACTGGATTTTTTGTTTGATATTTCTGTTTGTATTGTTGTGTGTTTCTCTTCCTTTTTCCCTTTCTTCTCTCAAACTTAAGTTGAGAGCCTCTAAGGACTCTGCCCATTTTCGGCATATTCGATTTTTACCCCATTTTATTGCTTTTCTTTTCTACAAACAGAACCACATAATTTGAACCATCTAGTTCTGCCTCTCAATTTGAGAGGGAAATAATGAAGGGTACCAAGACTTAACAGTTGTTTGATCACTAATTAGTAACAAAAATGTTTGGACTTAAACACTGAACCCAAAGTCAACGACAAAAGAATCGATACCCAATCTACAACAAGCTAGACACAGAGGGGACCACTTATATTAGCAGCCCAGGGGGTAAGGGAGGGGGATATGAGATGCAAGCTGGGAATGGGGGAGGGTGGAGGGAGGACAACTTTGGTGATGGGAATTCCCCTGATTCAATGATTAGGCACTACACTCTTCCCCCACAGTGAAAGTCCATTTTCCTGTATAACATTGCCTTTAAGTGTCCTCATATGAGCCATTAGTCTCTTAAAAGTTATTCACTCATGGGCTTGGAGAGATAGTAGAGTTGGTGAACTTGTCTTGAACTCATTCACCCAGGTCTGATTCCCTGTATCCTCTGTGGTTTCTCGAGCACAGTCAGTAGTATGGTGTGTGGAAACAGACCCCTGAACATTGCTGGGTGTGGCCAAAAAGCAAAAAAAAAAAAAAGTGACCATGACTAAGTAACTAAATAAATACAATTTTAAGGTTCTTGACTATAAAAAAATCACATATGCATCTATAAAACTATATAATTTTCATAAAAAGTGTGCACAGTGAAATAAGTTAGTAAAAGTAATCCGGTTCCCTTCTGAGTCAGCCTAAGGTTACTTAGTCCTTCAGTGTTTTCTTATTCTTAAACCCTTACCTAGAGTGGCCTTTTGTAGGTTCTATTCTGCCAGAGCCAGAAAGCCAGAAGTTCAAAAACAATAACTGCTACTCTTTTTCCTGTTTTACATATAGGTGCATCACACCGTCTGCCAGCCTTCTTTCCTTCAGATAAGGACGCTGTTCATCACAAGGGGTTTGACCATTTCAAATGTTTTTGGGTTTCAATCAACAGCAACAGTTATCTGCACTCTCTGTGCCTTTATCTCTTCGTTGCTAGCTCGGAGTGTATGCCAGGTGCCCTTGTACAAAATTTAGAATCAATCTTTTAACTGAGTTGACTGATAATCTTCTCAAATACTGTCTATGTATGAATACTTTTTCTTTTTTCACATCTCCTTTTCTTTTCTCAAATTTCTCTTTGGGAAATAACCTTCCAGCTCTTATCATTTGGTTGGATGTGATCTAGCTTCCAAGATTTCCTTAGAATGTTTCTCATCCTCACTTCTCAGACAACCTTCATGTACCAATGTCTAAATGTCTAAATGTGTCTGTGTTTGTTTGTTTGTGTTTTTTGTCATTGAATATATCTAACTTTGTTTCAATTAATTTTTGGTATTCCTTCTCCAACATCTAAAATCTTCTTGAGGCAAGAAGATTTTAACACTCCAAGTAACTGACTGATGCTAAACTGTAGTGAACACTAAATAAGTACTGAGAACCTAACAGAAACTCTTCTAAAAGGTTTGCCCTACATTGCTACTTGTTAGAAATCTTGGACTCATTCATGCTTCATCACATGTGTACTACAAAGAAAGCTCACGTGAAAACAATTTTCAGTGGGGACTGGCGAGAAAATATAGCTGTTAAATGTCTGTCTTACACATAGCTGACTGGAGCTAGAACAAAGTCCCCCCAATAAGATCCTCAAGTAATCCCAGGAGTGATTGCTGAGAGCAGAACCAAGAGTAAACCCTGAGCACTAGCAGGAAAGGCATAAAAGCAATTTCCAAAACACTGATAGGTCCAGCCTCAAATTTTGTTTCATCATCTCTGCCTCAGGACCTTCTCTCGCTCCTTTGATCTTTCACAAACATAGACTAGAAGTTGATTATGTTACTATCCCTTAAGATCAGGTCTTGTGTAAGTAAAACGAGGTACCATATGTCTTAGTGGTCCCTTCTCTACGCTATTGTTTCAGTATTTGTGACAAGCTTCATACCATGAACTAGTAACCCTTGTCTCTTGGATATTAATACAAGACTATTTTTTTCTTATATCCCACAAATGAGTGAGATAATTCTATGTTGATCTCTCTCCTTTTGATTAATTTTACTCAGCATAATACTCTCCATGTCCATTCATGTATAAGCATATTTCATGAATTCATTTTCCCTAACAGCTGCATAATGTTCCATTGTGCAAATATACTACAGTTTGTTTCTTGTTTTTGTTTTTTGTTTGTTTTATATCCACTATCTGTTCTTGAGACAATGATAGTTAAATTGGGTGCTGAAAAGAGATAAAGCAATAGGCATAGTACTTTTTTTCATTAACAATAGTGTAAACCACAGTGTCTAAAAAGTGAAATAGGGGAAAGAGAGAAAGGAAAAGACAGAGAGAAATAAAATACCTGCCTAGAGGCAGGTGGGATGAGTCAGGACTTTGTTGGTAGCAAATGTTCATGGGTGAAGGATTGTGTACATTGTAAGACTGAAACCTAATCATAAACAATTTTGTGTTCAAAATACATAATTTAATGTGTACTTTAATTTTAAAGAAAATGGAGATACAAGTCAAATGCTCTAGTGTTTCTATTCAAGATGTTAAAATCTATTCCACAAAATGATTCTTATAAGACCGGGTCCCTTGTGTCTATATACACTTGTACTAGCTATTCTTAGTGACCTATAGTCATCTTACTTTTCTCTTTACTCCCTCTTGAGCTCAATACACTAATATAAATTTTGTAACCGTATTCCTAATAAACCATCTTTTTGAATCCAAAGCCTACTCTCTAGAACTTTACCAATAATTGCATCAGACTTCCCACAAAAATCGCACAATTTACTAAATATGAACAGAAATAGATACTAAAGTTAATATAAGGATATGTAAAAAAGTAAAAAAAAATTGAAATTTAAAGTATTCACAATCTGTCTGCAGGAGTGGTTTTCCTATAATCTAGTGTTGGTACACTCCTAATTCCAAAAAGCTTTGTTCGTGCAGTGTAAGGTATAATTGAGAATTTCCACACATATGATTTTCAGTTTTAGTACTTCTTAGTTCTAAAATTTTTCCTAAAGGCTTTGCCATGTATATTTCAGGGCATTACCCCCATAATTACTTCTCATTGATAGACCTGGAGTCTACAAGCCTGCAATTCGAATTGATACTCATGTTGCAGATATAGTCAATTATTTGGAGATTCATTATCTCATAATAATGCACTGGTAAACTGAGTCTGATTATTTGAACTTGATTTGATATATTAAATTAAGTTAATAAAAATATTTAAGCTCTTTGAGCACTTGAATATTTAACAAGACAGATCTGACCTTTGTTTTAAGTGACCTTATTTGAAATATGGAATGGGGCCGGAGCGGTGGCACAAGGGATAAGGTGTCTTCCTTGTGCGTGCTAGCTTAGAAGAAACCTCGGTTAAATTCCCTGATGTCCCATGTGGTTTTCCAAGCCAGGAGCAATTTCTAAGTGCATAGTCAAGAGTAAGCCCTGAGCATCACCAGGTATGGCCAAGAAAACAAAAAAAAATGGAAGTATGAAAAGGCCTGTTATATGAAACATTATGTGTTCCATATCTATAGGAAATAATCCAGCAGGCTTACTTATGGATGTGTATCTTCCTTCTGAAAAAAGATAATGCCTTTACCAATGATATAATCTTTAAAAACTTTTTCGATCTTTGGATCCTACTAAGCAGTGCTCAGTGCTTACTTCGAAATCTGTTTTCAGAGGCTTGCAGGATATGTGATGCCAGGGATCTAAACTGGGTCAGCCATGTGCCGGACAAGTACACTAATCATGGTACTCTCTCTCTCTAGTCAAGAAGAAATTCTTTTATGCTACTGGTAAAATAGCTCCTTATTTTAAATAATCTTCACATACATTAAAAAATTCCCAATTTATCACTGCACAAATCACACTTTGCTAGGAGCATACCCAACATTACTCATGACATAGTCCTGACTCAGTGCTCAAGATAGATCACTACTGATGGTATTCATAGGATGCTGGGGATGACAACTGGGTTAGCTACATGAAAGGAGAGTGCCATCCCACTGTGCTACCTTTCTAGCCCCACAAATTACACATTTACATAAATCATTGTTATCACAAATTTTTGTTATATGGGTTGTTGGTTTATTATTTAAAAAAATTTTGGATTAATTGGTAAATTCAATTGATATGTTTAATATTCAAGGAATGGGCTACTGAAAATAGATTGAAATGGACTCTTCTTTGTCTTCTCTTTTATTCTTTTTATTTCTTTTTTTCTTTCTCCGGTTCTTTGGCTCTTTCTAATATTCCTGATGGCAGTTTCAATCAGTGCTTAGAATTTAGAAAATCACTGCCAGCATCATTTTGATACTAAAAAAGCAGTGTTGCTTGCTTAATCCCTGAAATGTTAAGCACCAATAATCTGTTGGTGATGGGGTCGTATCTGATGTCAGGATTTAACTTGACTCTGTTGCTAGCTCATGTCCTCTATTTCTAGTTTTCACAGTGTAACTCAGTTCTGCAAAGTTATTATGTATATATTTCATAAAAGCTGATTTCAACATAGTGAAGATAAAAAAGAAAATGAAAAGTAAAGTTTTCTGTTTTTAATTATACAGTTTTCCTAGTTTTCATTCATAAATTACATTTTGTTAGAAATTATAGTCAACTATATAAAACAACACCTGTAAACAGATGGTAATTTTCCACTTTGAAGAATTTTTACTTACCATAAAATATCCTTATGTTAAGCATTGTAACTATTTTCAGTTTATGTATAGTAAATTCTGAAATTTGTGTGGGAAGGCTGACAGCTACGGGTAGAGGACTTTTGAATAGATGAATGATTTATGTCATCTTCATCACTAGTTCTTGATAAGCTCCGTTTGTAGACAAGTGTTCATTCCAACTATCATTGCATTGCGCTTCCTTCTCTGCCTTAACTGCACTACTCCAATAGTCATAGAAAAATTCCATCTTTTCCTCAGTGACTGTGTTATCTATTTGTGGAAGTTTATTGTTCCATAAATGTTTGATGTATTTATTTGAAAAATATCCTTATAGGAAGTGCATTGATCAAAATTCAAGATTTTATATCAGCTATACATTTTCACAACAATTGTTATTTTTCAAGTAGTCTATAGAAAATTAACGTAATTTGCTCAAATTACCAGTTTAGTTTACTTCCATAGTTTTAAAGAAAGAAGTTAGTTATCTATTTACCCAACACCCATCAGATAAGGGACTAATATCCAAAATATACAGGGCACTGACAGAACTTTACAAGAAAGAAAACATCTAATCCCATCAATAAATGGGGAGAAGAAATGAACAGACACTTTGATTAAAAAAGAAATACAAATGGCCAAAAGACACATGAGAAAATGCTCCACATCACTAATCATCAGGGAGATGCAAATCAAAACAACAATGAGACACCACCTCACACCACAGAAATTGGCACACATCACAAAGAATGAGAACAATCAGTGCTGGCTGGGATGTGAAGAGAAAGGAACTCTTATCCACTGCTGGTCAGAATGCAGTCTAGTCCAACCTCTATTGAAAGAGATATGGAGATTCCTCCAAAATCTGGAAATTGAGCTCCCATTCGACCCAGCTATTCCACTCCTAGGGAAATACCCTAAGAACACAAGAATACAACACAAAACCCCCTTCCTCACACCTATATTTATTGCAGCACTATTCACAATAGCCAGGCTCTGGACACAACCAAAATGCCCTTCAAGAGACGAGTGGCTAAAGAAACTGTGGTACACATACACAATGGAATATTATGCAGCCGTCAGGAGAGATGAAGTCATGAAATTTTCCTATACATGGATGTACATGGAGTCTATCATGCTGAGTGAAATAAGTCAGAGGGAGAGAGAGACGCAGAATAGTCTCACTCATCTATGGGTTTTAAGAAAAATAAAAGTCATTTTTGCAACAATCCTCAGAGACAATGAGAGGAGGGCTGGAACTTCCAGCTCACTTCATGAAGCTCACCACAAAGAGTGGTGAATGCAGTTATAAAAATAACTACACAGAGAACTACCATAATCATGTGAATGAATGAGGGAACTGGAAAGCCTGTCTGAGGACAGGTGGGGGTGGGGTGGGATGGAGGGAGATTTGGGAGATTGGTGGTGGGAATGCTGCACTGGTGAATGGGGTGTTCTTTAAATGATTGAAACCTAATCACAATCATATATGTAATCAAGATGTTTAAATAAAGAAAAAAAATTAAAAAGAAGTAATTTATCTATTTAAATCACCACAACTTATATTCTAAATTGTAAAAAAATCACTATTATTAAAGTAAAGCAGTACTAGTCCAACCCAGTCATTTATATGCTGATTAAAAAGTCAATCTCACTTCAATAAATTTCTGAAGTCCTATAGAGAATTTTTTTAAATTTCCTTACTGCTTTAGTATCTTATTTGGGGATAGTGAAATTACTCATAAGTAGATCAAAGGTCTTTGGGAAACAGCTATTATATCACAGAGGAGACTTTTGAATTCATACTGAACAGTTAACACAAATATTTCTTATCATAGAGAGCTGTCACAAGTGAGAAGAACATTTCTTTTTGGTTTTCTGGGCCACACCCGGCGGTGCTCAGTGGTTACTCTTGGCTGTCTGCTCAGAAATAGCTCCTGGTAGGCACAGGGGACCATATGGGACACCGGGATTCGAACCAACCACCTTTGGTCCTGGATCGGCTGCTTGCAAGGCAAACGCCGCTGTGCTATCTCTCCAGGCCCAGAAGAACATATTTTTTAATTTTCTTAATCTTCTGTTTCTACATGTAAACATAGGATGTGCAAATCAGATGACTCTTTTTTCATTAGATATGCTTTACTTCCTATAATTACATAGGTTTATTTACTTAACACTCTTTTGATGAAAAATGGGTTACTCAAGGTAAACGACTTTTTCTGCCACACTGCAGTAATTGCAAATAATAGGTACATTTTTCATAAAACTTAATTCATGTCTAAGGATTAGTTTGGAGAAATTTATAAAAATATATCTGTGAAGTATTCTTTGAGAGTAGAGGATAGAAGCAGAATTTTCCCTTATATAGGAATGTATATAAGAATAGATACTCTAAGTCAAACCTAAAACATGTACTATCTCCAATTTTGGCTGAATATAAAAGAAGAGACAGATCATATAACACTTCAGGGAAGTTATGCGGTGCTAATTAACAATGCCCTTTAATTTTGAAGCAGGAGTTCAAAAAAGGCACAAATGCTATAGACTAACTTAATTACTCTGCAGAATTTTTTTCTCAATCCTGGATACATCTTTCTGATAAACAGTATGGATTAGGGTTTTTTTTTTCCATTGGGCCCAGGATAAGTTCTGCCTAGTCATGGTTGTCACAGTCTTCTGTAGATAGCAAATTTGGCTTTTGTACAATCAAAGAATGACATTTTATTTCTTGAAGTAGGGCTTTGTCATTTTCTTTGTATAGGTCCTTCACTTCTTTAGTTAAGTTGACTCCAGGGTATTTGACGTAGTGTGATACTAATGTGAACGGGGTTGTTTTTAGTATTAGGGTAATGTTAATTTCATAAAAACTATTTGGGTGTGTTCTTTCTTTAATTTCATGAAAGAACTTAAAAAGTATTGGTAGCATTTCCTCTGCAAATGTTTGAAAGTACTCACCTTGTTTTGGGGGAAGACTTTTGATTATGATTTTAATTTTTTCAGTAGTGATGAGTCTGTTTAGATATGTTAGATCATCCTGATTCAACTGTGGAAGATTATAAGAATCCAAGAATATATTCATTTCTTCCAAATTCTCATGTTTCATGGCATAGAGTTTCTCAAAGTAGTCTCTGATTACCCTTTGAGTCTCTGCAATATGGCAGACATTTTAATCCTCTTCTTATTTCCTTTTATTTTAGACACTGTGGTTTGCACTATTGTTAATGAAAAGGTGTGATGCAAATCACATTATATTCTTGCAGCACCCAATTCTTGTGTGATCAGTTCTAAATATCATTTATATAGTGGACCATTCTCTAACCTAAATACACTGCTCTACTCTTTGGACAATCTACCATACACTTGTCCACCTGACTTTCATAACTATTGTCTCTGGATGTTATTACCATTCTATATTTTATTTTTCTAATATCTCACAAATGAGTAAGGTTATTCTATGTCTATCCCTCTCTGTACAACTCATTTTATTCAGCATAATGCTCTCTATATCCATTCCATGGATAATCAGATTACATGATTTATTTTTTTATAACAGATGCAGAGCATTCCATTGGTACTTGGGTTGTTTCTAAACTCTGGATTTTTTAAATAGTGCTGCTATGAACACAGGAATGCAGAGGGCTTTTCTGTGTGTATTTTTTTCTTTTGAGTTCTTAGGATATGTCCCTACATGTAGAAGTGCTGGATCATGTAGAAGCTCAATATCTAGTTTTTTTTTTCTTTTTAGGAATATATGTATTTAAAAAAAAAGTTTGGAACAATCTACATTTCCAGAAGCCATTAATGAGAGTTCTTTTCTCTCTGCATCCACACCAGCACTAGTTGTTCTTGTTCTTTGTAATATGTACAGGTCTCTATGGTGTCAAATGATAGCTCATTGTTGTTTTGATTTGCATATCCCTGATGATTAATGATGTGTCTTTCATTTGGCTTTTTCTGACAAGTGTTTACTTCAAGGATGAACAGAGCTTCTGTTCCATTTTTTTTTTTATCTCCTCCTAGTAATATGTACTACTTTGTTGTATGCAGGGAACTTGAGGGCACCTAGTATTGTGTGGTGTTGAGAACATTGTCTGGAAAATAAAATTAGCTCAAAAGCATGAAAACCTTTGAAACAAAACTTTGGATCTGTAGAATTTCAGACCAGGTACCAGGAAGATTCCTGAGAGATGTGGCTGGATCCTCTGGGAGAAATGACACTCTGGAACAAAGGCCTCATAAATAAAGAGGAATTCTTTGTTCCATCTTGAGTTCCACTGAAACCTGTATTCCACAGCTCCTTGAAAAATCGGTGTTTGGGATAATTTCTCATACCTGCAGAGTAAGTAGAACTCTGACTCAGTTTGCAACCACCTCATGTGACAGGAGTGATATGAGTTCAATGCCTTGTAGGGCATTACAGAATCTCATAAGTACTACATTTCCTAAGTACTTTACTGACTGTGTGAGTCAAAAGAGGAATACACTTCTCGAAGAATCAGTCTTTCTCATCCCACTTCACATAAGTCCCAGAGGATATCCTTCTTCTCCTAGTATAATCCTACTTCTTGTTAAACAATTCATTTAAACACATTAAATATACCTAAAATTGTTGCTTATGTTTTTATAGGAAATGTGGTATAAAGCACTTGCATGGATTTATATCATTTATATTTTTACCTCTCACTTTATATTAGGTTCATTCATAAACTTAAAGTCACAGATTGAAAGAAAAAATAAAACAACAAGGAAAATGTGAAAGTACCTCAATAATTTACGGATATCCTGTATTATTAATTTTACCAATATTAATTTATCAATATCCTGATACATTGGAAATATATAAGATTGAAATTATACATATGTATATATGTATAGCGTTATTTCTTAATTAACTGACTTTCAGAAATTAGTGGATATTTTGTAAGGCACTCAGTTTAAATGTTTTTTAATTTCTTTTTTGCTTTAATTCTGCTCAGTTGATAAGTATATAAATATATAAAATAAAATCAATTTACATGGCCTTAGAAGCACCCCTCAAATTTGTGTGTAGGGCCCGGAGAGATAGCACAGTGGTGTTTGCCTTGCAAACAGCCGTTCCAGGACCAAAGGTGGTTGGTTCGAATCCCGGTGTCCCATATGGTCTCCCGTGCCTGCCAGGAGCTATTTCTGAGCAGACAGCCAGGAGTAACTCCTGAGCACCGGGGTGTGACCCAAAAACAAAACAACAAAAAAAAAAGAAATTTGTGTGTAAAGTGAAATCAGAATCACCTGGAAAGCTTAGCATACACAAATTATAGGAGTTCACCCCAGAGTCTCTGAAGAAAGCACTGAAGTTGGGTCAGAAAATTGCATTTGTTATTTTTCCAAGTGATGGGTTCAGGGGAAACCTCTCAAGAAGAAACACTTTGATAAAAGATACAAATATATATTTTTGTTTGTTTGTTTTTGGGTCACACCCGGCTGCGCTCAGGCGTTACTCCTGGTTCTATGCTCAGAAGTCGCTCCTGGCAGGCTCAGGGGACCATATTAGATGACAGGATTCGAACCATCGACCTTCTACATGCAAGGAAAATGCTTTACCTCTATGCTATCTCTCCGGCCCCATATAAAGATATTTTTAATAAAATAAAAAGAAGTGGCCAAACAAAATGGCCAATTAGGGAGGGATTCCTAACACTCACTTTTAGTCATAGAAAAATCTCCCCAAATTTATTCAGTATAGAATCCTGCCTGAGACTCAGATGTCATTATTCACTAGAAAAATTCAGTCCTCGAGGCTGGAGCAGTGGCACAGAACAGTAAGACTTTTGCCTTGCTGGCACTAGCCTAGGATGAACTGCGGCTCGATCCCTCGTGTCCCATATCGTTCACCAAGCCAGAAGCAATTTCTGAGTGCATAGCCAGGTGTAATCCCTGAGCGTCACCGTGTGCCCCCCCCCCCAAAAAAAAATCCAGTCCTCATCTCCAGAAAAATAATCCCATTAGATGACTAATTAAATTTTTCAGATTTTAAAGCAAAGCAAAATAATTCCCCACAGGATAGAGCTAGGCAAAAGAAGACTCCAGGATAAAAATTTAATTTGTTAAGACTTGCACACCTTAGACTGGGAAAGTGACGTCAAGCTGAAAATCTAGCATCTGAACCCTTAAACCTCTACCTTTAAAAATATTTTTTCTGGAGAACAGAAATCTAACAGGCAAGCTATTTTAGGTAGGCCTGAACCCAAGGCAGGCTGTATCTCAATGGTTTTTTTTACTATTTGCATGAAATTTCAATTTCTGATTTATTTTAGAAGAGAGTGAGGAAAAATTCTAGCATTCAAATTAATCTTTAGTAACAGTGCTGAGTTGCATTTCTGCTAGCTTACCTCTTCCCTGAATATTTGTTTCATCAAAGACAGTTCCCCTAATACATACTGATTACAGGCAGCCTAGAATAAAAGAGATCTTTGAAGCTTAAAACAAACAAATAAAAAAATAAAAATAAAGTTCATTCAATAGGACTCTAATGTTCTGCTGTGTACCTTTTTCCGGTACACTTTTGAACATTTGATTAGAACACAGACATAATTAAACTTGATACTACAGACCTTATTAAATAGCATTTCCACAAGGCCACTGGATTCTTCCCATTTATGCTTTGAACCTGGCAATAGAGTTGTTACTAGGAAGTGGCAAGCACAAATTTCCTGGTAGCTATGCAGATCTACTCAGTTCTATAATTATTCTAGAACATTTTAGAATGCAATTTCCCAGTGACTTCTCATATCAGCAACTCAGCCACTCTCAGGCACTGACAACTGTGAACTCCGGAGGAAGCCAAAGCTACGAGATTTCAGTGCTGGTTGGAGTGATAAACCAGTAAGTAGAGTGCTTGCCTTTCATGGGTTCAACCTGCGTTCAATCCCCAACATCAGAGTCAGTAGTCCAGACACTTTCAGGTGTTATTTCTAAGTGTAGAGCCAGGAGTAAAGTCTGAGTATCATTGGGTATGAATTCCAACTCCTCCTAAAGAAGAACTCAACACTACAGTGATCTTGATACTTATAACCACAACTTTCTAGATGCTTTCCACAGAGACACAAAAACAGTTCTATAGCCATAGTCTTTGGCTAGAATCAGTGAACAATAATTATTCAATTTTGTACCCATGGGTAAAAAATTATTCAACAATGTGATTCAAATGCCACCTTGACTTCCACAAAGTCTGAGCATAACCCTGTCATACTTGGTTGGTAATTTATTATTTATTTACTTATTTATTTATTTATTTATTTATAGTGAAGTAATATCTTTTCACTTCCAATCCTTATACTGATAGATATCCTTCCCTGTTTAATTTTTTTCAATCCCAATAAAGATCTCTGTTCTAGTCACTTCTTGTGGCTTCTCTACCCTTCCATAGCAACAGACACATTTGGGAAGTGAAGAAATTCATAAACACTGATAGATAAAGCACCAAAAGCACACGAAAACTTCCTAAATTCTTGATGAAAACTTACCAATAAAAAAGAACTATAATAATAATATATGAGAAAGATTATGGAACAAATGAAAAAAATCACTGAGTTAAAAAGCACAGAAGTTAAACTGAAAGTCCAATAACAGTGCTTAGCAGCAGAGTATCATAAGCTGAATATAAATTACTGTGCTTGAAGATAAGGTAGAACAAAACATCAACCAAGTATAGAAACAAATGTTTTAAGTGATGAAAAAATAAGATATCTATGGTCAGCATAGAAGAAATATTATTAATTTTATAGGCATTGCATGATAGAAAAGAAATAAAGTGAAAGCCAATTATTGAGAAATTATAACCTAAACCTTCCCCAATCTGAGAAAGCAGATTTATATTCAGACCCTGGACTCTAAAAATTTAGATGTAGAAATATATCAAGATACATTATGATTATTATATTAAAACATAAAGAGAAAAAATAAAGTCCAGATAACAGAAGTAGCAAAGTAAATGCTCATATAAGTGAAACAGTAAAATGCAGAACAGATTTATTAAACAAAACACTATAGACCAGCAGGATAATGATATAATATAGTCAACTCTTTTTAAAGAATAATACATCTAAACAAAAATGTTTTCCAAGCAGGGTTTTATCTCAGGTTTCAGACATGGGTACAAAAAGTGTTAGTAAACAAACAGTCAAATTCATAGAAACTAAAGCAACTCTGTAAATTGTTATATATTGTCTTCAATAAAAGGCAAATAAATCCTATAACAATAATGAGGCACTCCCAAACAAAATGTTGTAAAGAGAGATTAATAGTGAAATTTCTTAAAATAAATTTGAGTTACTTCTTTAAAGTTAATAGAGATGAGTGGCTAATGTATATGTGGTACAATTACACAATGGAATGCTATGCAGCTGTCAAAAATTGAAGTCATGAAATTTTCCTACACCTGGGTAGACATGGAAACTATTAATCAGAGGAGAGAGATAGACACAGAATAGTCTCACTCATCCATGGAATTTAAGAAAAATAAAAGACATTGTTGTAATAACACCCAGAGACAATAGCGATGAGGGCTGGAAGGACCAGCCACGATATGAAGATTACAGCTGCACTACCGCTCCAATTCTGTTTAGATTTCTTTTAAAAATAAAATATATCTGAGGCCAGAGCAGTGGTGCCGAGATAGGGCATTTGCCTTGCATGCAACTGACCTAAGATGGACTGCGGTTCTATCCCAGGCATCCCATAATGGCCCCCCAAACTAGGAGCGATTTCTGAGAGCAGAGCCAGGAGTAACCCCTGAGTGTCACCAGGTGAGCACCTCCCCCACAAAAGGATAAATAGAACCTACGGAGCTAGCTGGTGAGCAGACAGCTAAAGGACATAGCTGTAGTTCTGTAAATTCACTTTTGGACATAGTTTAAACACTATGTTCACTTCTGATAATGTGGAATGAGCTTCAAATTCCTGCCACCATTGAGAAAGTTAAATTTAAGACTAATTAACAATTGCCTAGATGACAAGTTTTAATTGCCCTCTCCTAATTTGATCAGTTATACATTTGAACTGATAATTCAACCTATTTCAGGATAACAGAATATAGTTTGCTCAAATAGAAGCTTTTCACAAACACAACAATCACACACTTAAAAGTGTTAAGTTAGGATATTTTAAAGTTTATGAGGATGCTGTAGAGTAGACACATAATATTATTATATATTTTCTGAAAAATATTGTTAAAGGATGAAAAATCACGTTGACAATTTAAAAGCACTGAAAAAGACTTTAAGGGGCCGAGTGGTGGCACAGTGGTAGGGCATTTGCTTTGCACATGGCAACCCCAGGACGGACCATGGTTCAATCCCCTGGTGTCCCATTTGGTCCCCCAAGCCAGGAGCGATTTCTTAATACAGAAACAGGAGCATTCCCTGAGTGTCACCGGGTGTGGCCCCCCAAAAAAACCAAACAAACAATACCTCAAAAAAATAACGCACTTTAAAAGGTAATTTGATAAATTCAATATTTTAAACCACATTTTCAGATTTTAAATATAGTAGTCTTAAGTATGTAAAAATATATATATTTTGAAAGTGGATTGTTTTGCACTTGAATTATAAAGTGACTGATTACATACTAAATTAATTTTGGTAAAAAGTTTCTAAAATACTTGTGGCAGGAAGACTTACATAACCTCTTTTTTCTAAATTCACTTCTTGATTATCACAACAGCTCCAATATTTCAGAAAAAGTAGAAATAAATGCTTCTTCACAAACATTTTGTTGAGGTGAACAATGATTTCTTAGATTACATTAACAAGTTGATTTTAACCTGTTTTCCCATGCCCAGGAATATTTTAGGCATAAATAATATATATATACTACAAATCCAGAAGGATCCAGGCTTTGCTTTATTATTACCATACATTTGTTTAGTATTACAATCCTAACAATTTACTCAGTGGTTTTAATAGCAAATTTTATAAAATTTTAATGTTAAAATCATATTTTAATGTGCATTCCTGTAAAATAAAAATATCCATCAGTTGGTAAGACCACCCACATGCCGTGTTTCTTTTCTTTTTCTTTTTTTTTAAATTTTATTGAAGACAAAGATCCAAAGAGAGGACAAGGTGAAGTTCCAGTGGGAAGGCAATATCCATAAAAAGAATTCTCAAAGAAATCCTCTTGCTGACACCTTAATTTTGATTTTTTCCCCTATGTATCTCTATGTTAATCTCTTTGTTTTATCTGCTTGTTTTAGTGATGTCTATTCTTTTGCACCATTTGAGTCTTT
This sequence comes from Suncus etruscus, assembly GCF_024139225.1. Classification (NCBI taxonomy): domain Eukaryota; kingdom Metazoa; phylum Chordata; class Mammalia; order Eulipotyphla; family Soricidae; genus Suncus; species Suncus etruscus. Next base: position 81,675,894 of record NC_064863.1, on the reverse strand, counting down.
GAAAGAAATGGCTGTAATTTTTTTTCCTTACTTTTATTTAACATTTTTTTCTTTATTTAAACATCTTGATTACAAATATGATTGTGATTAGGTTTCAGTCATGTAAAGAACACCCCCTTCACCAGTGCAACTTTCCCACCACCAATCTCCCAAATTTCCCTCCATCCCACCCCGCCCCCACCTGTACTCTAGACAGGCTTTCCAGTTCCCTCATTCATTCACATGATTATGGTAGTTCTCTGTGTAGTTATTTCTATAACTGCACTCACCACTCTTTGTGGTGAGCTTCATGAAGTGAGCTGGAAGTTCCAGCCCTCCTCTCATTGTCTCTGAGGATTCTTGCAAAAATGACTTTTATTTTTCTTAAAACCCATAAAGGAGTGAGACTATTCTGCGTCTCTCTCTCCCTCTGACTTATTTCACTCAGCATGATAGATTCCATGTATATCCATGTATAGGAAAATTTTATGACTTCATATCTCCTGACAGCTGCATAATATTTCATTGTGTATATGTACCACAGTTTCTTTAGCCATTTGTCTGTTGAAGGGCATCTTGGTTGTTTCCAGAGCCTGGTTATTGTGAATAGTGCTGCAATAAATATAGGTGTGAGGAAGGGGGTTTTGTGTTGTATTCTTGTGTTCTTAGGGTATTTCCCTAGGAGTGGAATAGCTGGGTCGAATGGGAGCTCAATTTCCAGATGTTGGAGGAATCTCCATGTCGCTTTCCATAGAGGTTGGACTAGAAGGCATTTCCACCAGCAGTGGATAAGAGTTCCTTTCTCTTCACATCCCAGCCAGCACTGATTGTTCTCATTCTTTGTGATGTGTGCCAATCTCTGTAGTGTGAGGTGGTATCTCATTGTTGTTTTGCTTTGCATTTCCCTGATGATCAGTTTTGAGGAGCATTTTTTCATGTGCCTTTTGGCCATTTGTATTTCTTTTTTTATCAAAGTGTCTGTTCATTTCTTCTCCCCATGTTTTCATAGGATTGGATGATTTTCCTTGTAAATTTCTGTCAGTGCCCTGTATATTTTTTATATTAGTCCCCTATCTGATGGGTGTTGGGTGAATAGTTTCTCCCACTCAGTGGGTGGCTCTTATATCCTAGGCACTATTTCTTTTGAGGTGCAGAAGCTTCTCAACTTAATGTATTCCCATCTGTTGATCTCTGCTTACACTTGTTTGGAAAGTGAAGTTTCCTCCTTGCAGATGCCTTTAGTCTCAATGTCATGGAGTGTTTTACCTACGTGTTGTTCTATATACCTTATGGTATCAGGTCTTATATCAAGGTCTTTAATCCATTTGGATTTTACCTTTGTACATGATGTTAACTGGGGGTCTATGTTTGGTTTTTTGCAAGTGGCTAACCAGTTCTGCCAGCACCACTTGTTGAAGAGGTTTTCCTTGCTCCACTTAGGATTTCTTGACATTCTTCAAAGAAGTGGATCAAACACTTATGAAGTTCATCTGGAACAATAAACACCCTCGAATAGCTAAAGCACTCCTAGGGAAAAAGAAAATAGGAGGCTTTAAACTGTACTACAAAGCAATAGTTATCAAAACAGCATGGTATTGGAATAAAGACAGACACTTAATTTTGAATTTTCAGCCAAAAATATTAAGAAAAATAAAACAAAATACATGCACATTTATTTTGTCCCTCGATCCCCCAGATTGTAGTACATTATAACATTTCTTAGCAGTACACTAAGCAATCCAAAGCCACAATATTTATGCAAGTCCTTTCACATTAAAACCTATAGTATTGTTGACACGATTGATCATAATATATTATTTCATTAAGGATGAGTCAAAGGAGCACAGCAAAGACGGTGTTAGTGTGGAAATTGTTTGCATAGGCCCAGCAAAATATAGGGGACATGGAAAGGAAAAGCCTTGGCCTAAATACAAGGAGACCTTATCCCTGAAGTTTTCTGGCATAAGACCAACTCTAGGCTCCAGGCATAATAGGTTGTCCACTACCCTGCTTCATCAGACCTATCCACCTGAGGGGCTAGAAACATGGTGCCTGGGGTAGTCTCAAAACATGGATATTTTTATTCTACACATTCCTGCTGCCATGTTAAAATTTAATGGAGAGTGTACTGAATAAGAAATAAAAAGGGGAAACCTTTATATATATATATAAAGTTTAGGGCATACCTGTCAATGCTCATGGCTCAGGGTTATGATGCTGAGAAACATATGAGGTGCTCATTATCAAACCAGAGTCAGCTGTGTACTGGGCAAGTATACCCTCTGTATGATTCTTTGAATCCTAATTATTTAAAAAAATTGATAAAGCTCCAATGAAGATCAGATATTTTGATGTCAAACTATTGAAAAACAATCATCTCCTAGTGGTTTGAGGACCAAGCTCCTTCCCTTCCCTTGCCAGATCTTTGTAGCTTCACAGTCTGACTATACTCCTTTCTCAATGGCCTCTTCTATTTATAAAATCAGCTGTATAAAAGAAAATGTCTCTTTAGCTTTTCATATTTCCTTTCTTTTTCTCTTTATCTCATCATGCTGAATCAACCAGAAAAGTTTTTCAGTTTTCAAAATTTTACATTACATTGACTTGACTCAGGTAATCCAGGATAATCTCGTTTTTTTTAAACACATTGTTAATGTCATCTGTAAAACCTGTGTTAACTGCCATGTAAGGTGAAATATTCACAGAATAAGAATGCAGACATTTTGGGGTCGGAGAGTTAGCACAGCAGCGTTTGCCTTGCAAGCAGCCGACCCAGGACCTAAGGTGGTAGGTTCGAATCCCGGCATCCTATATGGTCCCCCGTGCCTGCCAGGTGCTAATTATGAGCAGATAACCAGGAGTCACCCCTGAGCACCACCGGGTATGGCCCAAAACCCCCCCCCAAAAAAAAAGAATGCAGACATTTTGATAGGGTGGGGATCATTTACCTTCCCCACCTCTCTACTTGACCTATATTTTCTACAAAGTTAGATGAAAAATCAAATATATTTAAGTTATGGGAATAAAAATTGAATAACTTAGGTTTCAAAGGAGATATAAACAATATGTTCCTCCTAAATAAAAAGGGTTAGAAATACATTTTATATAGAAATATGAAAGAAATCAGTAAATCATGAAGAACTAAAATACAATGGGAGTCTTTACCCATTTTAAATCTGAAAGTAAGTAAATAGTGGCTAAGGGTTAAGGTGTTTGCTTTGTATGCAAAACCCAGTTTTGATTCTTTACCAATGCATATGGCCACCTTCAGCATTGTCTGGAGTCACTCCTAAGAACAGAGACAGGAATAATTCTTGAATACTACCATGAATGATCCCTGAGTATAAATCCAGGAGTATGCCATAGCACCACTAGGCAGGTCTTCCAAAAGAACCTAAAATAAAGGAAGGAAAAGAAGGAGGAGGAGGAGCAAGAAAAGGAGAAGCAGGAAGAAAGTGGAGAAAAAGAAGAAAAGTAACATCAAAATTTTCTGTGGTCCTAGAAAAAAAGGCAGCAATGCTGAAACATATTCAAAAAAACTTCAGAAAACAAGGGGGTACTAAATATATGACTTTACACTTTTCTATCTGCTAATCTTTTGCTGTTGCCAACATCAATCAATATCCATTAGTAGTAAGCAAGGGACATGAAGTCTAAATAAGACAATTCAATAATCCTCAACTTTAGGAGGCAAAGAATAAATGGGTAGAAAAGATCAGGTAATGCTTTATTGGAGATTGGACAAAGAAAGTCATTACTAATGAAGTGCATATGAAATAAACTGAACTCAGATGAATTGACAAATTTAAATATAAATAAACCTGTGAACAAAAAAATACCTTGCCTACCAGAGGGAATGATTGGGAACATGTGTGGAGTAGTACAATTAATAAATTGTGGTGAGCATTTAAAATTGTTGTGGAAAAAGAAGAATCAGGTGTGAACATGGTCTCACATGAGTGAGGACTTGTACGTCCTCCTTGGCACCACTAAAAGAAATCAAAAGTGTAAAAATAAGTGAAAAAATGTTGAGAAAGAAACTGAGCTGTTAGATAAAGTAGTCAAAGAAAACCTCTGAGGCAGTCTGAACAAAACCTTGAAAAAAGTGTGGAAGTCAATTACACAAATATTTGCTAGGAGAACATTCCTAAAAGAAGGAATAAAAGTGTGAAAAAGAAGCAGTGAGCCTGTATTTTTGGCTTAGTAATTAGAAATTTGAAGTATTTGAGTTATTAAGAATGAAAGTAAGAATTGATGGAGGTGAGGTTGCACTGGTCTTAGGCCATGTTCAGGCTCAAAATAAAGTGTAAGTCTTTATTGTTTATTCTTGGGGGGGGCACATACATTTGATCCTCAGAGGTTACTACTGGCTATGTGCTCAGAAATCGCCCCTGGCTTGGGGGAACCATATGGGACACAGGGGGATTGGACCGATCCATGTTCTAGGCTAGTGCCTGCAAGGCAGACGCCTTACCTCTAGTCCACCTCTCTGTAAGTGTAAGTCTTAAATTGTGTAAAGGCTAAAAAATTCTAGAAAAATCATTAGAGAAAAAGGGTGTGTCATTCTTCTGGTCAACAAAACAGTATGGCAGAAATAAACACTGTATTAGAGGCTAGTATAGAATAGGGATTGTCATAACAGTAAAATACTCAAGATAAATCACCGAATAAAAGTTGATGGATTAGGTATTAGGGCATGAAGCCAGAGGTGCATCAAATATATATTTTAGGTGTGGCCTGAACAAGTCGAAGTAGTGGTGGCACTGATATGATTTTGCATTTTATACTAGACACAGTACAATAATTAATGCAAATTTGCTTTGCATGATTCCTGTCTGGATCAATCTTCAGTCCACGCATTGCTGGAGTGGCCCTGTACATCCTGTGTACCATGCTGGCCCAGTAGTTGCTGGCATAACATCCTTGGGCCCTTAAAATCACTGGCCCAGGTTGCCAATGTCACACAGGGAGAAGCATGCACCCCCTTGCACTGCTTGGGAGTCTTCTCCCTCCAATTAAAAATAATAATAAAATGAAGTAATTTCAATTGATAATCAGTAGAGAGGAAAGAATCCCAACAGCACATAGTAAACACCTTGGAATAGAAAACAGTATTTAAATAGAAGAGCTGAAGGACCTTAGAATTAAGGAGAACATAGCCAATTAAAGTTATGAGAATGCATATATCTATGCTTACTTTTAAAATGTTGCTTGGATTTAAATATAAACTATACTTCCTGTGTATTGCAGATAAGTTATCCCCAAACCTTTAAAACTCAAATGCTAGATTTAGTTACTTATGATAGAAGTTCTTAATGTATGATTGCTTTGCTGATTAGATAAAGTAATATGTATAATACATTAGCATGATGCCTCCTGTCTCATTAAAAGTACATTTATTTCATGTGTGAGAGATCTACATAAATTTCTCTTTGAAAAAATAATTTGATAGGGGCCCGGAGAGATAGCACAGTGGTGTTTGCCTTGCAAGCAGCCGATCCAGGACCAAAGGTGGTTGGTCCAAATCCCTGTGTCCCCGATGGTCCCCCGTGCCTGCCAGGAGCTATTTCTGAGCAGACAGCCAGCAGTAACCCCTGAGCACCACCAGGTGTGGCCCAAAAACAAAATAAAACAAAAAAAAAAGAAAAAATAATTTGATAGTTTTCTGAAATATATTAGATATTATTTGTCATTTGAAATGAGTTTTAAAATCTACAGTATTTATATTTACTCTCCAAACTTATGAAGAGGAACAAGAATAAGGATACTAATATTTGTAGATTTAATTTTATTTTTATCCTCTATATTATTGCCTGCGATGAAATTGTTAATGCTGAACTTTAAAGAAAGAAACCAACTACAATCATGATTGTAATCATGGTGCTTAATTAAAGATTTTATATAGGAAACAAAAAAAGAAAGCATACAGTTACCGTGAAGAAAAAGAGCAAAACTAGATTTAATTTAACCTCTCTAATTTCAATTTTTGTATTGTCTAATAACACTATGAATTAGACATCATATTGATTTATACTCTAAAAGGGAATCCAACAATTTTAAATCTCTTTTTTTTTTGGGGGGGGCTACACCTGGTAACGCTCAGACGTTACTCCTGGCTATGTGCTCAGAAGTTGCCCCTGGCTTGGGGGAACCATATGGGATGCTGGGGTATTGAACTGAAGCTGTTCTAGGCTAGCGCTGGCAAGGCAGACACCTTACATCTAGCGCCACCACACCAGCCCCGGAATCCAACAATTTTAAATATAATCAAATTATCTTGTAACTCCTGAATTCCATTCTGCACATTTTAAGAAGCAATCTACAGCCTTGCCAACAGAGTACTTTTACAGTACACCCCCATATTTACAGAAACCAAGATGACTCCTCTAATAATCTAAAAAGTAGGAAACAAATAGGTATCCTCTCAAATAAGAAGTTTAGAGTAGAATTATGGAAAATGTTCAAGGAGCTCAAAAAAAAAAAAAAAAAGCATTGATAGACTTGACTGGAGCAAAATTAAGTATCCAGAAGATTTGTCAACTGAAGTTAGAAATTTTCACTCTGAACTAACAGATCAGAAAAACTGAGCTTATGCAAGTGTTGCCAGGTACGGGGTTTGGGGAGGCCCCATACCAGAGCCCTTTTCCCTGGCCCAGGGAGTGCTGGGAGGCTTGGCAGGTCCCCAGCCATCCTTGTCTTTTTTTCTCTGACTCCCGCCTTCCCTGGGTGCCAGCTCAGATGACCAGAAGTGGATTCAGGTAAACTCTTAGTGGTCCTTAGGCTTCCCCCTTCCCTCTGTACTCCAGGGGGGAGGTGCATGGGGAGGAGGGCGGGCAGACATCTGGCTTCCGGTTTCCTGTTTGATTCTGGAGACCAGCTCTTGCCAGGTATGGGGTTTGGGAGGCCCCATACTGGAGCCTTTCTCCCTAGCTTGGGAAGTGCTGGGAGGCTTGGCAGGGCCCCAGCCATCCTTGCCTTTTTCCTCTGACTCCAGCCTTCCCTGGGTGCCAGCTCAGATGGCCAGAAGTGGGTTCAGGTGGACTATTAGTGGTCCTCAGGCTTCCCCCCTACCTCTCCCTACACTAATGGAAATGCGCTTTGGGAGGAGGGCGGGCCGTTTTAGTACTGGTTTATGTTGGGACAGTCACTGGAATTTTTTTCTCCTTGTTTTCCTATTGATAGTATTGTATGCATATATTTTATATATTCATAACATCCATCTTGTATTGTGACCTTGATACTGCCCTACAAATCTCATTTCTAATATTTTACTGCCTCAGTTCCAACCCGTATTTCCCCCATCTTCCCATGTAGCTGCAGCTCATGACATGAAGCTCACCACATAGTGTGATAAGTGCAGTTAGAGAAATAACTACACTGAAAACTATCATAACAATGTGAATGAATGAGGTAAAAAGAAAGTCTGTCTCGAGTACAGGTGTAGGTGGGGTGGAGAGTAGATAGATCTAGGAAATTGGTGGTGGGAATCCTGCACTGGTGAGGGGGGGTGTTCTTTACATGACTGTAATCATACAACTACAATTATATTTGTAATCACGGTATTTAAATAAAGACAACTTATAAAAAAAAGAAAATAAATTGTAGAGAGTGAATATATATTCTTTTACTTGGATATTTTTAGGAAATATTAATTGAACCCCCTGAGTCTCCCAGATGCTTTTCGTAATATTAAATGATGCCCTGCTTTTGTACTTCGAAATCTGACCTAGAACTAAATTATGAATAAATTGCTATGGGAGTTTATTAACATTCAAATGTACTTTTACTAAGAACCAAATAATATCAGTCTTCACAGAGTCCAACATTTATATCATAAAATGTGCTCACTGAAAACATAACCAAGGCAGTCATGTTTGTAATAGCATTGGCATTCAATGTGATAGTGGGAGGGAGTGTTGGGCAACACTTGGCAATGCTCAGGGCTTCTTCCTCTTTCTGCACTTAGAAATCTCTTCTGGCAAGACTCAGAAATTATTCTTAGTTCTGTGTTCAAGCACTATTCCTGGATGTCCTCAGAGGACCATAAGTGGGCTCAATGATTGGAACCACATTAGTTCATGTCAGGTAAGCATTTAACCTCTTTCTGCTTCTTAAATATGATTTCTTAAAAGACAAGTATATAGAGCCCTGCTTTTCTCCGCTTCTCACTTCTGTTTTTATATACAGAAAACTAAGTCTAAACTGCATATATTTGTATTTCTTCAGCAGTAGCAAATAAATGATCAAATGAGACACTCTGCCTAGGCTAATGATTTATTTTTAAATTAAAATATATTTGTCTTACTTATTAAAACAACTTATCTTAATGAATTATATGGTTCATCTTGCTGATAGTGTTATTTAAAGATTTAGTTATTTCCTCTTTGACAAGATAACTGCACACACATACTAAATATATTGACTAAATATTAACTACACCCTCTATATCAATCGCTCAACTTTAGTACTTATTTTTACAATCATCATGGCCATGTATATACACTACACATTAAAATATATTCACACAATGTCACAATTATATATGCCACAGTGATTATTTTGATATAAATCCCAAATATCAAACCACCTGAACCATATATTTCAGTGCCTTTCTAAAACAGAAGTACACTGATACAAAATTCCAATATCAAAATGGCATCAATTTCTAAATACCATAATCTTAGTGAATAGTCACATTTTAGACAACTTATGTAGGTTTATTTCAAAGTTGATTTCTTTAAATTAGTTGCATTCATTTCTATGTACTCTCTTTTTAATAGATCTGTTTTATTATATATGGTTTCCTCCTTTTATCTTTTGTTTATTTTTTCCAATTACTCGCATTTACTTCTGTTGGTGGTAATGCTGTAGGAAAGCTAGATCTATTTTCAACAAAAGACTATATTTACTTGGATGCTTTTAGAAAACACCCAGGATGAAAAATGAACTTACAATAGTATTATGGAGTAAGGCAAAAAGAAAATAAAAACTACTAAACTAGTAAACTCAATGGATTTGAGTTGGATTTCCAACAGTTTAAAACAGTATAAAAATTAGACTAAATTTGAAGGGAAGAATTTATTTGGAGACAGATTTATATCAATAAAGTAGGAAGATATAGATCAAGAGGAATTAGATATCTCTGGCATATGAATCTCTGTCACTAATGCATTTCAAGTACATCTTAAAAGAAGTGAAGAATTTCAACTTTATTTAAGCAAATAAAATACAAAATTTCTTACTATGACCAAGAAAATGTAATTTTATTTGTACTATTGGGGGTGGGAACATACCAGTCAGTGCTACTGGTAGGGACTACCACTGGATCAGGTGGGTTGCCTTGCTGAACCCCAGTACTATGGTTCTCCAAAACTATGAGGAGTAATCCTGGAACACAGAATCAGAACACTGCTGAGCATGAGCCCAAAACAAAACAAAAATAATCTCTTGTCCAAAAAACCCCAAACAGATCAGCACATCTGGATCATGTCTGAATGTGCTCTGGGAATCATGCAGTGTCTCAAATGCAAAGTATTTGCTATAACCCATTGACCCATGTCCCCCCACATCAAAACTTAAATGCTATTGGTTTTTTCCCCTTTTTAATTCTCCACTATACCAGGAATTTAAGCTATATTTTTACATATGTGTTCTATCTCTGTCTTTGAGCTACACCAGGGTCCTAAATTTTCTTTTTAAAGCTGTATACACACTTCTTTTTAACTTTTAAATTTTGCTTTATTTTATTTTTTGAATTACAAGTCTTTCATAGTTATATTTAAGGTACATTAGTACATTTAAGGTACAATAGTGAATTAGGGAATTCCCACCACCAGTAATGAACTCCCTCAACCCCTGTGTCCAGCATGCATCCTATATCTCCACCATAGCCCCCTGGACTGCTAGTGTAACAGGTCCCTTTTTTGTATACCTTGTTGTAGTTTGGATCTCTTGATTCTATTGTCATTGACTTTGGATTAGTTATTTAGGTCTGATCATTTTTTATTTCCACTTAATGCTCATGCGACTACTTGCCCCTTGTAGCATCCACTTTATTTTTCTCAATTTGTAGGAAAACATAGAAATATGAGGCAGAACAAGATGATTCATGTTTTATGGCTCTGTTATAAAAAATATCAAAACACAAAACAAACAAAAAGTGAGTGGGAACTTCTGCCTAGAAGCTATAAATATAAATTTAAAATAAGAAAAAAAAAGAAAGAGAAAGAAAGAAATGAGGGGACTGGTGTGGCAAAGTTTTTGCTATTGTTTGTTTTCTGTTTTTGTTTTTGTTTATTTTTTTTTTTGCATAGGCACATTAAGTACTGTGGTAATTAGAAAGGAAATTTTCTTGGCCTATGTGATACAGGTTGTCTCCACCATTGAAGAATACTGTCATGAGACTACGTACAGGCTCTGGACATATTCATTGTGGAACCCAAAGGTCATTCTCTATGGTGCCAGAAAATTTTCTGCTGAGTGCAGTTGTCAAAGTCAGTCCTCTGTAATTAGAGATTTTGGTTGGTTTTTGCATATATCCTAGCACATAGAGTCTTTCTTTCTGGTTCCAGATATTACACATATTTTGCTCAGTCACTTTTGTTGTAATCAGTCTCCTGTATTTAGTGTTCTTGGTTTTTGCACAGATCAAAGGACAAAATGACTTATGATTTAATTTCACTGTTAAGTAATGAGGTAGGGCAACCTGCCCTTATATCAAGTTGTTGCTGTTTCCACATCGTCAGGATGTCACATGAACCTAGCCTGGCACAAATTGTTCAGAGCACTTAAAAATAATTAAATAAAAAAAATAAGTTGATTAAAAAAAGAAGAAATAAAAAGGAATAAAATAAATGAATTGTGCTGGCATAGCAGAGGGTAAACGTTTTCCAATTTCTAGGCACCCTATAATAACCATTGTTGCAGGTTCCTTTGTAATATAAAAGAGATAAAGGCTCCGTGTTTCTCATTTTCTTCTTATTTGATAATTTCTCCTTACAATGTTTGGAGTATCTACCATTTAGACCATTCTAAATCCCATATGTAAGTGATTTCATTCTATATTTATTCATCTTCCTCTGGCTTACTTCATTTAACATAATATTTTCTAATTCCATCCATGTTGCTGCATGGTATATAATAGCAGGGTGAACTTTGCAAAATGAAGCTTTCAGGGTTAGATTATGCATGAAGCATTTTAAGATATTCATAATTTTCATGTATAGAGTACTAAGCAATATGGAAATGAGCATTATAAGAGAAATTTCCCCATGGCTTGTGCATCGAGCTTCCTTTCCTGAAAGGAAACTGACAGCATGGGCGGGCATTATTATATAATAGTAATATAGATTAAATTAAAAAAGAAGAAAAAGGGGAGCAGAGTGGTAGCACAATGGTATGCCATTTGACTTGCATGAGGCTGACACAGGACGGATGCGGGTTCAATCCCAGCATCCCATGTGGTTCCCCAAGCCAGGAGCGGTTTTGAGTGCAAAATCAGGAATAACCCCTGAGCACTGTCAGGTGTGCCCCCCCTAAAAAAAAAGGAGGAGAAGGAGGAAGAGATGAGGAGGAGGAGGAAGAGAAGAGGAAGAGGAGGATGAGAAAGAGAAGGAGAAAGAAAAGGAGGAGGAGGTGGAGAAGGAGAAGTAAGAAAAAGCAGAGAAGGGAAAATAGTAATTTGCAAAAATCTACTGGACGAGTGGGACCTGTAATATAAGTCTATGGTGTGCAATTGCCTATTTCAGTGGTTTCTATGATCATAAGCTTTAGGTCTTAATAGAAGACATAATCAAAAGGAATGAGTAAATTGGAGTACTTTATCAAGACATCGTCCTAATAAGCACTGTATGTGGAGTCTATTTATGTTAGAGTACCGATTTGAGAAATTAGGGTGTCCAGCCTATATCTCCAAGAACCTCTGTGAACAAAGAAGTTGAAGAGTTATTTTACACATCATAAAATTAAGACACTAAAACATATTGCAGCGGGAGTCCCTGGCATCCAATTATATTCTACACCTGTGGACAAAAACATTAGATCATTATATAGGCCTGTGTAGTGAAAGGTTGATCGAACACCTGTTTGATCTAAACAGCTGTTTTCATTGTTGCAGGTTCCTTTGTAATATAAAAGAGATGAAGGCTCTGTGTTTCTCATTTTCTTCTTGATTTGATCATTTCTCCTTACAATTTGGAGTATCTACCATTTAGACCATTCTAAATCCCATATGTAAGTGATTTCTTTCTATATTTATCCATCTTCCTCTGGCTTACTTCATTTAACATAATATTTTTCTAGTTCCATCTGTGTTGCTGCAAATTGCGTGATTGTATCATTTCTTACTGCTATGTAGTATTTCTTTGTGTACATGTTCCACATCTTCATGATCCACTCATCTGTTTTTGGACATTTAAGTTGATTTTAAGACTTCTGTACGGAGTGCTGCAATGAGTAGTGGTGTGCATACATACTTTTGGATGTATGTCTTTGAATCCTGGCAAGAGAGGGATTACTGGGTCTATAGCTCCATTTTGAATTTACTGAGAACCCTCAATAATGTTTCCCATAGAAGTTGGATTAGTTCCCATCAGCAGTGGATGAGAATTCCCTTTTTTTTTTTCAGAATGATTTAGAACAATTTATTTTACAAATATTTCTTTTTTTATCTATTTTTATACTTATTATTGTGATAAAAGTGAATTATTTTCTTACTGCATCCCCACCAACAGAGATTGGTTCCATTATTTTTGATGGGTGCCAACTCACTGGTGTAAAATGATACCTCATTGCTGTCTTGGTTTGGATTTCCTTAATGATGAGTGAAGATGAACATATTTTCATGTGTCTATTGGCCATCTGTTGCTTTTCCTCAGAGAAGTGTCTGTTCCTATCTTCACCCCATTTTAGATTTATTTTAGGCTTTGTGGGATGTTTTATATATCCAGATATGTGTTGAATGCAAAACATTTTCCCATTCCATTAGCTGTCTGCTAGTTTTAGCCCTCATTTCTTTTGCTATACAGAAACTTTTTAATTTGATGTTGTTCTATTTATTTATATTTCATGCTATAATAAAGCTGTATGCACATTTCTGAATGTAATTTTCTGTTTTCTCATTTCTAGTGTGCTTCCTTACAGAATTCATAGACACCCACACACAATAACAGCTTGTTCACAGTACTGTTATCATAAAGAAATTAGTCAAGTTGTTTTTATGCTCTTCCCTCCCTCAATTTGTTAAAATTGCATTTTCTGGTCTCTGAAAGAATATCTATTTAGTAAAATCTAACCTAATTCATCTGGAACCCTAGGAGATAACACAGAGAAAGGATTGTCAAATTAGACACATTTTTTCAGACACTCAATATTGCACTAGTAATATTTAAATATTCAGTCAAGGAAATGCCTCAGACCAAGAAGAGAGAACTGGGCATGTAAGTAGGTCTCCCTGTCTTTCTTTTCCCTTGTCATATATTTTTGTTATTCTTCTTATAAATTATAAGAGTTTTGTTTTTACTTTAGACCTAATAGAGTTGTATGGCTTGTATGACTTTACATACAGATTATCTTGTCTTACAGATGATGGGTTATATTTAGCTACAGGAATCATAGCTGGAATATTCCAATGAAGAATATTGGAAAGGTAAGTTATTCTGCTGAAATGTATTTTATTTTCTTAACCTGTGGACTATTTTAAATGTATTTGGTTTGCTATACTACTGAAGGGAGTTGAAGGGTAGTAAATCAGCTGCTTGAACTCATGCTTTGCATACAAGCTGCAGTTTGGAGGAAAACGTACAAATGATCTTAATAATTCCAGGAGGCCTGTATAGAGCTGGATACATATATTTTTCTACACTAGAGTACTCCATACTAGATTCAATCAACTTGGAGTGTCATCTGGTTAAAACAAATGTGATGGAACTCAGAAAATCAGAAGTTGAGCTGTAAGGAACTAACACGTTTTGATATTTTCTTTTATAGTGTAGGAAAGATAATCTGAAACCCAACCCACTATCAATAACAATGAAAAATTAAAGCTTTATTTGTTTTGCTTTGTTTTGAGCCATACTTTGTGGTTTCAGGGCTTACTCCTAGTGCTCTGTTCCTGAAACATTCCTGGTGGTGCTTCGAAAAACTATATATTGTGCCCAGAATTTGAACTGGGTTGGCTGTGTGCAGGAAAAGTGTCTTAACCTGTATAATCTCTCTTTCTCCCTGTCTCTGTCTCTGTCAAGCTTTTTAGGAATCAAAGTTATACATACATTTTCACCATATATTTTCATCTTTTAAGAGTCTACAGCTAAGAAATACGTATGAACATTGAAATGTTTAGCTGAGTAAGTCCCACTACATATTTTTCTATTTTTTCTTAATTTATCTAAGTTAATGATTCTCTCCAGTTCCTTCAGTGTGGACAGTCATGATTACAGTAGTCTCTAGGCATTTTATTCACCTTTTACTTCCTCCTTACATCTAAAACCTGCATTTAGCATTTTATTGCACAGGGCCCTGTTTTGTAATCACCTTCATCCTATGTACTTTAAGATAAAACATCGTTAATTTCTTGGTATACTCCATTTCAAGTGTAATACTGGTATTAGAATTCAGTGCAATATTTGGTGAGTAATGCAAATGACTTTTTAAAAGCCATGATTCAGATTCTACATCTTACTTGCTGTTCTATCAGAAGGTCCTGACTACTCAGTCCATCTTCTGGCAACTGCCTCTTCCTTGCTCAGTAAAATTGGATTATTTGATGGTTGAATGTTCATGTCTGTAAAGTTACAACTACTGATAAAGCATGCAGATCAACAGAAAAAAGCCTTGTAGAGAGGACAGAAGGTGTACTTTAAACAAAGTCTGAGATAGCCTGCTTCAGATCTTCTCCATTAGGACTGTATTTTAGTCAAACTCTTTTGTAACTCATATGGCAAGATCATTAAAATATGCTTTCTGTTTCTTGTACAAAATAGTTCCCACCAAAAGAGAAGTCAGGGAAGTAAATTACAAAGAAGATACAGATTTATCCAGTAATGTTAGATTCTTTTATCTTAGGATTCAGTAATGCCTCAATTAACTTAAAAAAAACTCTTCATTGAAATATTCTTAGCCATGGGCCTAGTCTATTTTTTCTCTTTGCTATAGACTTTTTTCAAATAATATCTTTATGTAAGCTGCATGATTACGAACATGTTTGTAGTAGGGTTTCAATCATAAAAAGAACATGCCCCTTCACCAATGTAACATTCTTACCACCAATCTCGCCATCTTGCTCCTCCTCCACACTGTCTGTCTTCAACACAGGCATTCTATTTCTCTCACTCACTACTACCATTGTCATGATAGTTGTTAGTGTAGTTATTTCTCTAACTGGGCTCACCACTCATTGTGATAAGCTTCATATTGTTGCTGGTTCTTCCAGCCCTCATATCTATTGTCTCTGGGTATTATTAAAATAAATGTCTTTTATTTTTTTTAAATTACATAAATGAGTGATTCTACATGGTCTACAGGCATGATGGCTGAATACCAGCAGGACTGATGTGGTATATGAATCTGCTTCCCCTTCTGAAAAAGAGGGTGTGGTCTGGCAGACACTGCTAAGGAAAGGCCAGTTGTGCCCTAAGTTAGTGCGTGGCAGGATAGCAACAATGAACTTTTTTAACATTAATATATAATGAGAACTAACAATACTGAGTACATAGAAAAACAGTGTGCTTTTGCCCCTTGCATCAAAACAAGAATTGCTGGAACACACCTTACATCCCCTAAGCTGCTGGAAGAATCTATAATAATATTTGTCTCAAGCTGGTAGACTCAACAACAATAATTTTAGTAAGTTAGTATCGCAGAGACTATGAAAATATTTTGACTTTGAATTACATTTGCCCTCTTTTTGCAATAGCTCTTTGGTATAATGTTAAATAGACAATAGGACTGTAATTTGAATAGTGACTAGAAAGAATCATATCCAAGAGGAACAAATAAGTATTTTTCTGATTTCTGTTTATGGTAAATGAAACTTTTTTTTTTTTTTTTTTTTGGTTTTTGGGCCACACTCAGTAACGCTCAGGAGTTACTCCTGGCTATGCGCTCAGAAGTTGCTCCTGGCTTGGGGGACCATATGGGACACCGGGGGATCGAACCGCGGTCCGTCCAAGGCTAGCGCAGGCAAGGCAGGCACCTTACCTTTAGCGCCACCGCCCGGCCCCAAGGTAAATGAAACTTATGACAGAATTTACAATATGCATATAATGTGTAGATCGCTGTCTAATAATTGTGCCGACAGGTAATATTTATTCTACCTGTATAGCAAAAAACATGTCACACCTGATCTATTCAATTTCCTACTATTGATCATTTTTTGCTTAAATATGAAGCAGAATTTCCAATAAATCAGACTCAGTTCCATCTACTCTTGAGTGTGTTTGGTCTCTGAGTACCCACTCTTTCCAGACTCCTTGTTTCCATTCTCCTATTGAATAACCCTAAAGTCCCTCTCAGTGCTTCCAGATTCAGCTGGCCTGTGACAAAGTGAGACTATTCTGAGTCTCCCTCTGACTTGTTTCACTCAGCATAATAGTTTTCATGTCCATAGGAAAATTTCATGACTTAATTTTTCCTGATGGCTGCTTAGTATTCCATTGTGTACTGCAGTTTATTTAGCTGCTCATCTGTTGTTGGGCATCTGGGTTGTTTCCAGATTCTGACTATTGTAAATAAAACTGCAATGAACATAGTCGTGCAGAAGGCATTTATGTAAGGAAAAATATAATCTGAGAATCAGTATTCAGATAAAAAAAAAACTACCTTTTAGACAAGGGTTTGAATATCAGTGAAATAAAAGTGCTAAGTCTCTTAACTCCTGTGTCATTTTGTCTCTAGAAAAAACTTCTATATCTGCTTCCTAGATATGTTACTCTCCCAAATACATTTAGAGGCCAATGTGAACCATAGCACAGCAGCCAAAGCTAGTTTTATTTCCTCCAGTAGTGATACATCTTGATGCCCAGGCAATGCAAACAAAACATAATTACCTTTCTTCCCAAGTGACTTCCTAAAACTAGGGACTGGAGTGACAGCACAGCGGTAGAGCATTTGCCTTGCATGTGGACAACCCAGGACAAACCCCAGTTGGATTTCTGGTATCCCATGTGGTCCCCTGAACCTGCCAGGAGCGATTTCTGAGAGCAGAGCCAGGAGTAACCCCTGAGCGACACCTGGTAACCTAAAACCCAAAAACAAACAAACTGACTTCCTAAAACTTAAACAGAAAATTAATGGAAAGATAAAGCATCCTTTGTCTGTTTCTTTCTAAGATAAATACTTAGATAAATACTTAGATACTTAGATTTTGTTTCTCCCCCTACAATCCTTCTGACTTGATTTAAGTCAACATAGAACATAATCATATCTGACTTAACATTGTTTCTTTTTTTGGTCTTTGGGCCACACCGATGACACTCAGGGGTTACTTCTGGCTAGGCGCTCTGAAATCGCTCTTGGCTTGGGGAACCATATGGGACGCCGGGAGATCCTAGGCTAGCATGTTCAAGGCAGATGCCTTACTACTATGCGTCACAGCACTGGTCCCTTAACATTATTTCTTATTAAATTTTATATGAACATTTTTAAGTCATATTTTATTTCTAAAATTTGGAAATCTGTATATTCATGCATATGAAATATATTCATGCATATTGAAGCTTGAGAAACAATTCTTATGAAAAATGATATGACTTTCTATATTTTGAGTTTAACTTGGTTGTGATAAAGTTCAATGTTTTTTCTCAGAAAACTAGCTAAACAGTAAGACATTTTCATGCATGTATATATTAATTTAATGGAAAATGTGAGTGTCATGTCCAAGAGATTTGGTTACAACATATAAGCAAAATGAGTGAAAACACATATGTATATTTTTTACAACAGGGTATTTTTGATGAAAAAGATTTTTCCCAGATGCATTTTGAATTGAATTTGTAAGGCTGAAAGTTTCACAGAACTTCTAAAACTCCTGTGCTTCAGTGAATGTAATAAATTGTTTTATTCCTGTGTGGGATGGAGTGACTGAATCTCAGCCTTTCTCTTTTTTCGAATTAATCTCTGCACAACTTTCAGTACTGTGTCTGAAACTCTCAAATTATCTCTTAGATGTTCCATCACCTTTTCTATCTGACCTTGATGAAGATGGAACTCCTTGTTTTTCCTTCCAAATTCATGCTGATTCCTAATTATTGACAGTCATCATTCTTTCTAGTGTGACTCCTCTTAGGAAAATGTATGTTAACAGTTCAAGAAATTCAAAAGGTGAAGTTGTACATAGAGAACAAAATGAGCATGAATGATGTTTTTCATTATTGCAGTTGTATATTGATAAACTATGGTTTACTAACCTATGAAAAATACTTTAAAAATCATTAATTTTAAAAAACACAAAAACATATATATCCATTTAGAGAAATCAGAATTTCTCATCAACCGAACAGTATTTTTCTATTCTTTTAACAAAATATTGTATTGATATAAATCTCACCAAGTTTTGTATAATCTATTATTAAATAAACTACCATATTAATTATATTTTTAATTAAACTGATGTCACTAATCAAACTGTGGCAGCTAAGCAATATTTTTAGAAAAATTAATGTACATATAAAAGTTATCTTAAAGCACGGTCTTTAAGCAAGTATAGAACAAACACTGGTCACTAATTACTCAATAATTCAAATAAAGCTATTACTTTATCCATTTTTATTTTATATTTTAGCACTGATTGTGTTCAGAAACTATGCAAAGCTCTGGCTGAAAAAATTACTTCTGGTGATGCTTGAGGGAACCGAAGATGATGCTGGGGATAACATTGCAGTAAAATCCCTGCACTGTCTCTTTGGATAAAATTTTCACAACCAAAGAAAAATAAGTAGACTTAACTAAAATGGAATTTGTCTATTATGAAAGCCCTATCATGTCCCTTTGAGAAAAATTTCAAATAAGTTACTTAAAGTAAGCTTAACATGATTTATAAAAGCTGTCTGAAAGAATAGACTGTTTAGTCCATCCAAATATATTGAAAACTTGCAGTCACAACAGGATTGTAATATTTTAATTCTATTCAAATGCTATATTTATAAAATTTCTCATAATACATTTGTTTTCTGAATTCAATGTTCTGAAACAAATCCCATCTGAATGTGACCCTCAAATCACCATTGATCCCAATTTCAGAGTGTACAAATGAATATATTTTATATTGTTTGTTACAACAAAATATCTCACAAAATGATCAAATATAATTTATTAAAAATTGTGGAATTTGCTATATCTCTCAATGAGGTCATTAAAGTCTTTTGCTGAGGGTTTCCTATTCTCTGTTGCTAACGTCTTTTTCTGGGGTTTTTCTAGCTCTGTTGCTAGTTGAATATTTTGTGTTATTATTTTTACTTATTTTTTTTTCTAATACCTCATGGTGGACTTTATAAAATTGAAAGAATATTTTCTATTATATATTATGACAATTTCTTTTTTTTTTCCAGTTAATCCTAAATTGTAGTGCATCTTTTATACTTTTTCTTTTTTTTTAACACCACCCATCACCAGTGCAACATTCCCATCACCAATGTCCCAAATCTCCCTCCTCCCCACCCGACCCCCGCCTGTACTCTAAACAGGTTCTCAATTTCCCTCATACATTCTCATTATTAGGACAGTTCAAAATGTAGTTATTTATCCAACTAAACTCATCACTCTTTGTGATGAGCTTCCTGAGGTGAGCTGGAACTTCCAGCTCTTTTCTCTTTTGTGTCTGAAAGTTATTATTGCAAGAATGTCTTTCATTTTTCTTAAAACCCATAAATGTGTGAGACCATTCTGCGTTTTTCTCTCTCTCTCTGACTTATTTCACTCAGCATAATAGATTCCGTGTACATCCATGTATAGGAAAATTTCATGACTTCATCTCTCCTGACAGCTGCATAATATTCCATTGTGTATATGTACCACAGTTTCTTTAGCCATTCGTCTATTGAAGGGCATCTTGGTTGTTTCCAGAGTCTTGCTATGGTAAATAGTGCTGCAATGAATATAGGTGTAAGGAAGGGGTTTTTGTATTGTATTTTTGTGTTCCTAGGGTATATTCCTAGGAGTGGTATAGCTGGATCGTATGGGAGCTCGATTTCCAGTTTTTGGAGGAATCTCCATATCGCTTTCCATAAAGGTTGAACTAGATGGCATTCCCACCAGCAGTGGATGAGTTCCTTTCTCCCCACATCCCCGCCAACACTGTTTATTCTCATTCTTTGTGATGTGTGCCATTCTCTGTGGTGTGAGGTGGTATCTCAACGTTGTTTTGATTTGCATCTCCCTGATTAGTGATGTGGAGCACTTTTTCATGTGTCTTTTGGCCATCTGTATTTCTTCTTTGTCAAAGTGTCTGTTCATTTCTTCTCCCCATTTTTTGATGGGATTAGATGTTTTTTTCTTGTAAAGTTCTGTCAGTGCCTTGTATATTTTGGAGATTAGCCCCTTATCTGATGGGTATTGGGTGAATAGTTTCTCCCACTCAGTGGGTGGCTCTTGTATCTTGGGCACTATTTCCTTTGAGGTGCAGAAGCTTCTCAGCTTAATATATTCCCATCTGTTAATTTCTGCTTTCACTTGCTTGGAGAGTGCAGTTTCTTCCTTGAAGATGCCTTTAGCCTCAATGTCCTGGAGTGTTTTACCTACGTATTGTTCTATATATCTTATGGTTTTGGGGCTGATATCGAGGTCTTTAATCCATTTGGATTTTACCTTCGTACATGATGTTAGCTGGGGGTCTAAGTTCAATTTTTTGCAAGTGGCTACCCAGTTTTGCCAACACCACTTGTTGAAGAGGCTTTCTTTGTTCCATTTAGGATTTTTTGCTCCTTTATCAAAAATTAGATGATTGTATGTCTGGGGAACATTCTCTGAGTATTCAAGCTTATTCCACTGATCTGAGGGCCTGTCTTTATTCCAATACCATGCTGTTTTGATAACTATTGCTTTGTAGTAAAGTTTAAAGTTGGGGAAAGAAATTCCTCCCATATTCTTTTTCCCAATGATTGCTTTAGCTATTCGAGGGTGTTTATTGTTCCAAATAAATTTCAAAAGTGCCTGGTCCACTTCTTTGAAGAATGTCATGGGTATCTTTAGGGGGATCGCATTAAATCTGTACAGTGCTTTGGGGAGTATTGCCATTTTAATGATGTTAATCCTGCCAATCCATGAGCAGGGTATGTGCTTCCATTTCCGCGTGTCCTCTCTTATTTCTTGGAACAGAGTATTATAGTTTTCCTTGTATAGGTCCTTCACATTTTTAGTCAAGTTGATTCCAAGATATTTGAGTTTGTGTGACACTATAGTGAATGGAGTTGTTTTCTTAATGTCCATTTCTTCCTTACTAGTATTGGTGTATAGGAAGGCCATTGATTTTTGTGTGTTAATTTTGTAGCCTGCCACCTTGCTATATGAGTCTATTATTTCTAGAAGCTTTTTGATAGTCTTTGGGGTTTTCTAAGTAGAGTATCATGTCATCTGCAAACAGTGAGAGCTTGACTTCTTCCTTTCCTATCTGGATTCCCTTGATATCCTTTTCTTGCCTAATCGCTATAGCGAGTACTTCCAGTGCTATGTTGAATAGGAGTGGTGAGAGAGGACAGCCTTGTCTTGTGCCAGAATTTAGAGGAAAGGCTTTCAGTTTTTCTCCATTGAGTACAATATTTGCCTCTGGCTTGTGGTAGATGGCCTTAACTATATTGAGAAAGGTTCCCTCCATTCCCATCTTGCTGAGAGTTTTGATCAAGAATGGGTGTTGGACCTTGTCAAATGCTTTCTCTGCATCGATTGATATGATCATGTGATTTTTATTTTTCTTGCTGTTGATGTTGTGTATTATGTTGATAGATTTACGGATGTTAAACCAGCCTTGCATTCCTGGAATGAAACCTACTTGATCGTAGTGGATGATCTTCTTAATGAGGCATTGAATCCTATTTGCCAGGATTTTCTTGAAGATCTTTGCATCTGCATTCATCAGCGATATTGGTCTGTAATTTTCTTTTTTCGTAGCATCTCTGTCTGGTTTAGGTATCAAGGTAATGTTGGCTTCATAAAAGCTATTTGGAAGTTTTCCTGTTTTTTCAATTTCATGAAAGTGTCTTGCCAGGATTGGTAGTAGTTCCTCTTGAAAGGTTTGAAAGAATTCATTAGTAAATCCATCTGGGCCTGGGCTTTTGTTTTTGGGCAGACATTTGATTACTTTCTTAATTTCCTCAATAGTAATGGGTGTGTTTAGATATGCTACATCCTCTTCATTCAATCGTGGAAGATTATAAGATTCCAAAAATTTATCCATTTCTTCCAGGTTTTCATTTTTAGTGGCATAGAGTTTCTCAAAGTAGTTTCTGATTACCCTTTGAATCTCTACCATATCAGTAGTGATCTCTCCTTTTTCATTCCTAATACGAGTTATCAAGTTTCTCTCTCTTTCTTTCTTTGTTAGTTTTGCCAGTGGTCTATCAATCTTGTTTATTTTTTCAAAGAACCAACTTCTGCTTTCGTTGATCTTTTGGATGGTTTTTCTGGTTTCCACTTGATTGATTTCTGCTCTCAGCTTTGTTATTTCCTTCTGCCTCCCTATTTTTGGATCCTTTTGTTGAGCACTTTCTAATTCTATGAGCTGCGTCATTAAGCTATTCAGGTATGCCCCTTCTTCTTTCCTGATGTGTGCTTGCAAAGCTATAAATTTTCCTCTCAGTACTGCTTTTGCTGTGTCCCATAGGTTCTGATAAATTGTGTCTCCATTGTCATTTGTTTTCAGGAAGGTTTTGATTTCCTCTTTGATTTCATCTCGGACCCACTGATTATTCAGTATGAGGCTATTTAACTTCCAGGTGTTAAAATTTTTCTTCTGTGTCCCTTTGTAGTTTATATATAATTTCAGGGCTTTGTGGTCAGCAAAGGCAGCCTGCAAAATTTCTATCCTCTTGATATTATGGAGATATGTTTTGTGTGCTAACATGTAGTCTATCCTAGAGAATGTCCTATGTACATTAGAGAAAAATGTGTATCCAGGCTTCTGGGGGTGGAGTGTCCTGTATATATCTACTAGGCCTCTTACTTCCATTTCTCTCCTCAGGTCTAGTATATTCTTGTTGGTTTTCAGTCTGGTTGACCTGTCTAGTGTTGACAATGCCGTGTTGAGGTCTCCCACAATTATTGTGTTGTTATTGATATTATTTTTCAGATTTGTCAACAGTTGTATTAAATATTTTGCTGGCCCCTCATTCGGTGCATATATGTTTAGGAGGGTGATTTCTTCCTGCTGTACATATCCCTTGATTAATACAAAATGTCCATCTTTGTCCCTTACTACTTTCCTAAGTATAAAGTTTGCATCATCTGATATTAATATGGCCACTCCTGCTTTTTTTTGGGTGTTGTTTGCTTGGATGATTTTCCTCCAGCCTTTTATTTTGAGTCTATGTTTGTTCTGACTATTCAGGTGCGTTTCTTGTAGGCAGCAGAAGGTTGGATTGAGTTTTTTGATCCATTTAGCCACTCTGTGTCTCTTAACTGGTGCATTTAGTCCATTGACATTGAGAGAAAGAATTGTCCTGGGAGTTAGTGCCATCTTTATATTAAAGTTTGGTGTGTCTGTTGGTAAGCCTTGTCTTAAAGTATGCCGTTCAGTTTTTCTTTTAAGAATGGTTTTGAGTCTGTGAAGTTTTTGAGCTGTTGTTTGTCTGTGAAACTATGTATTGTTCCTTCAAACCTAAAAGTGAGTTTTGCTGGGTGAAGTATTCTAGGCGAAGCATTTATTTCATTGAGTTTTGTCACTATGTCCCGCCACTGCCTTCTGGCCTTGAGTGTTTCTGGTGACAGGTCTGCAGTAAATCTCAAGGATGTTCCCTTAAATGTAATTTCTCTTTTCGATCTTGCTGCTTTCAGAATTCTGTCTCTATCTATGGGATTCGTCATTGTGACTAGGATGTGTCTTGGGGTGTTTTTTCTGGGGTCTCTTTTAGTTGGCACTCTTCGGGCATGCAGGATTTGATCACATGTATTCATTATCTCTGGTAGTTTCTCTTTAATGATGTTCTTGACTGTTGATTCTTCCCGGAGATTTTCTTCCTGAGTCTCTGGGACTCCAATGATTCTTAAGTTGTTTCTGTTGAGCTTATCATAGACTTCTATTTTCATCTGTTCCCATTCTTTGAGTAATTTTTCCATTGTTTGATCATTTGCTTTGAGGCTTTTTTCCAATTTCTTCTGCTGTATGTAATTGTTATGTATCTCATCTTCCAGTGTACTGATTCTATCCTCAGCTGCTGTTAACCTGTGGGAAATCTCAAACATGTTTTTCTTCAATTCATCTACTGAGTTTCTCAGACCTGTTATTTGATCTGAAATTTCCGTTTGGAGTTTTCTCATTTCTATCTTCATATTCTCCTGATTCTTTTTAGTTTTCTCTTCTATACTTTGTTTGAGTTCTTTGAACATGTTCCATATTGCAACTCTAAACTCCTTATCTGAGAGACTGACTAGGTGGTTGATCATGTTCAAGTCATCAGAGTTGCCATCTTCATTCTCTATGTCTGGCACTGGCCCATGTTGTTTCCCCATTGTCACACTAGTACTGCGTGTTTTTCTACGTGTTGTGATTGTATTCATTGGCTAAATGCTGTGCACCGTCGCGAAGGGGAGCGGAGCAACCGTGCTCCTCTGGCTTCTCCCTTTCTGGGCGTGTCGACTCACCTCCACGGAAGGCTCACAGGAAGGC
The DNA here is from genome assembly GCF_024139225.1 of Suncus etruscus. Taxonomy (NCBI): domain Eukaryota; kingdom Metazoa; phylum Chordata; class Mammalia; order Eulipotyphla; family Soricidae; genus Suncus; species Suncus etruscus. The sequence continues at coordinate 81,651,107 of NC_064863.1, read as the reverse complement.
AGGCTGGCAGATGGGCTGCACCCAGGATGAAATCAGGCCAAAAATGCAGGACAGCAGAGTAGAGAGGCAGAAGGGTGCTGGCATCTGAGATCCAGCGAAGTTCAGTGGCTCCTCCCTTTCTGGGCGTGTCGACTCACCTCCACGGAAGGCTCACAGGAAGGCAGACTCCCCGGAAAGTTCACAGGAAGGCAGGCTGGCTGATGAGCCGCACCAAGGGTGAAATCAGGCCGAAAATGCAGGACAGCAGAGTAGAGAGGCAGAAGGGTGCTGGCATCTGAGATCCAGCGAAGTTCAGTGGCTCCTCCCTTTCTGGGCGTGTCGAGTCACCTCCACGGAAGGCTCACGGGAAGGCAGACTCCCCGGAAAGCTCACAGGAAAGCAGGCTCTTATTTTTACTTATTGAGCTTAGTTGATTTCTTTGTTATCTTCCCATTTCTTTCTGGAGCTTCAACTAAGCTATTACTATTGCGGGATTTGAAGGTTTCATATGGCTGTGATGTGCCCAATACTCTATGAACTCTGTAATCTTTAGAATTGGGAGGAGTATCAACTCAGCTCTCTGCTGAGTGGAACCAAGAATCGTGTATCCCTGAGTCTCAATAGCTTGACTTGTGTCTCTTTTAATATCAGTTGTAAAGCTACACTACTGTTTATCATGACTGTAGCTATTGGAAACTAACCAAGGATTTGGGGGTTTCTGGTAGTACAGAAGAGGTGGAGAGGCTGCCTAGTGCTACTCCAAACAGATCACAGAATTCAAACACCCTCAAAAAAAGAGAACATGGTAATTTATTAAAAAATAAAATTAAGGCAGATAAAGTAAGTTTTAATAGAGTAGGTACAAAACAGAAAATAAAAAGTAATAACTCATCATTAATACAGATAATTATTTCAAACTGCTTAAACTGCAAAGCAAAGAAAAATGAAGCTAATTGGCATTCACTTTATAAACTTATAAAAAGTTAACTGGAATAAGACAACAAAATTCTAACTACTAAAAACAATGAATTGTGTATTTTAGTTTATTTATTTTCTTTTTTTAGAAAAAAAATTTATGCCATATGTAGATGTGTCTTAGGGGTTACTCCTGGTTCCGAAATCAGAGATCACTTTTGGGCATCTTGAAGACTATAGGAAATGCTGAAAATCAAATTGAGTTGCCCCATTCAAGGCAATTGCCTGATGTGCTGTTCTAGCTTTGGCCCAAAGTTTGATTTTTTTAACCCCATAAATCTCAACACAGATCATTCTTCACAGTTCTTATAAATGTACTTGTACTAGGATTTTATAAATTACCCAATACTCTACTTACCCATGGCAACTATTTTTTGAAAACAACTAAATCATTTACAAAAAAATGCATGTACCTAGAGGTATTACATTAAGTGAAATAAATGAGGTGGAGAATGATGAACACCTATGGACTCACTCACAAATAGAAAATAAACAGAGCAAAACACAAAGTCTTAGACAATAAGAATAAAATAGTGTGAGGTAATCTGGCAAGGTCCAAGGAGGGTGAGGCCTGATCGCTGCTGAATGCCATTGCAAAGGGCTGCAACCTGACCATTGTCTGTAACTTTTGAGACCAACCCTGCCCAGAATTGCCTGTGAAAGCTTAGTGATTGGAGGTGAGCTGGCAACACTTAAGGAGGGTGAAGCCTGAAGAACCAGGATGCTCTGCCTAGTATCAAAGCCACTCACATCTTCTAGCCAATGAACCCCACAATAACAAGTTGATTTATAAACAAAAGCACATAAAAAGCATGGCAATGGGAAAAAAAACTCAAACTAACACCAAGCATAGAGAATAAAAATGGCAGTTCTGATGACCCAAAAAGTTCCAACCACCTCAGTAGCCTCTCAGATATGAAGTTTAAAGAAATATAGAGGATGTTTATAGAACTCAAATTAAGCATAGATCAAGCTAAACAGACTACAAATAAGAATCAAGAGAATATGAAGATAGAAATCAGAAAAATCCAAACTGAAATAACAGGTTTGAAAAACTCGGTAGACAAAATGAAAACCTCAATCAAAGCCTCTCCAACACAGTAAAAGCAGCTAAGGACAAAATCAGTGACCCGGAATATTAGATGAAGAACAATTTCATACATCAGAAGAGATTGGAAAAGAACCTTATAGCAATAATTTAGACAATGTAAAAAAAATACTCAAAGAAAGTGAACAGTTGAAAACAGAAGACTGATAAATTTGAAAACAACAACAACAACAACAACAAAATAACAAAAATAAAACATGAGAAACATTGGAGTCACAGAGACTGAGAAAGAAAATTCCAGGAAGAATTAACAGTCAATGAAATCATTACAGAGAAACTCCCAGAGTTAAAGAGATCATGCAACCAAATCCTTCATGCCCGAGAGTACCAGCTAAAATGACCCAAAGAAAAGCACCCCGAGACACATCATAATCACAATAACGAATCTCACCAATAGGGAGAGAATACTAAAAGCGGTAAGATGAAAAAGGGAAATTACACTCAAAGGAGCATCCTTACGATTTACTACAGACCAGTCACAAGAAACACTCAAGGCCAGAAGGCAGTGGTGGAATATAATGACAAAAGTCAACTAAATGAATGCTTTGCTTAGAAGTGTACCCAGTAAGACTCATTTTCAGGTTTGAAGGAAGTATACTTAGCTTCACAAATAAACAACAGCTCATAAACTTTACAGACTAAAATCCAGTCTTAAAAGAAAAACTGAAATGTCTATTTTAAGACAAGACAGACCAATAGATTCACCAAACTTCTATACAACAATGACACTAAATCCATTACAATTATCTCAATACTCTCAACATCAATCGACTAAATGTACCAGTTAAGAAGACACAGAATGGTAAAATGGATCAAAAAGCTGAATCCAACATTCTTTGCCTACAGGAAACACATCTGAATAGTAAGAACAAACATAAAATCAAAAATCAGAGGTTGGAAAAAATAATTCAACCAAATAACTCCATTAAAAAAGCTGAAGTGGCCATATTATGTCATTAGCAGCACAATATTTGTGGGAGACTTCAACACTGCTCTATCATCCCTTGGTAAGTCTACCAGGCTAAAAACCAACAAATATACTAGCTCTAGAAAGAAAAATGGATGTGGAATAGTAGAAATATAGGAAGCCCTCCACCCCAGAATCTGGATACACATTCTTGTCCAATGCACATGGGCCATTCTCCAGGATAGGCCACATGGTGGCCCATAATAAATACCTCCACAAAATCAAGGGGATAGTAATTGTATAGATTCCCTTCTCAGAACAAAAAAATTTCTAACCAAATTAGAAGTGAACTGCAAAGGGAAACAGAAGACAAAATATAACACCTGGAAATTAAAAAGCACACTGCTGAACAACCAGTGGGTCAGAGGTGAAATCGAAAAGGAAATCAAAAGTCAAAACATTACTGGAAACAAATGAAAATGAAAACACAAATTATCAGAATTCATGGGACACAGCAAAAGTGATATTAAGAGGTAAATTTATAGCTTTGCAAGCATACATCAGGAAGTAAGAAAGGACCTACAGAAATAGATTAAAGACAAAGCTTAAAAAATTAAAAAATGATTAACAAGAGGAACCAAAAACAGGTAAGCAGAAGGAAATAAAAAGCTTAAAGCAGAAAACAATGAAGTGCAAATCCAAAAATAAACAATCCAAAAGATCAATAGAAGCAAACGTTGGTTCTTTCAAAAAATAAACAAGATTAATAAACCACTAGCAAAACTCATGAAGAAACAGAGAGAAGGAAATTAAAAAAGAAAAACAGGTAAGAAATGAAAAGGGAGAAAACACAAAAGAAACTGCAGAGACTCAAAGTGTAATCAGAGACTACTTTGAGAAACTCTCTACCACAAAACATGAGAACTTGGAAGAAATGGATTAATTCTTGGTCTTTTATAATCTTCCACAATTGAACAAGGATGATTTAGCATATCTAAACAGACCCATCATTACTGAGGAAA